>NC_141789.1:5501957-5812671 GCF_054643075.1 Acanthaster planci
TGCAGTTTTGAATTATTCCACAAACAGAGAAACCCACTGTTTGTTGTAGGCAGTCAGAGTACATTCAGATGATCAGTCAAAAAGAACAGATTTTACATTTTCATTCATATATGGGTCATTCCACGAAGTTCGGGCACAGTTTGTGACGGCGTCCCTTGCTACATCAATGAAAATAAACATTTTTTTTCCCTGCATGTGGATTCTAAATTGACATTGTTCTAAATCTTGCTAGGTTCTTGTAGTGGTGTGCTTCATTTTTGCTGAATAATATGACTTATTCTGTTGAAATGTGAAAATAAAGGGCACTAAAAGTTACCGATGTAACAAGGAACGCCGTCACAAACTGTGCCAAAACTTCATGGAATGACCCATATGTCCTTGTGTTTTCTTCACATAGGGAGAGTGGAAAAAAGAGATGGTTGGGACTATGAAAAAGGGCCAGAGATTTCCACTTGAACAGTAGACAGTGTATCAAAGTTGGGAAAAACATGAAAACATATTTAGAAATTAATAAGTGCTCCACACACTTGGCCAATCCAAAGAGCACTGAGCAATTTTTTTGGCAGTTTTGGTCGTCCACTTTTAAAATGACATCTACCATGTGACCCACATACTGATACACTTTTGGTCGAGGCTGAATATAGGATTGCCTTCAACATTTGGAAAACTCTAAAATTCTTGCAGATGTGCTGACTTGATCATTCAAAATCATCATTTCAAGCTCCTTTTGAAATAAAGCAAAAAATCATAAGTGACGGACTGCTGTTCATAATGTTGGGCAAAATTGGCAAGAACATGTCACCTTTAAATGTCACTTTTTAGCCTTAAAAGATATGAAGTTCATGCATATTACATGTCTCACAGAAATCTGGCATGTTTGTACATTATTAGTTTGGTTTGCTTAAGATTTTGCTATTCCAGTGGAGGTCTGGAGGAATGTACACTGTACATGTATGGTAAGCCTCAAAATCTGAAGTCCATTGCCCTCCAAACAGCTTTTGCAGAAGTTATACTGGAGATTAGCTTTTTTGATAGACATGGTCTATTTGTATTGGAATTTGATTGTGTTATGAACACATCCTGCTGTTATTTGTGGAGCATATGGTACTTGCATCTAATAAGCTATGCTCAACCTGCATTAGAATTAACACACTACCTGTCATTTGAACTCGGCCTTTGAGATATGATACAGAGCCAATAATATTTCAAGATGGTATGATAATACATGTTACTAATAAGGGTTGAGGTTCATCAAGTACTCACACGTAAGGATGTCTTTTCTGTTGATTTCCCCAGGGAGCACTTGGGACTTGATTGCAGTGAGTGGCTACATAAACCAGTCTGGAAGTTAATGTTGTGCATCTTGATTTAATCAGAAGGGATACGATGATCATGCAGCATGTCAGGTGCATGATGATGGGCATTATTGCGGTGTTCTCTTTGATGCTATCTGTGCAGTGATAAGTAAACTGCTCATCCCCCTGCAGCCCAAGTGCACAGCACTTTCACTATGGAGGTCTGTGCTGGCCAGATGATGGTGTCAGGCTTGGGATTGCAACCTTGTGTGTTACAGCAAACCATCAACTTTATTAATCTGGAATTACCTCAAGGATAGGAAAATCCATTCCAAACAACTTTGCCTTAATATTTTGATAAGTGCACCATATCCAAACAAAGCAATATATGTTGCTTGCACACTTCAAACAAGTTCATGGATTAGTCTAATGCATGTACATGTACATGTATGTACAATGTACTGTACCTGCACAAGTGAAAGATATACATGAAAACAAGTGAGCATACTGTAACTAAGTATGTGTACATGTGCTGATATTTTCAGTGGCATGCAATATAAAGCTTGGGTCAAACATAATTGAATTTTTAACTTGAAGTCAATTTCCATGTGTCATTTATCTATTTTACATAAAATTTCACAGACAAAACTTTTTTGACGCAGTGCACTGTGCTTAAAAAAAGCAGCATACACATTGACACTGTACACATAGACTTGAATTCTACCCAGAAATTCTTGATCATTGAATTTGGGCGGGAGTTAACCCATCTTCTGTAAGTGCCATTCACTGCCTGAAGGGAACTAGAATCAGTGACTGTGGAAAGTTCCCCCACCCCATCCCCCTAAAAGAGTAGAGTCATGGATCTAGTTCTTAGACTGGAGTTGATTAAACATGTAGTTTTTCAATTTTGTTGTACACATTGGATATCTCTGCATGCAGCCCCAGGCTGATCTCCTTCCCAGGTCTTGTAGGGGTGCCCCTATGCATGTTTATATACTATGAATAATGGATGGCAAGTTGGCAACAAGTGTAACCAGAGGGCCTGATGGCATCATAAATTGTGTGAATAAAAGGCTACTTACATCCTAGATGTCGCTATGTGGCTTTGGTGTAAATAGTCTTTTTGTTTTAAGGCATGCGATTGCACTCCCACACCATCACACGCCTAAAAGCTTCCCGAGAAGTGCAAATAATTGCACGCCTGAAACCATCCATACCGCACACCTCGGCAGGAGTTTACTTTATAATTATGCTTTGCAATTTTTGCGAAAAATGAAATGGAAAGAATCAAACATTACGCCTACCTAACAGTTAGTGATGACAAAATCATTTTTATTCTCCCGGCAAAACAGTTTTGTGTGACAGCTCTGTCAATGTACAATCGTTCAGCACACCCACGTCGCACAGCGCTGCAGCAGCATGCATTGCTTCATGAATAATACTACATACACCAGACTGTACATGGCTTCACAAGCTTGTACATGTCACATTCAGTGCCACAAGATCACACCACTTCCTAGTCAAATGATTCCAATGAATTTCCTGATTATCCCAAGTATTTTGTGGAGATGTCTGTCCTGTAAGTTGTTCCAATCACAACATTGGCATTTTTCTTTAAAAAATCTGGACTTTTACTCGCATCTGCACAAAATGATCTCCAGAAGTCGACAAGCTTTCATGAAGCAGGCTCCCGCACCCTACGCGTAGTGAACCAACGAATTCCTTTGAAGTTGAGACAAGGACCAGTCCAGTCAATCATGATGCATCACGTACATGTATAGCCTGAAAGCCATAGAGAGATCATGCCAGCCTGGTTCGCAGCAGATCTTTGTGTGCAGACACCTAAATTTTTAGTGTTATGAATGGAAATAACTCACAGGAAAGAGATTTGGTCAAAAGAAACCTCAGGAAAATCGGGAGATTTATTGGAAGAATTTAATGGAGAATATTGGAGTGATTTTGTGGTTTATTAGTCAGAGGAGCTCTGCATGGTCCTCGTCGAGGCTGCTATTAATGGAAAGGGCATGATTTTATTACCGTCATAAAACTTTGAATTTTTTTTACATGTATTGGACATACGGGAATCTCTTCGAGTTTGCTTGAAGTAAGCGGGTGTAATCTGAAACTGCTGCACTATTTTTTGTTGGTTTTGTTGATTGTTTATATGTAATTTTGACCCAATTTTATCTTCGTATTTTACTCTGTCTTGATTGGCCCAAGGCTTTGATTCCTTCTTCAGAGTCACACTCCTAGAAAATTTGCACACCTGGAAATGTCCAGGAGTTGTTTTTTTTTGCACGCCTGCAATTTCCAAATTACAAGGACTGTGTAAACATGCATCCTTGCAATAAAAACAGTCTAGCTGTGTATGCTTGGACATACAAATTCACGAACATATCGGTATACTCATTTTATTCAAAACTTCAGTGTTGAACTCGGCAGTCTGCAGCTTATTGAAGAGCAGAAGCAAATTGCTTTCTGAGAGGCGGATTGCAAACATGTACATATAGGTTTATGGCTACAAAAGTGCATCAGTTGAGGATAGGCTGGCATATTGCTTTTATGATATTATCTTCTGATTAATATCTAAAACTAACTGGCAGGGTTAATATTTTGAAATGCTTTCCAGCTATGGTAATGCATGCTGTACAGGGTCTATGCAGAAACTGTTCATAAGACAGCTAGAGCTCAGGAGAACAATGTTCTCTGTTTAATGTTCACTGTTTAACAGTTTACTATCACAACTTAATAATTTGCAATCTTTGTTATAATATTTATATTGAAGCATGTTGCAACATACGCTGACAGTGTAAATGGCTTCTGTAGGCCTAACCTCTGTGATTGATAGTTGTACTTGCTCTGGTAAAAAGTCTACATGTATACATGTACATGTACATCTGAATAAATCCCTCAACTGTTACACAAGTCATGGGCTTGACCTGCATATCAGGGTCAAATCCTTAAAGAAATAACAACCACCTAGCTTGTGCACTTGCCACAGCAGGACAATTTATCATGTCATACTGCTGTAGGAAAGATGTTACCTACATACATGTACCTAGCTGTGGGCCTATGGTCCAGTTACTGTACTTCCTTGCACGTGAGCATTGGAGACATATCTGTGATGGTTGCATGGTGCCGAGTGTCTGTCGCAAGGGTTATGTGCGATTTCCTCACTACTACATGTAGCTTCTACACAGTACACTTTACGGTAGCATGATATCAAACATCTCTCGTTTTTGCTGCATTTACATTAGTATTGGTGGTGCTGAGATATTCTTTGAATGGTACATGTAGAATTATAATTTTCCCGCCATACATGCGCATACTCTTTTATGCAGGTTATGTATATTGATGCACAAATTTGGCAACAATGGAACATTATTTGCTTGTTGAAAGCTGCCCTAATTGCATATACCATGGGGCATGTGCAGCGTATGCACCTCAGTCTTCCAGATTTTACATTTGGTTTTATGGCAGTCCTAGCTGGCTGTTTTCTTTCATCAGTTTCATGAATAGATCTCTCTCATTGGACGCCATCTTTGTAGGAAAATTACAACTGCTTATACAACGCCAACAGGTGCGTGTGTTTGCCATGTGCAAATGTTCTTAACTCATGGGCATGTTGATCCGTACACCGTGGCTGATGCATGTCACGAAACTTTGAAGTCAAACATGCTGATACATGGTCTGTAGGAAATGACATCATTCAAGAGAGACCTACGGCAACATTACCAGCAGTTTATCACTGCCAGTTAGGTAGAGGGATCGCCTTGTTGCCCTTTATCCGGCAAAAGGAAGACTAGTACAAAGTTTACCGAGTGGGTTCTTGCACGCATTTGGTGTGCAAGCAAAGACCAGACATTCCAGAATAAATATGTTGCATGTACTCAGTGTGCTCTACGTCAAACGCGTATAAACTTGCGCACCTATGCGGTAAGTTTGTACCAAAGGGTCAATATCAGTTAAAAATACGGCCTCTTATTTTCCTGCTCGGAGCGGATAACATAGAGGATTCCCATTGTAACTTGAGTAGACTCAGTGGTCTACAAGATACTGTAAGCTTCAGTTTCATTAAAGTGAGGTGTTGAGTTCAATCCCTGGAAATGCTACAGAGAAAGTTTTTTCAGATTAATGGAAAAGGGAAAGTCTAAACTTTGTGTGCATTTGTGGGACCAGAGGATATTTTTTGGTATGAGAAAGGAAGGTCTGGACTTCATAGGTCTGGTTCCCACCCCTGGAATATGAAAACACAATGCTAATAAATGCACTGAACCAGATGGCAACAAGGTTGTCACTGACGGGCAGTATATTTTCGTGAACCCAATGGCAACAGCCAAAGTGCGCATCCGTTACGGAGTACAACACACAGTTGTACGGAAATCGCATGCTTTATGTTCACATGACCAACCCCAGTGATAATCACGCGGAGTTTGCAATTGTGATGTGAAATTTTGGAGGAGTGCAGTCTCGATCCACACGACAAACATACAGGGACCTGTACAATTTAGTGACAGGGATGCGCTTTCTCACAACATGATGTTGCTGTGATGTTGATGCTCATGCAATTTCAGTGCATGAGAACTGTTTTCAACACGTGTAAAAGGGCCTTTGGATGGTTCTCTGGAGCTTCTCAAATATGAAATACAAACATTTGCACCCTCCACGAACATACCGATATGCACAAAGCTTTCAGATTGAATGTTTTCTGGACAGGAAAATGTGAAAAGTGCCTCTTCCAAAACCATTAAGCCTAAATTTTAAACAGTTTTCCCCTCATTATGTTGTTTGTCTTCACTTTAAACATACTGCATTGCCGACTTTTTAAAAGTTGAAATTCGTTTTTTAATTAGCCCCCAAAATATTAGTTGGAATGGATTTACCCTTGCAGTAATGTATACCCGATTAAAATGTTGTTGAGATCTGTGTATGTGTGAGGGGATAGTCTCACTTACATGTAGTTTCCTGATTTGTATACTTAAATATTCTTAACCGATGGGCATATTTCCTCTAAAACTGAAGGTCAGTCTTATAAATAAATTAAACCCCATTTAGCTGGTGACCTGAAAATACATGTACTTGTTGATGTTCTTGATGAAAATCTATTGATTGTTGAGTGCGAACATGAGTATGATAGTGTTCGGTCATGTATGTGTTTATGTTAGTTTCACAACTGACTTTGCAGAAGACAGATGGAATTCCTATCAGTTCAAACAAGGAATGCAGACAATCAAGGATGAGAGTCTGTGTTCATTGATGACCATTTAGCAAAACTATTATTACCACTGGCAGGTTTAAACATCCACACAGTGCCAGTACGTGAATCATTCCTTTTACAGCTTGCACCGTTTCAAAGCATTTTATGTTAAATGTTCACCTGCCGAGCAATACCGGGTACTTAGGTACCAATAGCTCAACACTTCAACAATAATGAATATGTGATGTACAGGGTATGCATGTGAAAGCATATGAACTCATGTACCAGCCACTCAAAGCTGACTTCAGAAATTCAGATGCAATCCTTACGAAAAAGATGACAGCAAGGCTATGAACAGGTAAGTAGCTGTCTGGTGAATAAATAAACAAAATGGTCTCCATGAAATGATTGTTTCTGTAAGATTTTTCAGCCCATTCTCACCTCCCTGAACGTGTCAGTTTAAAGCACTAAATGAGGTGCGGGAAAACTGTTTAAAATAAAGGACAAGAGGCTGTGGCTGAAGCAATTGCTATACTGCCAGCCGCTCTGTATGAAGACTTGGGTGTGCCTGATTGTCTTCTAGTAATTGCATGACAAACCAAAGGCAAATATAGATGCCAGCAAATCGCTGCAACAACACGCACAGATTTGATTCTCTCCAATTAGGTCGACCATCAAATCTAGGAGTAGGTAGCTACATGAACATGTAATTTGGTTTCTAGCGCTATCTTGAATGTCAAGGTGTATTGCAGAAAGGAGAGAGGATTGGCCAGTCTGTTTGCCTCACACTTGATTGCCCTTGGTTGGAATTATGTCGCTAGATGCAGAGTTGCATTAAAGTAATTAAATACATGTCTGCTGTGTCTCACTCCATTTCTCCAGTACCTACCTATATTTGGTGCACATCTATCCCAAGACTAGCTTACACAAAAGTTTCCAGTGTATTCTCATTTTGATAGAAGTCCTCAGTGGGCGTATAGGTATAGATAATGAACTAACTGTTCTGTTCAGAGGTAAATATTGACCCTGGAATGATATCATCCATGTATTCCCGTACCCAGTAGGCATTACCTGAACCTCTGTTGCTAAAAGTTCTTTGAATTCTCTAGTGGATGCCGAATTGTAATGCATTTTATAAAATGTCTTGCAGTTTTTTATATGTTTGTCTTGTGATGCCACAGTTTCCAATCACTGCCACTTAACGTTGTTGTGCACTAAATTCAAGTTGGTAAATCACAAGAAAATTCAAGGTCTGCTAAATACTGAGCTGACTGTTGTGATGTTGTCTTGGCTTTTTTCTTTAATATCTCGAGGATGCATGTACACCCATCAGCGTTTCCAGGGAGGGTGAACACTTTCTGCATTGGATCACCAAACGTTACAGAGATTTAGAAAGATAAAGCATTTCATGATATGATGTAACTAAGGGTAGCACTTTCTACCGTGTTACAAATTATGAACCAAGCATTTTTGCCTCTCCACCCATTTGAACATATTAACCAGCTTGCTGACTCTGTTGATCATCTACAACACCTGCAAGGAGTACAGTACCATAAAAGTGGCTGTCCCGAATGCTGTCTCAGTTTCACGCTTGTGGAAACAATATGTAACTTGGATGTTTTCTTTTTCTCTTTTGTTTGTTTTCCCCCCTGTCTGGCTGTCTAGGTCTTCAGAAACTATCTGACATTTTGCGGTATCGGCATCATGAATGCCCAGCTGTTTGAGATGTCTGTCAACGAGTACAAACGCAATCAGGTAATGCATGCATTTATCGTCGCAACACTGTCAACAGCACTGGAATCCATTTCATTTGTATGAACTTTATGTGCACGGGAACCATATTGCAATCCTGAAGCCCTTGTGTGATTTTTTTTCAGATGTCGTGAAAAGGTAGACGTATATATGTTTTCCCACAAGTTGAAGACTGTTCAAAATTAATTTCAAGTCAGATCTGTTTCTTTTTTATTATTTGTGTACATATGTATATTCATAATAATTTGAAACATTCAATATTTAAAGCCTTCCTGGATTTTCGTGTAGAATGTACATGTATGTGCACTTCCGAGGTATATGCCAATGGTACACTGACAAATAGTCTAATGAGTAGTCTTGACAAAGATCATTCAAAGTTACATTGCTAATTGTGCATGTTGAAAGGACAAGAAACTTTGAAGGGCTGTTTAAATGTACTGCTTCATGTACAGGTACATGTACCTTCCCTGCCTTATAGTGTACATGTAGGTGATGACAGTGTGGAAATTGGTGAGCAAATGGTAGGTGTTGACTATTTTTGTTCACCACTGAAATGGATTCACTTCTGAATATAATAGGTGCATTAAAATGAAAATATCACAATTAAATTTCATTGAAAATTTAGCGTAATGTTCAATTCTTCATGGCTAAAGAAAGGTGTGTTTGCCTTGATACATCTCTGAGTGGAATATCACCAAAAATAAAGGGAAACACTGGCATAAAAGAGTAGGAGTTTCTCGTCAATACAGATGATGCGTTGCTTGGCAACGACATGCACTGGTGCGACATGTTTGCTCTTAGTGGGCCATGGGAGGGAGGGAAGAGTGGGATTCTGTTCCGCTCAATGAGGTGCTTCAGTGTCTTCAAATTCCCCTGTGGAAGCACTTCTATCAATGTAGAAATGGCGCTGGAGTTTGAAGAGCTGAAGAAACAGACCTCCCCCCCCCCGCCCTTTTGTGTTATTCAGCAGGACAGTAGTGTCAGACGTGTGAGACATTGAGAACCCTTAAATTCCCTAACTGCTGACGCTTTTTGAGCGGTCATTGTGGCTCAGTAGATTTTGAGCTGGGAGCGGAGGTGCCTTAAAAGCTTTCTGCAAGACAATTTGCCAATGATGTATGTCTAGAGAAAGATCAAGGCCTTGGGCATTACAAAGACATGTTTTCCAATGGGGAAAAAGACAGGAAGGGATATCAATTGACACTGTTGTGACGTCTTCAGAAATGGGAGGCATTCAAAATGTGATACTTATCATAATGGAGGGTCTCGTGCCTATGATGATGCAGTGATTGCAACCATTTATTTTTATTTAAAGCTTGTCATTTTTTCAATTTTCTTCTTATTTTGTGATGGAAGAAGTCTGGAAAAATAAAAGTGAACATCACAAAGTGTTTGGCCATTAAATGCAGTCATAGTGCAGAAATTGAATCTTGAATTCTTTCAGGGAAACATTCAACATCCAGTTGTACGTGTTGTTGCCTTAGTAAAATTCTTGCCTAAGATTTGATATGTTGTTGCCATTAGTTGTTGTCTACATGGGAGTGAATGTTTTAAAATGCCATGTATTGCACATGCAGGTACCAATTTGATTTTGTTCTTTCCAAAAGCAATGTACGACTCTTCAAATAAAAACTCGCCTTCAATTCTCATTAGGCTTTCCTACATCAGCAGTTTAAGTCCTTCTGTCTCCGGAAAACTGGCGCTTTTTAGAGAAGTCTGTTTCTTAAATAATTTGTTTCAATTCTTCGACACCAGCTCTAGTGTTGTACAGTCAGAGTTCACCGAACAAATACATGTTCTTGCTGAAGAAATATTGTCAATTAGAACACTGCACGCTTTCCTCAACCTGTACCCTCATAACAAGCCATTGGCACTGACCGTGGTATGATGTGTCCCTATTGCAGATGCTACTGCAGCTGGCCCGTGGCATCTTTGAGGAACAGACATCCCTGGAGAGTGTTGTCCACAAGATTATGAAGGAGGCCATCACACTGCTCAAGTGCGAGCGTTGCTTGGTGTTTCTCCTGGAGGATCACGACAAATCGGTAAGAGGGAAAAAGGGGTAGGGGGAAAAGAGAGGGCTCTCACGGGAGGGGCTGTGGGTCACTGTGATTTTACGTGTTAGCAAGGAGTGAGAATTGGGGAGGGCTGTGTGGAAGACGGAAGAGACAAATTGGCGGATGTTTGGGAGGCTGAAATGCAAGGATGATGATGGTGAAGAAGGTAGCAAGGAGAAAGATAGTGGCTGTGATGAAGACAGCGGGTGAGGTTATAATAGTGATAGTGCCTCTGAAAGTGGTGATACTAATGAAATTGGTGAAAGCGGTAATAGTATGCTGATGAGAAAGGGGATGGTACCAGTGGTAAATACGTGTACAGTGGTGAAATTGGCAGTGACATTGATTATATATTGATCAATATCATATCAGTGGTGTAATAAATATCCTTTCAGTGATGTAATCACAATCATGATCTTAGTACCTGTAGCACAGTAATAATGAAGACAGTGATCAGTGTGATAACACTTGTAATTTTTAGGTTAACTTGATGAATACTCTCAATTTAATAGAAATACCCCTAAACCATTAATGTGCATCATCTATGTAAAATTGTACACAGTGCTCCATGGGCTGCTCTCTCCCGCATGAGAATTGAACAGTCCCGGGGCCCCCTTCCAAAAAATATTTAAAAAAAAGAAGTGTGAAAAAAAAACCTCAACAAGGCTCTAACCTACCGGGTACATGTACTTCACTTGAAAGCAAGAAACAGTAAGGAAAAAAATGAATAAATATACAATTATATTTCCAAACAGTTTGAGTGCATGTACTAAAAGAACCCACCACAGCCAGAGAAGACCAAAGATGATCCAGTAGTATCTTCAGTTGCTATGACGTGATGTTATCGGGAACAGTGACCTGAATTGTAAATTGCAGTTTGGTATGTCCCTGTGTCCCTGTATGTCCCATTAGTGACCTGGAACTGCCCATTTGATGTTTACGGACATATCACATTTGATGAAAGAAATTGACTTCAAGGCCTTCTGACTGGCAAAGATCTTGAATCAGTTACTACTGAGCATGCCTTCCTAAGCAAGATCATATTGTAACCACAATCCTTTTAATAAAGCGAGAGAGAGAGTGTGTGAAAAAAAGAAATGTCAGGGGTAATCACAAATGAAGAACAGCAAAGGAGGATGAAGGGGAGAAGAGCATCAAAATGGGGGACAGGGTAAACAGACAAGGGAGCTGGAAGACTGTTGGTTATTATGATGATAAGGCGCCAAGAGACAGGGGGTTTGAGCTGGGGATGAACGGGGGTGGCCAGTGATGAAACACTGATGAATGGAGGGGAGGTTTAATAGTGAAGAGGATGCAGGGGAAAAAGGGAAGGAGGCAGAAGGAGATGAGGATCATTTGGGCTGAGATGATGACTGAAGTCCCCAGATGCAGCCACAGGAATACTAGGATTTTTATTAATCTTTTTCCTGCTGCCGATTATGCTGTTGGCAGAGTGCTTGGTAATTGTTTGGGGCATGGGAGGGTGTGCTGGCAATGGTGCTGAATTAAATGTTGTTGCCTGATCTGTAGATCTGTAGTGCAATGTTACTTCAGGTCTGGTAGGATATTACTTCCCCCAGGTATTAAAAACTGACAAGGACTGGCCGTCACAGCAAGTATTCAACACTGGAGAACTGGCTGTAACCTCCTAACCTAATTGTCTGAGATTCATGTCCATGCGCATGTGATGACTTTGAACAGGCTTGCTTGAAGTGTCAAGAATCTTGATGTCTGCAGAAGATGAAAAAAGACAGGCTTTTAATATGATCAGTGCAGATGTGGTCCCTTTTATTGCAGCTGGTCTTATGCATCATGCACTGTTTGCTTTTCTTCTGTTTAAATGCATGCACACATAGGGTTGATAATTTTTATGTAAGTACATGTAGCTTAGGATTTGTCATCTACATTTAATTCTGATATGCCGGACCCCCCAAAAGATATAACACCATTGAATTCGGGCTTTTTTTTAAAAACAAATCAGCCTGTCTTCTTGACAGGCAGAATGTAATACCAGATGGGCATTCTATAAAAAAAGTTAAAAGTGACAGGCAAAGTTGTTTTGGTTGGAGTAGTCCGCATCAAGTGATGAATGTCTTGTGAAATGTTCACATTTGTGCTGCATCTCAGATTTCATCCTTAACTGTTGGTTGCACCCTTCCCCCACAAATTGAAAGAAATTACTCTCTTGCAAACCAGTAAACACTAACAAGCTGTGCGAAATCAGTGCTCAGCCAGTGGAACTGCGATAAAGGGGGAGGGGTGCAAGATGAGCTGCAAGCCTGCTGTGTTCTTTGTAGCTTGTCTTGTGCAGCCTTTGTGAAACAGGATTGGAATTGTACTGTCGGCAGGTTGCTCACATCTCATTGCAAGATCATTCAGCAGAAGAGAAGCATTGCTCTTTATCTCATGAAAGATCAAGTGGAAACATCTTAAATTGTCACGTACACGTGCCCCCTCATGAAATTAGAGAAACTTCAAATTTGACAGTACATCATGTCTAATACACAATTGCATGTAACTTCCATGAACCCCAAGTGAAACAAGGGGCTTTCAGTAGTCTTCACAGAAGGAAGTCAGCTTATTGACCTCATTCAGTTATTCCCCCTCAGCTATGATTTGGCAAAATTGTGACGCCCAGTTTTGTTATGGTGTGAAGAATGATGGGCATGGGATCTGATAAGCAGTAGGCTACCTTTCTCAGCAATGCATGCTACTGTCAGTTTTTGTGGGCCAGGCCAAAATGGGTACTCATGGAGAAGGCAGGTGGCAGAACGGGCCTTTTTTGGTGAAATCTTAGATGGAACCAGGCTTTGAATGTTTAAAACAGACCACATCAGATCACTTTTCATGTCAGAGCTTCGCTTCAAGTTGGCAACTGAGCATGCAATTCTGTTGAATAGGTATCAGATACATGTATGTAGGGATGGGAAAACCAGCGATATAGAGGGTTAAATGCCAGTTTCATTGTGTGTCTCAGTCACAAACTAGTCATCAGTTTTGTGTTGTTGTCTGAGATGGTTGCATCATGCAGACTCCAGAAGTTAATTGAAATCAACGGACTACTGTAACTCAATTTTCCAAGCAAGTTGCTTGATTGTCAGGGCCTGTTAGATAATTCAAGATCCAGGTTTCTGGTCAATTTGTAGATTGATGGATTCTTGGATCTCAGTCATTTTTCATTCCAGTTGTCATGGCAGTTGGACTTGAGTGAATTTACTGGGAAAGAATATAAATGACATCACATAGGCCTATGCATTTCAAATGCACCTGTACATGTTGGTGCTGGATTAAATGATAAATAATTCAAGTTACCTTGCATGCAAGTATAATTGGAAACAGTCGGTCGTACGTGACAGAAAGAATGATTTGTTTCTAAAGGTTATGGAGCTGTTTCATGCAGAGCAGAATTACACTCAAGAAGATTGGATGCTTTTGATGAAAACTGGGTCTTTTTGAAAATCCAGTGTTTTTGAAAATTGAATGGTTCATTGATTGAATGCATTTTAATGTTGAATGCTTTTTTGAAAGTATCCAGCTTGAGAAAAATATAGTTTGAGATTTGATGCTTTTTAAGATTGGATGTTTTTATCATTCGAATGCATTTATTACTTGACATAAACAGCTGCAGCTCCTCCAACATCTCATTTCATTTAAATTTAGTAGAAGTCATCCAAATTTAAAACCAGTAGAATTAGTTTAATTGTTTGTCCTGTTACACTCAAACTTTTCTTTGGCTTTGGAGGTTGTTCCCATGGTGAAGGTGCTGTCATATTCTAGACTGGTTCCCACACGCAGCAGGCGCAAATTTTTGTCGATGATCCTTGATACAAGTACAACCCTGAAACGACTGAAGGAAGGTCGAGTTACCCTTCCACCTGGGACTGCAGGCGATTATTGCAGGCAGTTGTGATAATCAGGAGGTTCAGTATGGAAGCAATAAGAAACAGACACTTGGTGGGTTATTCAGCGTTTGCATAACCCAAAGATGATTCACAGAGTCAACCTTGTCCCCACTGGAGAGAGCAGGTAGCTGTTTGGGGTGCACTGCTCAAAGTTATGGGGACGAGGAATCATGGGATGGAATGGTATTAGTATTATTTTTTTGTAGACCGGCCTTTATCAATGTTTGCTCCATTGAAGTGGTTTTAAGTTCATACATGTACCTTGAAGGAAAGGAAAATTATCAACCCCAAATGGTAAAAGCTATTGAAAAGCCAATGGACATATTTCTAGTGCTGTTTCCACATCATGAGCCTAGCGCTTGATATTTCTAGCTAAGCCTAAGCTTTCTTATAATACATTAAACCTACTAAGTCATTGGTTCTGGTTCTCAATGCCTCCATGTCTTACCTCCTCCTTATCATCGATTGATAGATTGTTAGATGTCACATGTATGCATAGCTGATAAACCTGTTATAGCACTTATGTGCATCAATGATATACATACTAGGATATACAGTACATGTAGATTAATTGCTTTGTGTCTGTTTACAGAGAAAGCACAGGGACTAACCTATCTTTCATGGCCTGTTTATTTGAAGCACTTAAATCTTCCATTTGAGCTGGTAGGAGGATGTTACTTATTCTAAAAAGTATCCTTGGTCAGCCCATTGCTGCATCATTGTACAGGCTTGCAGCCTTCACATTTGTTTCTTCCTAGTGATCACAACGTTTAACATGAGTTGGAAAGTTTTTTTCCAAAATACTGCAGTCATTTTCAAGTCTCAGGGAAAGAAAAGGTTTACACACCAGTGTTTTCTGAACTGTAGACAAGGGCATAAAACCTTCTTGCCTCTAGAAATTTGTTGGCACCATTACATAATCTTGCATCTTCTGAAAGGAAGCCAAAGTGGTTTCTGTCAGTCAATCAACCACACAGGCACTCGTACAGAAACAAACAAAAAACAGAAGTCCCAAAAAAAGGAAACCGAATTGTAACAAACATGATCAATCATGTAACAATGGCTCATTAAAAGTTTCTGCTGTCACTTTTGGCAGAAAGTTACAGTAAGCACAATGTTAAGGAAGTAGGGATGCCAATTCTCTCTGTGTTCTGCTCAGACTTAATTTGGTAATTCTTCCTCTGAGTTGTGGTAGTTTGACCAGAAAAGTCCAATGGGAACATGGCTTAAGTTCTCTGTGATCCAACCTTCTAAGTGCTTTAAACCAAGTAAACCATTTGGATTGCTCTTTGAATGTTCTGCCACTTTAGTGGTTTACACTTAAATGGGCCTGTTTACATTTGAGATAACTGTTCACAGCTTAAGGCTCAAGAGGACTTTACAGGTTATAGCTTACAGCCTCAGTAACTGTTTACAGTTAGCCTTTCAGCGTTAATCATGGCATTGAGATAACTGAGGCAGATCATTGTGCAGTGTCCAAGGATTAGAAGTGCAGTGCAGTACAGGGCAGGCTTGCTGGTTACCACTGCATTGATTGTCAATTGACACAGGGGATTACGTTAGGCCCAGAGCAGTAGCAAAGTTTACTGGGCCAAGTTTCAGTGCCAAGAAACTTTTATTCAGAAACTACTACTTCAGCCCCCCCCAAAGAAAAATTTGACTGAAATGACTTGAATTGTCTGAGAACTAGCAGAGCTCCTTGAATATTTTCTGCTTGTCTTCTCAGGACACATTGCATGCTGATAAAATTTGCATGGGTACAGTAGCAAAAGCTGTATTTAACCATTTTCTGTGGACATGTACGTTCAAATGTTTTCAAGGAGTTTAACTTAAGTACAAAGATCATCGGTTTAAATATTCCATACTGATCTACATGTATATGTACATGTACAAGGAATGCACACTCCTTAAACTTGAAAATTGAAATTCTCCGAAATAGCTGCTCTCAGTTTTTCAATTATATTGAGATCAGACTTTTAAATCAGTGTATGGTAAATTTAGGTGGCAGAGAGGCTAGTCATTTTTTCCCAACAAAATCCATTTTTATGTTCTGCAAATATAAATGCATGCATCTCAGGAGCAAACATGCATACTGAGTCTAAGTGTGATTGGAATATGTTACAGAATTACAGAAATTGATAAAATGTGGCATCGGATGACTGCATTCTATTTCAGCGCCTAAGGCAATTAATATCATGCACTGTTTTATTCATCTCAGTTTGGCCTTCATGTGTTGATAAAGGGGATAATTTTGTAGACGGTGTGCTTTTGTTAATCGAGGTAGATGCCATACATTTGGGGAAATTTGTTTGTGCGTTTTTGTTATTTCAACATGGCAAATCAGTTCTTTGTGTCTTCAGAATAAGCTTGTCACAGTTTGTGTGTTATGCTCTCACCTAGGATTTCTACACCTGTGACAGACTGCTTTGTCTTGCTTTAACTCCAGGGGTTAGTAATGTTCTTGGTGCAGTGATTTGAGAGTAGTGTTGGTGCACTGAGTACAGTACATGTAAGCTATCAAGATATTTTGTCTTCCCAGTGCTTACAGCGCCATGTTCATGCACATGTATGTATGTTTCTGGTGTGATGTGTGACTTTAATACTCTACAAAAAGAGTTTTAACTTGTGCACATGACATGCTGTTTGATGATTCGATCAACTTTTATTAAGTAAACGGTTGCGGTTGCTCCATTATTAGATTCCACTTGACTTAGATGATCAGAGTACCCAAGTGCTTGTCCATTTCCACATCGTTAATGTGATTAGGCAGTAACAATATCTCTTACCTGTGAAGCCCACTTTTTGAATAATGTAGGCCTATTTATTTATAGGATTCGGTCTTTATCTGTTTGAAGCAACAAAGCTGTGAATGTGCTAGTGTTGAGCTGTATGGTGCACACTATTAGCAAACTCTTTCAACAGCATACATCTGCTGATATGTTAATGACTCAGCTCACAGTTTGGAAACCACCTGAGATCAACCCAGTGTGTGTTTTGTAGGAGTGAAGGCTAATATGTAGTAGCTGAATGCTAAGATGATGCGTGTGTGGGTGTGTGTGTGCGCTGTAGACAGTGTTGACTGAGAATCAACATTCATGTACAAGGAAAAAATGCTGAGTTTATATGGCCTTCTCATATGTTGTTGTGATGATATTCACAGTGTTGTAGGCTGTCATTTGAATGAGCACATGCACCATGCACCATGCACCATGCCACTGTTGCACTGCCATTTTTATAGCAGCCAAACCACCATCACCAGTCATCACTTGTACATACATGTACATGTAAACTGTGATTTAAGAAAAGAAAAACCATCCCAAACTGTCAGTGGTGGAGGAAAGAGAAATGTAAGGTTTGCCAGGAAAAGTCAAGACACACATCCTGTCTACCGGTATTTTGCAAAATTTGTTGAAGAAACCAACAATGGCTGCTGTTGGCATGCCACCTTGGTAAAGTGTTTTGGGCATTACTCTAAAAACAAGTACACTTGTACAGTTTTTACCTTTGACAAATTTGGAGTGGTTTTTGTCTTCTCTCCGTCATTTCCATGATCAAGTCACAACATTTCTTTTTGTCCTTGTATCTCTACATTCTTCCCTTTTAATGCAGCTGTCAGATTATACTAGAGATGACTGTCAAGGCTCAATGCACCTTTCATTCTTGAGCCATGATTTTTTTTTTCATGTCTTGGTAATACTCTTTTCTGTGCAAGATAGAGAAAATACATGTAACACACACAAAGTAAAAAGCTCAAGCACACTTTCTGAAAATCACGCAGATCATATCTTACAAAACGGCACACTTTCCTTGAAGAGGTTCAATCTAGATCAAATTCATATCTTGCCCATTTCATACATGCACAGTTACATTCAACTTGATCAGTGCACCTTCTTCCATCTCTTCTTTTTTTCCCCATCTTGTTCTTGTATCCACCCTTTCTTTCCCAATTTCTGTCTCTGGTGATGTGTCCACTGTTGTTTGTCCCTGTGTCCCCATCCCCCATGGACTCACATGTTTGGTGTGCAAACTATCCTTTAAAATACCACATGCTGTTTGTCTGCACTTGTGTTTTTTCCCCGTTTGTGATGCCAATGCCACTCTGGATGTACCCTTGCATTCTGTTCTCTTCTTTCTCATCACCTCTTGATCAATGATGCCTACATTCACCAAACCAAATATTCTGCAAAAATTGTCTTGTTGGCACTTGTTGATTCCTTCCCCACTTCTTGCAATCCTGGTTATCCTCTGTCTGTGTTCATCTCTATCTGTGTCACTGTTGGTCGCCGTTTGTTCTGCATTGGTACTCTGTCTTGTCCATACAAAATGCATGTTCGTCTTTTTTGTATTTGTATCCTGAAAACTGTTTTGGCCTGTTTGCATGTGCTTTCTCCCCCTTGGTCAATGTTTGTGGCCCTTTGTCATGTGCCACCATTTTCCTGTATGTGTGGCATTACCCGTGTCGTGGGCCTCCTTCTGTCTGTCCATTTGTCTTTCTACTGTCCCCACCCATGTTTGCCCTGTGTCCTGTGCTCCGCCATTCTTGTTTGCACCTGTATGTGTACTGGTGGTACCCCTGCTGCCCCTGCCTTCCCTCCTGTTTCTGTCTGTGTCTTAATTCCCTTTTTCTCCCTGTGCATGCATCACTCCCATCCCGCTTGTTTGTCTCTGTGTATTTCACTGCACTCTCTTTGATGTGCAGGCCTTTCTGAGTCAGCTCAGAGAATCGCAGGGTCAGCAGAAGGCACTGGAATCACCGGTCGCTGTCAAAAGCAACGCCGATTTGGACCTGACCAAGGTAACGTATTCACCGCTTTCAAGTCTGGAGACTTCCTCCCTCATACCTCTTTGATAGAATGATCCCTGTGTTTCAAACAGGTCAACACTAAATCAACCCAGTCCTAGTTACAACCAATGAAATGTTTTAGCATCACTTCAAGTATTTATGTTATCATTTTGCAAAAGTTGAATACATTTCGACTCTACTGAATTTTACAATGAATTTTTGTAGATGTGGGATTCATATTGCATAAGCATCAGCTTGGAGCGTGAAAACATTATGTCTGTTATTTACAATCAAACCAAAAAATGAACTGAAGCATTATTGTTATGATGTGGCAGCCTTGGAAAATTAAGGCATCTGCTTAGATTTAGTGCCTTGGTTCCAAGTTTACTGTGAGTACGTTGATGTAGAAATTCACCCTCCCCAGAAGTATCCCTTTCACTCTCAAACAGAAAGGACGGAAAAAGAGATAGATGAAATTATTAAAGCACATTGGAATTTCCAGGCTTGAAACTGTTCTTCACCTTTTTAAATTTTGAGTTTCATTGTCACTGTCATCTATTCTAGATTTCATTACTCTCTGGTGACGCATTATGCTTGCTTTGGTGCCTTCAATTTTCTTTGTGCCGTTGATATTCATTTCATTATTCATGATTGTTTCATTTGCATGTAGGCAAGCATTGCTAAGCAACCAGTGCATGTGATTTTTCTTCTGTTTTGTCTTTATTTTAAGTAAAGAATGAATATGATGGAAGGTTTCTTGTGAGTGGTATGTATTACTACTAACCTGCATGAATAATTCAACATATTGGTATAATGGTACACACTTTTAAAAGAAATTTCCTACCTTGTCAGAAATTGGTTTCTTATTTGCTTCATTTTCACACCCTAGTGCAGTATTTTGTTGACTGTTAAGTCAAAGTTGATTTTTCAATAAACACATGTCTGTTCGTGCAAAAGAAGTTAATTTTTTCTGTTTGAAATAGTTAGTTACCCTTTCTGTAATCAACAAATTGTGAATTCTTTTGGCATTTATGTGTAATGTACATGTTCTTTCAATGTATGTAACTACTGCCCACATAAATTCATGTTTTTGTGTGAGAGTACGAGAATCAGATACTCAATGGAGAAGGAGAGTTTTGATATCAGAGAGATTGAGATGGTTTAAATATGGTTGTCATTCCACGTGTATATATATCTAATTTTGCTTTCTCTGTCCTCTGCTGGACATGTTTCACCATAAGAAGGTCTAAATGAAGAGGACAAGTCATCTGTGACGAAAAATAATTCACTTCACACCCATTAATTGTCACACTTATCGCACTCCTCAGACGGCTACCAAAAGTCTTTTTCTCTCCTCGGATCAGTGTCATCTCATGCCATCATCCATTTTCTCCTTCCTTTTTTTTTCTCAATTCAAAAGACTGGCGTTTTGTTGTTAGAATCTTTCAAAGTTTGAGGTCATGACGACGAGGACAGGTTACCAGATTGGAAGGCTGCAAAAACCTGTTTCGAAACCAGGGTTGGTTTGTTGATATTTGCAGTGCACCCATTTCTAATTATTAATATGTACCTATATATGTATTCATGTGTTTTTGGCTGTTGGCTTGAAAATAATTTTGATTGAACTACATGTATTTAATTATATGGTGCTTTGGGTGCATGGTGATTTTCCTGCTTTTTGTTTTCGTGGTCAAACTTATCTAAGATTTACTAATATCTGGCTTCTCTTTATGGTGTGAAGTAACATTTTATTTCAACATTCTTTGCAGCTTCATCTTTCTGGGTTTACTTGAATGTCAGGTTCTGTGCCATGTTGATATTTTACTCTTAGCATAAATACATTTTTCCTCATGTGGATGTTTGGTCTCTTTGAAATCCAGTCTTTAGTGTATTCATTGCTTTGCCCGCAAAAGTATTTCATGATTCACGAAATGCAGACACACAGTTTGACCCTGCACAAGATGGGGAGATGGTTGCCTAATGTGAACCTGCATCTTGACTGGTTTGCGCCTTGCATGACTGTGGAAAATTAATTAAATTACTTGGGCCATCTTGCCGGGAGTGCCAAATAAATGGCTTGTCAGCACTGGAGCTGTAATCCCAGCTTCCTGAAGCCCCCCTCTCTCATCTCAAAGACATGAAGCATCCTCAAATCCGACCTTGTCTGCTGCGTCTGCTTTCAACACAGAGCTCAGTACAGGCAGGCACTGGACATACAGCCAAAAATTTACATTTTGAGTGTATGTTTACAAAATACAAAATCTTATCATTTGTGTGTGAATTTCTCTCTGACAATTACTCACAGGTCCTTCATTTGTAAGTCCTTTCAGTAGATTATTTAATATTGACCGACATTGTGTATATTTGATCTGTTAATTAAAAGACTGGAAATACATGTGCAAGAAAGATTAGAAATGGGCTTATCTGTGCACAGTTTTGTTTCCTTAAAGTATCTTGGTTTGGTATAGAACAAATAAAAAAGGCTTTTCCAAAAGCCCATGAAAAGCTTGAGCATAATTCATCAATTATTGTCAATACCAATTCCATTTTCTTTGAGGATGCTTGCTGTAGACCCCAAAGTTCATTGACTGTCTGAGTATGTTGTCCTGTGGCAAGCTTTATGACCTGTGCATGAGATATCTCATGCCATGTTCACATTGGACGTTTTCTTCTGTGCCTTCGTGGAAACTCTCTATGACTTCCAGCAGTGTTAATCCCCTGCCAATTCCCTCTCAGATTCTTTTTTTTTATACTGGGAGATTTTGTTTCTGTTCATGATGAGCCCAATGTGACACATTGGAGATGCTTGAAGCACTGGTAGTTTCTATTTGCTAACAGTAGTTAGTTACTGTCCATTATTAAATTGATTGGTTTTGTGACCTAATGACAACAGAAGTTAACAAGAATAATTTCCTTCCATTCTCCTCCACCCTCCAGCAGTTTGACCTGCACTAAACCCAACAGCAATGCTCACAAGTTTTATTAAATCTGCCAGATATCATCAATGCAAACTGGGTTATGAACATTACTTAACGTGGGTTTGCAGTTCTACTTAAAGTGCAGCCGCATTGGATCACTCTGAGACACAATTTTTCTGCATTTTTGTACTTTTCAGTATGTGAAAACTCTTTTACATTGCTATTTGGTTAAAAGCAGTGAAAAGTGTACTTTTAAAACTGTTAAAACACCCATGCTTTCCTAGACAACTGAATATGCCTGTGCTTACACACAGCAAGAAATCAGCAAAATAATTCAATGTAGTCCGGCAAATCTACAAAAATGCAGCTCTTTTTGTGTGTGCAAACCAATGTAACATTGAGACTTTCTTCCTGGGATGATATCACAGTTTTGCTCATGAATATGGAAATACTTGGCATGAAAACCAAGAATGCAGTAAAATCCCTTTTTGAAATAGTGAAACAAAAATTCAAAATAACGTTAAGTTAGACACAAAGGTTTATTTTAAAATATTAAAGGTTTGTATTAAAACATTGGTTGCAGGTACCCTTTAAACACAAACAAAGGGGTCTGGGAACCATTCTTCACATGTCTGCTATAATGTAATGCATTATGTAGTGCACACATGGACGTTTTACAGCACCCAGCTGTTCCCACTAGACTAGTTCTGTCCCTGTAAAACTACTATGGTTCCATGGAAATCTCCACTGACCACATTCAACATCTCAGGTTACCCGATTGCAGTGTATATTGAACAGGTATGTTAATTTTTAATTCTCCAGCCACTCCAAATAGACTTAATTTTTTATCTTCAGGCAAACTTGAATTCTCAATTCCATGGCAACAAACAGTGTGACGTATAACTAACCATGTTGCTTGGTCCATGTCAAACCCTGCCTAATATGCTATTGTGCATGTAACTCAACGCAATGCGGTATTTTTACGCTGAAAACAAAGCATAAATGCAAAATTTACTGTAAATTGGAAGGTGGCACGCTTGCGCGCTGTCCCTATAGCATCGTACTGTGTGTCCATGTCCCATATACCACAAGGCGGAAGGCACTACAGGCACACTACATTATTCTGTTTTCCACTCGCACTCCTCAGATAACTAATAGTAGCTCTGTAGCTCAGCCATGGTAGTTTACTCCCCACAAAGTCCAATGAGAGCATAGCTTAAGGCTGAGTCCTTGGCCCTGGAACCACTTTCGCTAATAGTTGTCTTGGTTTTTGCATCCTCTCAGACCAAAGAGATCCCCCTTGCTGTCCTTTGAAATTGTGACCAGATTGAAAAAATTAAATTAACTTGCACAGCTGTTTTTGGACCCAGTGCTTGTCTCAACCATCTCAGATGAAATTCACATTTGGTTGTATGACAGCATGAACTTACATGTACATATCGTATTACCATGTTAAGAAAGAGAAAGCTGTCCCAACTGTGAGAAGATGTCTGTATTAATGTTTTCAAGTTACATGGAAATGGCAGTCCTTTCCTGGCAACTCATCGTGTGAATGAGGAGGTTCATGTGCATTAAATACTGCAAATTTTGGGGTGGAGCGTGCTGAGTACACACAACCAATTTCTGTTGGACTGTACAGTATGTTCTTCGCGCGTGCACTGGAGACGTACATTTATAAGCTCAGTTAGAAAAGTTGCCACCAGTGTGTCCCTTCTTTGGTAGGGAGGGTGCACTTTGACTAAAGTTGGATTAAAATACACATTTCTTGTTACTCTGTTGTCAACTATGGGACTCACAGTATCAGTAAAGTCCCATTTTACAGGTGTTTCCCACTGGCATTATTTTCAAAATCCTTCCCACCGTTAGTGGTTGCAGTTGAATAGTTAATATGCCTTTAAGTTATGTTTTTTTTTTCATCTTTTTTATGAAGACAGGGTGGCATGTCATTTGATCTGTGTTTTCCTGATGTGATGACCTTTTTCAGAATTGCAAAATCAATATTGTTTTGCTTTTGCATCCATACACTTACATGAAGTTCAATTTTTAATCCTGCATATGTGAAGGCCAGCTGTCTTTTATGGACTTGCCACTGCTAGTTTCAATATTTGAGATGGATACCAACTGCATAATTGAGAATTGGGAGGCTGTGTTTATCAGGTACCAGTAGGATATCAGGATTGTTCAAATTAAATATGTCACACACAAGCAGAATTATCCCACTCTTGGCCTGTGGGCACTTACATGTATGTGTATCCTTGTGAAATACATGTACCAGCCACGATATTGGCCTCCCTCATAAAAAATTAGCCAGTGGTCACATGCAAGAGATATTGTAGAGTACAGGCTAATGCAAGGCTGAAGCATAGCCCCTCCAGACTCGGCTGTTGTATAAACATGAATTATTGACAACCCATACATTGATAAACTCAGAGGAAATCACCTGTGCTTGTAGGGGACCTCTTGAAAGAGCATGTCTGTACGTTGTCATTCTAAGCTTGCAAATGGCACAGAAAGCCCTCTTGTCTGCTGCCTGGCAACAAATGAGATTTCTCAAACACCTGGTTTGGCACAGTTAGTGGCTGCTTAAGTGAGGCTAATTGATTGAAGTGGCCTTTTTTTGGAAAAGAGCAGTTGAAATATTTTGGGCAGGAATAAGGACCATGTCGGGGGGGGGGAGGAGGACTGGTTCCAGGTAATTTCCAAGAAGGGAAGTGGAACTGCCTGCTCATAGAAACTAAATGAATCCTGTAGTGGATTTCTCTTGTCGTGGTTTTGATCCTGATGGTACAGGAAGGTCGGACTACATCACTGGTAATAGCACAAAAGGAAACAAACAATGCCCCAGATTTCTTGAAAACAAATTGATCATGTTATGGGAGGGCACCAGTCTTCTGAGACATGGCTGTCTTCTTTACGTGGGCTGCTAAATAGTGTGCTATGAACAAACTTTTTCACAAGATTTCTGTCTTTTGTGCTGGCAACATGTGGAATTCACAGCAGGCTGCCTTAGTTTTTGTCATTGGATAATAAATGCTTAAATATATGAGGTACATACTGGTACAAGTACATGTTTGCAGTGTAAATCCAAGCAAGGAAGATTTTTTGTCCTCCATTATCCAAGCACGGTCAGGCTAAAGACTAAAATGCTCCACTTCTAATCAATACAAGAGCGTCTGTCCTTGTTATAAATGGGACCTTGGTGGAAGTGGCCCTGCATTTCTTTCAATTAAAATTCACAAAGAAGTTGTCCTGCCAAATTAAAACTGTGATGGTCATTTTCATCAGAATAAAACTAACGTACCCAATGAAAGATCATTTCAAAGAACCTTTGGGGACCTTGATGTGCTGGAATTCTGTGGATTTCAAGCGCTTCAAGTCAAATTACATTGCTTAATCATTCCTTCCACACTAATATATTTGAAGTTGTGTAGTTTTTATCTTGAATGCTTTGTTTTGTTTGGGGGATGTTCTGAAATGCAAGTCAGTTTTTGTAGCAAATATTTTGAGTTTAACAGAGTTCGGTTACAACCATAATTTGAGATTGAAAGTTTCAAATTGTGTTGATGAAGAAAAGTTTGCCAGAAGTCATTCATTTCTCTGTGACACTGGGAAAAAATCTGAATCATCACAGTTGGAGAAGTTGGATGTTTTGAATTGTAAACGATCATGTAGTGATTGCTTGTTGCCCAGCTAAATGACTGTGATACAAACAAGAATGAAAGCAGCGAAAGAACCAAGAAAGCATTTGATGTAACTTGGCCATTTTTTGTGGATTCTCACTTTATTTGAATTTCCTTTGGCCAGCTTGGGCATGGCACATTGTTCTAGTAGAATAGAGCCTGAAGATGGGCAGGAATAAATGAAACGACACACTTGCTTATGGCTGATTCGCTTTGTGAGTCTCCAAAGTGTACTTGCCTCTGAGCGAGCAAACCATACAACAGTGCTTCTCTGCAACAATTACACAGCCTTCCCATGGTACAGATTTCAGAACATGCTTTTGTATTGATGGGAGCCGCTGTGTTGTCCTCCCAGGCCCGGGGTTTACCTGCAAAGGAAAGGCTTGGCTGAGGAATGAATATGTGACACAGTAAACCTCCTCCCCCATCCGTTGCCAGGCCTAGGGGAAGGAAAGTGGGCTAGTTGATAGCCCAGTGCTTAACACCGTGCGGCAGTAATAACAATGCCACAAGGCCCGATGTTTGTCCAACTCACTTTACGGGCAGGAGAGTTTTAATATCCGCGGCAGGGATGTCGATCTCACTTGCTGGAAGATACAGAGTTTTTCTCCCTTAAGTGGCAGAATGGGTAAAAAAAGGGGGGGGGGGCTCGCGGCATAATGGTAAATCAGTACACCAACCAAGCAGCGTAATAACCTAAGTCTTTATCAAGTTACCAAGCAATCCCAATACTCTTTGCTGGGAGAATCAATCTGACTGGAAAATCTAATATTGTCTTTGCCTTGAAAGATGTGCCATTGATCCACTAACATTGTGGGGTGGGGTTGGACAGGAATCTATAGATGTTTTGAAGACATATGCTCATGTATTTGTAGCACATAATGAAATCAGATGAATGAATTTTGAAGGGTGTATTTTAGTGCTGTGTACAATTACTACATAGCATAGAAGTCATTTTCTATCAGTAGTATGGATGCATTGACATGCACTAAGCAAAATGAAATACTCATTTACTGATTGCATTTAGGCTTTTGCCATGTAAGCTTTGTTGAGGCCTTATTTTAGAATACAGATGCAGATATGCAGATAGCCTTATAGAAGTTTGAGTTTTCTATTGCTTTTGTTCAAACATAGATGTACCGAGCAGGCCATACTTTTTGCACAGCAAGTTATCACTATAGTCATTTGATATACATGTGGCTTTATGGTTCAGAATGACCTACTGCACCATTCACTTTGTGAAGACAGAAATCCGATCAGGCATTATATATATCATACATTTAACAGCGACATTGAGCGAGAGAGGTTTGGTGCCCATGTGTAGAAGGCTTCCAGCTAGTGCACATTCAAATGGAAATGACTCAGGCCACTTCATACCATATGCATGTGAACCAGTGTACACACACATCTTGCCCTTTCTTTTTGTCTCAAATAAGAAAAACCTACAACATATCTACTTTCTTAGCCAGTGCCACGTTGAGGGGAAACTTTCTTTTTGAAGGAATTATGGACTGGATTGTTGGGCCTTTGGGGTTTTCCCACAATGGTTTGGATCCCCACAATAAATGTCATTCAGCCCAAGTCCCCGCAGATAAGTCACAGGCCTGAGCCTTCATCCATGTGGTACATTGTGGGCCAGCCGACCTTATGACAAACTGATTGTCATGTTACTGAAAGGCTTCAATGTAATGTGCTGTTCACCAAGTAGAAACTGATCTAGTGATCCCAAAGCCTACCAATTTTACAAGTAAACCTACCAAATATGCTTGTGATGTTATTCTACCAATTAGCAACAAAAGTGTGTCATTTGGAGGAAAACTCAAGTATGAAATCATTGGCCGAACCTCAGAGTCACCCTTGTCTTAAGCCTTCCTGATTCCATGTCCCTGACTTGGGAGTCTGTGTTTAAGGAACATCAAAATGCCTGACACGATGTTAAAGATTTGAGTGCTGAATCTTACAATACAATACATTTGAGCTGACCAGGGTGCTGACATTTAATATTATATGCATACTTGCAGAACCTGTTGGAATAAGATGGAAAGGAAGTCCATATTTGCCCACGCACAGTTGAAACAAACATTGATAACTCAGAAAAAAAGTAACCCTTTCTCCTCCTGACCTGCTGGGTAGTAAGAGGGTTAAACTCGGATTCATTTTGGGGTATCAAACGTTGGTGTACAAAAAGCTGGGAATTAATACAGTTCTTAAACCATGGCCATGTGCTCATACAATGTTACGATTTTTGAATATCCTTTGAAGGTTGCCTGTCAGTTGTGAATGGCAGATAAAGGAATAGGGGTTGTGATTAGAAAAAAGCATTGTATTCTCTTTTTATAAAAACGTTTTTCACATTTCAATGGATTCCTTGGACCTGCATCCCTTGCTCATTTTGGGGATATGAGCAAACCCAGAACCACGTTCGGGGGGGGGGGGATTGAGACAAAAACTGAAGGTTGCTTCAGGACCTTCTCAAGTGTGAGGCTACTAAATTTGGGGAGGCTTTTCACCTAGATTGATGAGTAAAAGAAATGAAGTGGTCACAAATTATCGATATGAAATGGGGAAAAATGAGCAGAGCGAAATTTGTCTCTTGGGGAGGGGAATGGCTTTGCCTCCCCCATCTATTTATGTTTTGCGGACTTGGCTGTTGAAACCTTTTTGATATGCACTTGGCATGTAGACACACCAGGATATTGTCCACTCAACTGATACTAGATTGCTTCTGTTCATCATGTCTTTTTGTGATATGGTGCAGAAATTGAAAAAGAAAAAAATATATACTAACTGAAAATGAAATCATGTTCTGAAATCATTGCTGTTTTTGCAGTTGTATTGGAATGTTACAGATAGCAAGACTTCCTGATATTGTTTTTAGTACTGACCCAAGACAGGATAAATCAAATGAATTAGATACACATAGCTTTAAATTATTGAACAGTCAACAGTCCAAGGGACAATTGGCATTCAAGCACAGGGATGATGTTTGTTTTTGGTTGGCATTGACCAAAGACAGATGTAGGTACTTGTAGGCAGCTAGATTGAAATGAATCCCTCCAACAGAGAGATAATGGAACAGTCAAACCCCAGTGTATATAAATTATATAATTTGCATCTTGAGGATGCTATCATGTAGGCCGATGGGCCTTTACGGGCGCAGAGTTTCCCTTTTCCATACTTCCATTTAGTCATTTTTTTTTTATAAATGAAAGAACCCCAACATCAGTCGTCTGAAAGGATATGTGCTGAGGCTAGCAATGAAGTCTCCCATTTGCCTCTGTGATTGCCAGACTAAGTTCAAGATGTTCATCATCATGTGTGTAGAGCAAGAAAACTACTGAATTGTATGCACAGGATGTCCCACGTACTGCTGCATTTGACCAGATGAAGAAATTGATACCTGACAAAATGTTGGCACTAAACCACATAGACTATTTCTGGAAGGGTGTTAGTTCTCGGTCCCCCTCAGATACCAGTGATTAAGACCACTATTTAAAATCAGCCTGTGCTTCTGAATTAGTCCCAGCACCATGAATTTTTCTGAAAGAAAAACACTTGGTGGTGGTTTACTTCTTTTTTTTCCCCCCAAACAATGCAGCATGTTCAGTCTTGATGACACCCATGGGTTGGCACTAAAGGACATTGAACAGTGACTCCATCTCACAGACTAGCGTCCGAAGAGGTTCTAAACTGGAGGCACGGCGCCATACAAACCATCACTCAGACCAAATGGCCAACAATAAATTACCACAGACTATTGAACGTGTTTGCATGTTTCACGGCTCGGCAAATATGCACACGATGCCGACATGTAAGAGATGCATCATCTTAACCGCACCAGGGTTCCCTACATTTCTCACGAAATTTTGCTGCTTTATATTCTCACATCATTGCTTACAAAACACAACAGAAACCGCAGTCACATTGGTATGATGGAATTGTTCTGCTCAGCACAGCTCGCCATTCTTTCTACGTAGTTAATGCAAAAGCCATGTGCTTAAGAGCTAGATGCATTTATTAACTTTAAAAATAAGCCTGTCGTTGGTGCATTAAAGATGCAATGCATTCGTCGCTTAACCAACCCCACAAGAGACCATTCTTTGGGCAAGCAGAGTTCCTAGCATACATTTATATTTCCCTCAAGAGGAAACCTTTGTTCCATGTTGCAGTGCTGTGGAGAAGTTACCATTAACTTAGCATACTTAGAAGTAATGTGGCTTTGATGGCTGAATTCGTTTGAAAGACTTTCATTACACTTGACAGCTGGCAGGCATATATTTCTGTTTGTGCCTTTTAGGTGCACTGAAAGAAGGTTTGTGATATTCACTGGCTGGAAAAACTCCCGCATCTTCTACTGTAGACAACCATTGCTTCCAGCCTGTAGTAATGCTGTGAAACCTCCTCGTGTACTTTTGAAGGATCCGCTGTTGGGTGTAAATGATAGTCCATCCGAATGTTTACATACATGAATCCAGATGCCCATATGTCAACATGTACAGTAAAAACCTGTGAAAAGAGAATTGCTCATTACAAGAGTTTCTTGGCAGACATCAAATGTAAACCATCTCTGCAGAGTTTTCTAACATAGATTGTCTACTAATACAGCACAGCTTTCTAAGCTTTTTTATACATACACTGCTTGTCCATGGTACTTGGTAGATCTTGTCACGTTTTGTACCTTGCACTCTTTCCATTGAAATGTCAGGATTTCATGACTCAAAACTAACCAGCTCATCTGAATTGAAAAATTGCCAGTAATCTTGCTCATTCACATGTGAAGGGAAGATATCAGCCATGACTGAAAGAACAGCAAGCTCCATCTTTACTTAACCATTGTTAACAACTGACCTTCACAACAGGGGAAAATTATGTAACTCTTCAAATAAATAGGAGAAAGACTTTTGACCAAACTACTCTGTCGTGCAGGCGTTCCTTAACCAAAAAAATCATCATGATAGCTGCACTGGCCTGTAACTGAATGTCAGTGAATGTTGTACCAAGGCCATTATCAAAACTCATTATTCATAATTTTTCTAACGTAAACAAGTTTTGTGTACATGTTCAGTGTGGACATTGTATTCCATCAGCCAGCACACTTACATGCATTTTGCCTCATTTGGTCATTGCAAATGCATACATACCCATACCCAACGGATGTCTTAATCCCTATTGACAGTACATTTAGGTGAGGTCTGCCACCCTTGACTGGTCGTACACAGAGCAAAAACATATTCCATCGTTGGGAAGTGTTGAAGAACTTACATTTATTTTGGATGTACCACTAGATAACTGAAACCTTGACTAAATTCCTACATAAGATTAACACTTTTCTCCTTTTGGGCATTGCTTTTATCCACAGGAATTCCATGCAGGTTTCAGCAAAGCTTTTGACCTCTTGGCTAAGAACAAGGAGGAGGTTAGGCAACCAAGGTAAGACCAATCAAATTCTAGCATATTAAATTTCGTTTGAAGTTGACTCACCGGTGTGGACTGCTGATCAACCAACCCATTAAGTCCTGCCCCAGTATATCGCAGCCATGCTTGCACTGCCAACATGTCTGACAACAGTCTGACATGGGTGTGTGCACACTGACTAGTACACTAGCATCATTGAGGTGGGGGAAGGGGAAAGCAGGGGCACTGTTGAGGTGCATGTTTTGTGCTCATGTGTGTATAGGTGTTGGAGGCTTTAGATTGGTCTTGCCACATTCACATTTGTGTTGTGTGCATTCATACCCCCATTCCTGCAAAGCAGGGTAGAGCAAGGTGAGGCAGATGGGCATCTGTTTGAATGGGTACCATGGCAGTGTAAGAAAGCCCAGTCATTAAAACACACATAGTTGTTCTGTAGTTAAGGAGATTCGTACACACATGTTGTAACTTAGACCTTGTGCCGACCAAAATCGTTACGGGGACAGGTTTTTGCTCTTGTAAACTTCCATACATGTGGTCCACTCTAAAAATGAATTGATCCAGCTGCCTGAATGGGGCACGCCTAAGTAAGGTTGCATCCTATAAGAAGCACTGTCAGTACGAGAAACCAGAGGCTTGATATGGCCGCACAGAATGGCAGAGGCAGTGGTTGCCTTAACCCCTTGATGATGTGAATTTCTTCCTGAAAGCCGACTCCAAGAATTCCAGCCTCGCTTGGCCACAAAGGCCAACTGCCAAACTGCGAATTCTCAGTTTGTGGCCCTGCGTGTTCTGCACACTTTGAATTACACAGTGAAAAGGCTGATTGTTCGGTTGCATGCGGCTCTACTCACCCTTCCACATTCCCGTTGCCTCTTTTCAAAATGGGGACTATTGTGAAGCTGGTGATTATGATGCAAATTCGGTCTTTTCATTTCTGGGCTACGCACAAGGACAAATTACCATATATACAAGAGCCAGGGTCTGCCTTCTTTCACCGTGTTCGCTCGAGCGTGGACCGAGAATAATAGCTGAAAAGCGGGCTGAGGATCTCAATTTTTACGACGTGTCAAGCCGCCTCCCGGCGCGAAGGGGTTAAATGGGGAAAATCATTTTTTGGGGGGGGGGAGACATTTGATTACATGAATTAACAACCAGACATATCAATTCGAGGCACACTTACCGGTATGTTACATGAAGATGTAGTTCTGAATGGTCAACAACTTTAACTATGGCTAAATATTAGACTTGGTGTTATTCAGTCCAATTAACCAGTTTTTGCACACTTGCTCCAAGCTGGAGATGTTTATTTGTACATGCACCAGGAGTTATGAATGGGCAGTGATGCATGCAGTACGTATGTGGGTAATTCCAGAAATTGGAGTCCAGGTTTTTTTTGTGTCCCTGTCACATCTGACATGATTTTTTGTAAGTTCAGAACACATTTTCTAATTTCCGAGAGTCCTTAATTAATGCAACTTACCTGCCAAACATAATAGTTTGAAATTAATTCCGGTGATATTTCCATGTCAAATAACAGGTCAGATGTAACAGGGACACAAAAATGTCACACTTTTGGACCCCTAATTTTTGGAATTACCCATGTAGAGATTTTCTGGGCAGAAAGCATGCATTTTGAGGCACAAATGCTTGTAAAGGCATCTCATGGTTTCGCATGATTGCATCCCCCCTCCTCTAATGTCCTCTGTCCATTCAAGTCCTCAGGAACTGAATACCATCCCCTGTTTTTTGCCATGAATGGTTTCTGTTCCTAGCAGTTTGGAAGGAGCCTCCTCTTGGTGGTGTTGTATTTCATGCAGTGCAATCCTGTTGCTGTTGAAATAATCTGTCATGCATTCATTGTATCACCATAAAGCCACTTTTGTGGTTTGAACTTTACATATGAAGCATGCTTTGAATCATGTACCCAATCATGTACCCAGGAATCAGTAATTGACATGTTCAAGAACTACCCTGTCATTCTTTTAAATAATAATTTACCTTTGTTGGGCTTAGCATTTTTTACATCTGAATATTTGGATTTGATTGTTTCCTTTTTCTAGAAAATTAAAACAGTTTAGGCCAAAAATCAGATCAACAATTTTTTATGTAACTGGTTGGCAGGTGCTTTGGTCCTGGTTCTAAAACCCAGTATCTAAATTTTGTTTTACGAGCTTGTCTTTAATCAAATTACCATTTTTCTGTGCTAGACAAGTGCTCAACCAATTTTGCCGGTGGAGCGTGCAATTCATTTTGATTAGTTGTCCCAAGGAGACCCTGTAATCGTGGATGCAGATTCATCATCACACACTTCAGATAATCAGATATATTACCCTGTACTCCAGTCCTCGTGAAGGAAATGCACCTGGCTAATAAAACATGAAAGAGCGAGGGAGACAAAGATGAAATAACGGAATCAAAAGCAGGTTCAGTTGGATGGCAAATCTCTGGAAATGTCAAAGTTCATGGTTGATAGTTATGATTGTTTGATGGCGAGGTGTTGAAATGGGCTCTGCGCCAGCTGTGGTATAGTGTCTCTTTTCTAGACATTTATACTCACCCACTCATCAAAAGAAAATGAAAAAAAGTATCGCCGTTGATATTTCGCACTAAAATTGAAAGAAATTGATATGAAAGATAAGAAAAAAGGGGAAGGGAAAGGAAAAATGGAAGCTCGATCAGGGGAAGGTCGCTGCAGCTTTCAATTAGTACAGATGTTGGACGCAGTAACCATCACATGGTGGATTTTCCAAACATTTTTTTTGCTTGTGTAAAAATGTCAAAACTGAGCAGGGGAGATAGCTGTACTCCTGGTTGTAATTGACGCTAGAAATTTTGCAGTGGAAATTAAGTTGGTAGATACCCAGGGCATTGGTTTAGAAAAGAGAGAAAAAAACAAACAAGATTAAAACAAGAAAAGTCAATCATTTACTGTAATTATGGTGTCAATTTTCACTGATTTGAATGGGGATTTTTATTTAATTATAGATTTGTCTTAAAGCCGAAAATGGGTCACAGAAGCTGCACTCATTTTTTGAAAGCATCACGTATACAACTTACTAGCCAAGAAATGAGAAATCACTCTTTGGAATGCTTATTATGGGGGCAGCAATTTGATATGTCTTTCTTCGGATGACCTCCCCGGCTTAATCAGTGATGAGAGCCCAGCCATTTCCAAACTGCTCGCCTTCAGCTGTAGCTATTAGCTGTAATTGTTCCCATTCAGCGTCACACATTAACACAAGTGTGACTGATACCAAGTGATGCCGCCTGAGGAGCTTTTAAGCTTGTCAGCCCCCTCTCATGCCAGAGTAGATCTCAACCATAAGGTTACATAGGCTTTCATGTTCAAGAAAACATTGTGAATTGCTCGACCCGTTGTTCTGTTGGGATGTATCTGCAGTTAAGGCTGGCCAAGAGGTACGGTATGCAGCTAACAGCTAACAGGGACAGGTCATAACAAATGTGGTAAAGCACTCTGCCTAGCTTGCTTGCCAGTGCCAGTCAAGTGTACTGGGCTTCAAAGGGAAAAACAATTTATGAGATGCCATAACTGCATGGCAGTGTGCTTGAAATGTCCCCAGACACCTGAGTGGGATCATTGCTGTATAAGGATGGGCCCTTAACACAAAGGAATGCATGATGTTTAATATGCCAGAATGACAATACTGACCTTCTCCTAGTCAGCCTCTGTCAAATCACAGTCCATAGTGATGTCATTTGCCAGAATTGTGGTGAAAATGTTACATATAGAGTAGAAAGAACCTTTTCAGTGAATGCTTCGTCTTGAGAAACATTTTAAAATATAATCAGCTCGTGAATGTTCATGATAAGGCTGTTTGGGAAAACAAAAGCTGCTGCAGTATATGTAAAAACCTGAAAATGTACAATTTTTCACCATGGGAAAAGTTGCACTGATGGAATGTTAATTTTCTGAACGATATAACAAAAGGGCCTACTTGAATGTCAGAGTTCCAGTTTTCAGTCATTTTGGCAAAATGGCAAATTGTTACGAACTTCAGCTTTATTTTCTTGGAGGTTTGGGAAAAAAGTGTAATTTAGCTCTGCGTAAAAAGTTTTAGTAGCTGCAAAAAATGCGTGCTGGGTTGAAATTTGTATGTATCGTTTCAATTTTCCAGCTTGAGTCTTGGGGTTGATGTTTGACTATGGGTTCTTGAGTTACTCTACATGTACCTAAAATTGACCTCACTGAAAATTGTTTGTGGTTGAATAAACCATGGAATGGATGGTGTTGCATGACCCTGGATACTTTCACATATAGCGTGGGCTTAATCAGATCTACCACTGTTGAGGAGGTAATTGATGAGACCACAGCCCTCAGTACACATGTGGCTTATTGGCTCATCAGCGGCCAGGCATGTTCATGTAGCATAGTGCATTCAATTTCCACAATCTCATCAATCGCATTTTGCAGCCTGGGAACTTGAGCTGCTTCCCAACAGCAAAAACAGCCGTTGTTTCTGAGACTTGGTTGGCTAAATAAGATTGATGGGGAAGACACTGAGACCAATCATTATATTGCAACCTCCAAACTTGAACAATTTGTCAGTTTTAATTGAGCATTGCAGTAACATTCCATTCCTTAACCATTCCATTCCTTTTTGCTTGAAACTAACACTGTTGTAGCTATCATTGACTAATTGATTTGTTACCCTTGTGGGAAAAAGGATAGTTTCTTAAATGATTGTTGAGACACTTTGAAAACAACCATGAGTTTATTTTATTTTCCTGTCATCGTGGCATATTCACATGTACTAAAATTGTATCGTAGATACAGTGTAAAATTGAATCTGACATGCTGGTGAATACAAATTTTCAAAACTTTACTTCTGAAAGACAGTTCTGTGTTCATATGAAGAGAGTTGCCAGGTATACATGTACATGTAATACTTGTAATTTTCGAAGGGAAGCTTGGAGAAAGTGCAAGTGCACTTAAGCTGTTATTGAATCCAAAGAATAACATGAAACTTTTTATTACCAATATTCATAATCAAACTTCGGGCAAATATTAGAGGTCTGATGACCTGCAAATTATATTTCATAAAATGCCCCTTACACCAATCATGTACTTCACATGATAGTGTGTAATGACTGTGCAGACTTATGCATAATTTACAACCTACATTTATGTGAGAGAGGTTTCAGCTACCAACATTTTAAGAACAATCATTGTCAAAACAACATTCCGAAATTTTGTCAAATTGGAAAATGTTAATTACCTTAAAGCTGCGCTCTATCAAAAGCATTCCTGTCAGTATCACAGTTTTATTATAACAATTTTTCAACAAATTATTCTGAATAAAATTTTCTTCAAAGCATGAGAAAAAGGATAAGATCAGTTTTTTTATGAATATGCGTTTCGCGTTTGACCAGAAACAAAAGGTCATCGAGGGGCACAGTAGCATAGGACGATGACATCATTTTTGGGAGACATGTTGCTGACTATAGTCTAGCTCCCAACCTAACAGAAGCATGGCCTGGACGGGCGGACAGGCGATGCAAGCACAATACGTGTACATGTACATACATATATCGTGCCATGGCCGAATCGGACAAGGAATCGAACGGTAGTTATTGGGAAGACTTTGATTTATATTCTGAGAGATTTTCCTTGGAAAGTGTCTCAGCTTCCCCAGATGATGACAAACACATTGATGCAGAAAATTCAGATATTCTGGGAGGTCAGCCGTATCGATTTGAGCTGTAACACGAAGGCGACGAACGCGGTCGCAGCGCACATGACGATGGTCAGATCGTCTTCTCAATACTGAAAGGTAATTTAACCACCTTTAACTTCATTATTGGTCAAGTGACTCAGGTGGATCTAATAATTTTTTGTTCATTTTAAACATTAAGTAAAATTTACAAATAAAATGTACATGTTAATTAAACAGTGAATGCGCCATCGAGTACGCCAAGATCGTGAGTGAAATACATGAATATGGCCTGATTCATATCCAACTTTGCCTGTTTCGTATTCACGTCTTGTACATCATGTATTTTTTGTTAGGTGCATTACTATGCCTGATGTTAGAAACTGCAGGTGCTGCAGGGAAGTCCAGCAATTCCAAGAAAAATTGAAAGAGGCTGATGTTATTTTGCACGGGCAATGCTTTACAACCTATCCTTGGTTTGAGGCAGTTTGTCTCAACCCAGCAACACTTTAAACAGCATATCTGCAGTACAGACAGCAGTACGGGACACAGGCAGACGATGATGCTGCAAGGTCACACAGCATATTAACTCTAGCTGCGACTTCACTGATAATTTCAGATTCATGGTTTCTGACTTTTGCAAAACTGTTGCCATGTTATTTAGAAAATGTTGCTTTGGGCTTTGAAATATTTTCCAGTGCACTACAACAGTTTTTTTGATTTTGTGTTGTGTGATTTGCACACGCAGGAAATTTCGCCACATTGCATAACGGCAGGTTGTACGATGGTGCTGGGGTTTCCTGGGACGAGATGATCGGATGCCACTTCCCTCTTGCATGATGCGTAAAATCCATGAAGTCTATCCGGACGCTGATGGAAACTACCAAGGATTTCAATATCTCCCTCCTGACTGCATGTAGGGGTGCACCACACTTATTCAAACCGAGCCTCATCAAACAAGAGTGTAAACTAGATAAAGTTCGGAGCCTAATAACAGGCAGTCAGGCATCACTGAGGTTTTTTAAAAATAACATGTACATGTATTTTCCATTCTTCAATCTGCCAAATTCTCAGTTTCTGGCAAGTTAACAATAACATTTTCAACAAACATAACAAACAAAACCTCAAGAAAAGTGTTAATTCCCACGCTTGCCTGCACCCATTTGTAAAATGACAACCATTCCTTTTTCCAGACCTGTAGGACTCATTCTTTCATCGTAATTGCATCAAATCTGCCCACAGACGGAAGCCCACAAACCAGGGAGTTATCCTGGCTTAAAGTTAAATCTACACAATCCCCCAAGTTGTGTAGGCAAGCTGTCAAACTAATTCTGACATGAATTACTTTAGTGTACCCATAGTGATTTAATCAATGGTGGACAGGCCTGAATTAAAATCAGGGTCACTTTATCACAAGTCAGTATTCATTTTATCATTTCTGTTATGTACATGTAATAAACTAGCATGTTACTAGTCTCCAGAAAATATAAAGCTACAAAACAGGGTATTTTTATGTTTCTAAATTGAAAGCCAAGTACAAGCATCCTTCTGCAATCCAGTACTTATTACAAACCTCTAGTGACTTTACAGACATAGTTTACTGGAATTTAGGAGTATGGATTACTGCCATTTGGCACCCTTAGCTGCCCTCTTCTTTGCCCTTTTTTTAGTTGCCTTTTTTCTTCTTTTTGTTCTTCTCTTTAACTCTGTCCGGCACGACCAAGTTCTCACACCCTTCAGGTCTACCTACAGGTGCCACTGAGATGCTAAAACATGAAACAAACTTCTCCACAGCAGTTTGCTTGTCAAGCCGCTGTGCTCGTTGGGTCAAAGGACTAGGGTTTACCATCAAGACAGGATAGTCTTTTCTGGTATCCTTTCCTGACTCGCACAGCGCCAACACTTTCTCTGTGATGTGCTTCTTGAAGTCTATTAAATAACAAAGGAAACAATGCTCAATGCATTTGATGAAATTCATGTTTAACCACTTCCTTTCGGGGATTTCGGATCCGGACACATATGCTTTATATGCATGGCCAGGGTCTCTGAACTCCGACAAAGGAAACAGGGCCTTGTAGCAAAAGACCGTACTCGGAACAAAAGACCAGGCTGCTGGGCATTACCGACATTTCTTCACTCTCAAAAGTGGAGATAATCCAGCCTTGTTTTGAAACAGTATACCACGGGCATTTAGAGCGCGCGGATTACCACCGGGGACAAAAGTGCTGCAGCAGGGACTGCAGCAGTGAGCCACACAGCTTCACTGCATGCTTATCTGGTTCACTGCATGCTAATCTGGGCCCTATTGAAAAGAGGTCAGCAGTGCACTAAGCCAGGTTCTGAACAAAAGAAAGTTATATAACACCGCACAATCTGAGCTCTTTTTACAAGGCTGTAGGCCTGGCTGAAATAATCAGGCGTCAATAGATTTTGTCTGTCAGGCTAGAGGGGCCACCAGACAGTCCTTCACGTGTTTGTAAGTGAAGATAGGAATTTTTAAAGAATTTTGAAAACAGAAAAAAATGATAAATATCCCAGCCCAGCATCATCAATACTGATAACTGGATGTGCTGGCTCCACAACAAGGTCAGCCAAACCTTGGCACCCCCCCACCTCAGCGTCACGTACAGTAAGCATTTACCAAATGTGCAAGCCACCCTGATCTTCTTGACACTGTAGCCTCCGCTGTCTTGCTTTGCTCTTGGGTATACTTTACTCAGTGGTATAGACAGGCTGACCATCTCTGCCTTTTGTCTGTTCTCAACCTGCATTTTCGTTGAAGTGCAGTGCAGCAAGGAGGGTTCTATGATTTTGGAAAAAAAATACATGCCTCAAATGCAAGAGTCCAAATTTGATAAGAGCACAGCAGCTGTAAACTGCACTGGTTAGAAAAAAATTCACCTGCGCAGCATGCCTTCATAAGAAAAGGCAAACATCTAGTTCTTGAGGGCATACTGGTTAATAACTGAGTAGAAAGCTTCGACATAAGATGTCTGCATCGAGGGGCATAACATCTTCACATCCTGCCTGATCCAGTGGCTTTCCAAGATATCCTCTACCTTTGATGCTGGTTTCAAATCTGTAAGGATATAATTGATGAAAGAAATTCAAAATAAGTCAAATTTGATTCCTTCCTTATATTTTACTTGAAGCCAAATATGCAACAAAAGGGACCAATTTGCTGCTTGCCCATCTCTCTCATCACATGGTGGACAATATGCACTTAATTTGCATGTTCCCATCATAAAAAGGTGATTTAGCTAGATCAAAGCTCATACCAACTTTCAGCCACGTCCATCCCTCTAGCTGTCCATGCGCACACTTGGGAAACAAAGGGTTGCCATGGTCATGTATATTAAGGACGTGGTTGGCAATACTCTCAAATTTGGCTGGCTTCAAGTTGGCATCCCCAACAGGTGTTGATGACACCACCCAGTACAAGTTGTTAATGATGCCAGGGATCCAAGCTTCAACATCCTCACATCTGCAGTTTTGGCCATGGCCATCAGTTTCTTCTTCAGACCTTCACATGTGTAATATAAACATAAATGCATACTAAGTCGTGTTGCAGAACATGTATGTGTTTGTGTATTTATACATGCATGAGAATGAGCAATGGTGTCAATGTACATGTACAGTCGACTCTCATTAATACAAACCCACCTGGCCAAAATATTTGTTACCTGTATTAACAAGAGTACACTGTACATGTACATCTGCAAAGAACAAAAGGTCGGCATGTGTACTTGTACACCAAAGTGCAAATAATATTTCGGTGACAATTTTTTTGTTTCATAATATTCAAAATTGACCTTTCACCTTTGGCAACATGCCAAATGTCGTAGTAGTGCTTAATGCCCATGGGCACCAAATGGTTTCTTCTATATTTGCCACCTGTCAGTGCTGGTCAGTTACAATGGCATCCACTGTAACTTCCTTCTGTGACAGCCATTTAGAAGAAGCCTGTATGAGGCCCTCCTCTATCAGAGGCGACTTGTAGTCGGTCTCATTTTTCTGATGGACAAAATAAATACCATCACGTGTACCATGGAAATAAATACCATCACCTGTACCATGGAAATAAATGCCATCACATGTACCATGGAAATAAATGCCATCACATGTACCATGGAAATAAATATCATCACATGTACCATGGAAAAAAATATCACATGTACCATGGAAATAACTATCATCACATGTACCATGGAAATAAATATCATCACCTGTACCATGGAAATAAATATCATCACCTGTACCATGGAAATAAATATCATCACCTGTACCATGGAAATAAATACCATCACCTGTACCATGGAAATAAATATCATCACCTGTACCATGGAAATAAATATCATCACCTGTACCATGGAAATAAATACCATCACCTGTACCATGGAAATAAATATCATCACCTGTACCATGGAAATAAATGCCATCACATGTACATGTACCATGGAAAAAACTATCATCACATGTACCATGGAAATAAATATCATCACCTGTACCATGGAAATAAATGCCATCACCTGTACCATGGAAATAAATGCCATCACCTGTACCATGGAAATAAATATCATCACCTGTACCATGGAAATAAACATCATCACCTGTACCATGGAAAAAACTATCATCACATGTACCATGGAAATAAATACCATCACCTGTACTATGGAAATAAATATCATCACCTGTACCATGGAAATAAATATCATCACCTGTACCATGGAAATAAATACCATCACCTGTACCGTGGAAATAAATGCCATCACATGTACCATGGAAAAAACTATCATCACATGTACCATGGAAATAACTTATCATCACATGTACCATGGAAATAAATACCATCACATGTACCATGGAATAGATCAGATTGATTATGATTATTACATGCATCTACCCCGATCAAAAGACAATCATAACTACCTGGACAAGTTCAATGTGCAGAACCTTGCCTGGGTTCAGCTCCACCATGCTGTAACATCCAAACTTTGCCGAATGGCCCATGGAATCGGCCCTCGTGTCCATCCCGAGGAAAGCACCTTCACTGCTATGCTGCAAGCTAGCCAGCAATGAGGCCTGCTGCCTTTCCCAGATGTAAAGGATGGCTGGCTGGAGGAATCTGAAAAAGCAGAGGGCACAAATAAAAATAAAATATGAAGAATTTTTACGAATGCTCTAGTTTAATGTAAAGGACCGAAAGAAATTTTCTGGCACTTGTCCCTGACATCGCGACTGCATCAAAATGTTGCCTGCTGGGATGTTGTCCACCATGGGTTGGCTGCGCCACTTTCTCATGTAGCCACACATATTTATTTTGCATGACTGCCTCTTGTGCCACCACATTTCAGACAGATCTGGAACAGTTCCAACAGACTTGTTTCAAATACAAGATATTTTGGAGTATCCAAAATACCCTTTTTAGTCTGCTCCTCATCATCAGTGCTATTCCAACAAAGAAAGATTTCAACTTGATCAGAAACCAGAAAATTAGCTCTTTTTTGATTGTCTTTTTCCAACTGGGAGTCATAGGAAAACGTATGCATTAAAAACCAATTACCTTATATAAAATTGTGAATCGGATGTCATGGGACTGGAGGGTACATAGCTGGATGTTGTGCCTGTAGATGTGCCAGACTCGCTGTCTTCAACGTCATCTTTTGCAGGCAGGGGCACAGGATCTATGGACTTCCGTTGAAGTTTTGGTGCTTTCTCCAGCTCACATTGTTATCATTTTGATGGGCACCTGTGTCGTGCTTTAACTCCTAGATATAGAAAAAAAGGAAAAGGGGAAAAGCTCCATATATGGACTTGCTAATCTCCCTCAGGTGATCTGTCAGCCATGAGGAAGTAAGAATCCGTCCGAAAATGTGCAATTTAGCAGGGACAGTTCCAAAACATTGTCTTAGAAAAGACACTAATTTTGAGACATGTCCCACATACACTTAATTCGTGTGTCAAATGATGTCTGCATTGTGATACTCTTTCCAGGAAAAGTGTTACCTTTTTAAAACTGTATTAAGTGTAATTTGGGGGGAAAACCTTGCCTTATCCCGAACCGAGAATTTCTTGGGATTGGTTTGGGTATGCCTAGACCGAATGTATTTCTTGGCATGCCCCCACGGATAGATGTCAATTTTTACAACATCAAGCTGGATGGTCAGGCTATGGCATATTTCGGCCTGAGAGGCCTTGTCTCTTTGAGGTTCCTGTAAAATATGACAAAAAAGGAAATGTGTAGTTTTATTTTTCCTAATAGAAATGTCTGACAACTCAGAACAATATGCACCAGGGACAACCGGGTCAAAATGTCAAATGCAACTGTAATTTGGTTGACTGTGTCTTATTTTTTCCCCATAGCCTACTGTAATATTCAGAACTGTTTTATTCCCTTGTTATATTTCTTTTTTTAAAGCAGAGCTACATTGTGGCTCTGGCATTTTTGTTAAGTAGTTGTCACTTAAATTTTTTTCTAAAATACGTAATGTTTTAATATTGTTTTGAAAGCCCTTGACCTTATTTTTTATACTTCAACCTGTTTATTTGAATGTTTCTTTATACGCTTTTTCTGATTAATAAAAAATGAACAAAACTCAGTTAATATAATCAATTCAGTGCTGCACCCTACGGGTAACAGCCCTGAATCCTCAACATTTAATATGCCTAGGAGTTAAGGACAACTATACACTACCATCGCCCACTTTCATATTTGATTCAGAATAGTCTCCAGGGTAAAAGTTGACAGTGATTTAAGCCAGGTATGACTTGATGTGGGTACGAAGTGACCTGAGTACGAGTTGTCCCAGGTTGAAAATTTTGGCTACAAGTTGCCCAAGGAATGAGTTTGTCCTGTTACTGTTTACATGCCACTATAACATATCATTTTAATCAGTATAACAGTGAAATGTAAAGACAATGTAGGCCTACAGCAGAAAAACCAAATAACAGAGTCCAACTTACCATGGATGTTTCCAGTCTGGTTGTTCTGCTTCAACAGTAGCGTTTTCTTCTTGTCCAAGATGTTGAAAGCTTAGTTCAATGTCTTGAAGAATCTGTAAGAGAAATATTTTCCGACTGTACCCATCATGTAGGCCTATGCCTAAAGAATCAGTGGAGGGCATGGGCTGATAATGGTTACGGTAAATACATGTACATTACGATTGGACTTATTGTCATTTAGATACGTAAGCATTAAGCTCATTTACCCTGGCATTTTCTATCTTCCGGAAAGCTCCACCTGGTCTTCCTTGCTGGGGCTGAGAACCGCTGCTGCTAGATTTGCCGGCTGTCGAGGCTGCTGTTTTAACTGCTCCATGCCCGGCCTCTGACGTGGGTGCCTTTATTGTCGGCATGGCACCCTCTGCCAACTTGAAATTAGCTTCAAGGCCCAATCGTTTTTTTAGCAGATGCCTCTTGTCGACAGCATTTTCTGCGAAGTGGTTTGAACAAACCTTCGACCACTTACTTAATACGAAGTCAGACCTCGTGTTATTCACAAATTTCACCCAACTCAGACGTGTTGATTCCACCTTGGAAAACGACAAGAAACACATGCTGGGGCTATTCGCAGTATTGGCTGTGCATCCACCGATGACACAAGACTGTGGCATCACAAAAGCCTAAAATATCTTGATTATAGACCAACTAAAATATTTTCACTAACAGCGACACAACAAAAAGTTAGAGGTATAGGACGTGTTCGCAAAAACCAAACGTATGCATGATGTGTGTGCCTGTATGCTGTATATGCGCAACGTGCCTGCTGCAAGCGCTAAGGGTCTTCGTCTCCCAGACTACGCGTCACAGAGGTCACTGCATATGATTATGACGTCATCGTCTTTTTTTCGATTCTTCGCAACGCGGGGCTTTCAAATTGTGAGTTTTAACGGTATTTTTCTCTTTTTTTATCAATGAAGTTATTTATGCAAGGTAAGCATGGTAAGACAGGAAAACAAGAAAACTAGCAGAAATTAACGATCTCCAGAGCCCAGCTTTAAAGTCTCCACGTGATAACAGTTTCTTTCACTTTTTGTGCATCTTCATACGTGCTCTTGTTCGTATATGAAAACTACTTGACATTCTTAAATGTATGTCCGTGCACCTAAAATTATTAATCTATAAATGCCATGTATCGGTCAAATGAAAATGAGATCAAAGGTATCTTGTCCTGGGTTTCTCTCTGGTTTGATATTTGCATTCAGTTTCTCAGTTTGCCCTGGCACAACTTGAAACTGCCAAGTACCAGTAGGATTAACATGAACTTCACTGGCCTCAGTTGTAAACACTGGAACCCTGGCTGCCATGGGTACCTCACCCCAGTATTGAAGGGAATTCATGTACACTAGGTTGAAACCATAAAAAGTCTCCTGAAGGTGTAGTCATTATGCAGATGATTTAAAAAACATGTACATGTATGCTAGAGGAATTAATTATTTCACACGATGTAATTAAACACTTCCAGAAAAATGCCATTTTACATGTATGTAAATATGTATTGTACTACGGGGTACTGAGCAATAAGAAATGAGCAGTACCGGTAAGATATATCAAAACTGATTGTTTCCTCACTACAATGACCTGATTCCATGGAGGTTTGTTTGCTGAAAGCACGTCTCCTGAAAATATAGAAGTGGAAATCAGTTGGAACTGTTCACCATCATGTGTATACTTCAGATGCAAGATGATGAGCCAGACTTTCTTGTCGACCCCCCCATCTGAACTACCCTTTGATATTTTTGGATTAGAGTGTCATCTACAAGCAATTTCCTGCTACAGAATTTGTGTGCATTTCGATCGAGATGCAGGGGGGAAACAACACCTGCCAGACAGCATCACAGTTTGGTTCCACCGCACGGGGCCCAAATGAACCTAAGTGATGAAGTATTTGCAATTCATGTATTAGCAGGGTTCCCCCTTTGGGACCAGCTGAGAATTTCCAGACACTGCATTGTCTTGTTCCCAGCCTTCTCAGCACATCACTCTTTGTCAGCAGAAGATAGAAATATTAAAAGTATATTGCAACTACTATCTGTAGGTTGTTACAGGAATGCAAATGCAGTAAACGAAAAATCAATTTCCAAGAGTTCAATTATTCTTGCAGTAGAGTCACTGTCTTGACAGAGGGAACTGTGTCAGAGATGCTGGCACCAGTGCAGAAAGGAATCCACAGTTCACATGGTAAAAAGAGAGTGTAGATTGCTTTGATTTCTCTGTTAAAGTTCTGCATCGTAATAAGTGACTGTGACTAGATGTGCTGCTCCCACAGTGCTCCGGAGAAAACAGAACTGCAGTGGTCTACATTTTCTGTTGAAGTTCTTTTGGTGCAGATGTGAAATAAGTGTGACAACAGGCCACTTGACATTTGTGACGATTAATTGACTTCCCCAACAGCCAAAACAAAATGCAGTAAGGATGATCCTATCTGTAACTTGCATTCTTACTTGAAACTACATGTAGGCCTACCATTGGTAGACACCAGACTTGGTCGAGGGGGAGGGGGAAAGTGAAACGACAGATAACATTGCAAATATACATGTATCAGTAGCAATCAATCGCACTACCGATTGAGATTAACATCAACAGCAGCATTACTTAAATGGGAAAAATCTTTGTTGCATAATCATATAAGGTAACTGAAATAAATGAATAAGATTTAGGCTTTGCATGGTGGAGGTTATACAGAGAGATAGTTGGTGAGTATACCATGTAGAATCATCTCTTCTGTCAGAGTGGTGTGAATTGGACATTTCAACCTGGATGCTCTTGACGTCCTCGGGAGGACGTCAAGTTCAAAATTCCAAACATTGAGTCTTCACTCACCGATTCTTCTCAGAACAACCACTGTTATAGAAATTGATTTCTACGTGGTGTCCCCGCAAACCATCTCTCTGAGAGAAAATGAAGTTGTGTGTCCCCTGCATGTGTAGAATCCAAATTTGGTATTCTTTCATTGCAGGGTGTTAGGTTGGAACATCCAAGGGAATGAACAGAAATTAGAATGAATCCAAATGTACATGTATCAAGAAGTGCACGGGATGCAAGGGCAGATCAAGGACCTAATTTCAGGGTAACCAGGATGAAGGGGGGGGATAACCTTTTATGGCCTTTCTGAGGGATGAGGCTAGATTTGGGGGAATTTTGTCTTCTGAGGTGGAAGCGCTGTTGATGTACACTTGCATGACTATATTTGTAACTTTCAAACCCTGTCGGCCTAAATGACTTTTGTGCGAAGGTGGTAGTGCTTACTGTTTATGTTTGAGTTAAGAGTATTTTTGTCATATAAAACAATACGAATGAAAATTACTTTATGTCAGGATTGACAACGGAGCGAGAGCAGACTTTGTAATATACCAGCGGTACTTGATCGGCCACTGAATGTGCTCCATAAACCCAGAGAACCAGTTTAGTTTTTGGTACCAAGAAATATGCCGTAGTCATCATTCAAACTTCAGTTTCAAAATTACTTTTAAATTAAAGCAATGTGAATTTCCTCAGTGATTCAGGGGAACTGTGGATGAGGAATTGAACAAAAAAGCAGGTGGGTCTTTTCTATATGCACAAAAGCATTTCAAATCTTAAGTGTTTCTTCCATTCGAAAAAAGAATCATGCAGAATCTGCATGAAAGGCATGGTTGAACAACAAAGGAATGTAAGATGGGTAGAGATCAAAGAAAAACTACAAAGGATGGAACTGGACCCCAAGTGGGAGGGGGTTAATCTGCAGACAAAAGAGGGGGAAAGAAAAGAGGGTTAATGAGTAGTTTCCCTCTTGGATGTTCAGGCGGCGGGGTTGTATGGTGCAGAGGCGTTTGATCCAAAGCTTCTCCCTGTTGAAGCGATCAGCATCTTTACGGAACCCAAGTGATTCTGTGCCCTGTGAGATCATGTCAGACATAGAATGGTTAGGAAGGTTGAAGTGGTGGCCCACAGGGGTATCTAGTCATTTTGTGTTTACTGTAGATCTGTAGCCGTAGAAATGCTTCTTGAGAGTGTTCTTAGTCTCTCCAACATACTGAACACTGCACACCCTGCAAGAGATAAGATATTATGACATTAGAAGAGCTACAAGTGATAGTGCCTTTAGTTCTGTCTGTGGTACCGGAGGAGTGTCCAGAGAATGAATCTGATTCCAGGACATGGTTCTGGCAAACGACACATCTGTTAGAATCACACTTGAAGGTGCCTTGCTGGGAGGGGGGAAGGGTATCCAAAGGGGGCACTTCTGCCCAAACGATAAGGTCTCGTAGGTTGCGGGGATGCCTCTAGGCCACAAGCAGGGTGTTTGGGATGGCACTGGCCAGGGGGTCGGAAGTGTGGAGGATATGATGATTGTCGTTGATTTTTTTGCGGAGGGGAGGAAGACCAGGATGGAAAGTGGTGACTAAGGGAACCCTGGGCGTCGTTTTGTCATGGGGGGTCTTATCCTTGAGTGCAAGACTTCTAGGGAGGGAGCGGGCCCTATTGATAGAGCGTTGAACCTGGTGACAGGTGTGCCCCCTTGCAATCAAATGCCTCTTCAGTTCCTGTGTATGATGGGAGAAATCTGAATCATTAGAACAAATGTGTCTCAGCCTGAGCGCTTGGCTGTATGCAATACCAGTCTCCATGAATTGACAGTGTTCACAAGTCAGCAAGTCAACGGAATCAAAAGTGAGGTTAACTGCTTTATTTTGAGAGCCGAATAATAAAAATGAAAGCCTAATTAAATAAAAACAAATTAATTTCATAACAATTGATGCATGGTTAAAATTCGTAAATTACTATATCTAAATGCTTTGAACAACATTTAAAAATTTTGAAATCCAAAAAAATCTGGCATCACCCCATTTGACAGAGAATATTGAATAAGATAAGTTCAGGGAATGTGATCTGAAAATGGCATGAATATGGTCCATAACATTTAGCTGTTAAGATACAAAAACTAAAAACTGTTTCATACTTTGTGCAAAAACGAATATGAATGCCAATTGATATTGATGTGAGGTTTAGGATTCACGCTGCAAATTCACAGAAGTTGAAAACACATCTCAACTCAAGCAAATTCGCTTCGCTTTCACATTCGCCGAAAGTATTACCTGGCCTTAAGCCTATTTTTCTTAAAAATAAGTGAAGAAGCAATTGGGCCAATTTTGACATAAGACTTTCAGGCCTTCAATGCCATTGTCAGTGCACTAGTCAAATGTGAAGCCAGGCTTATTTCTACGTCCCAAACCCATGTTGACAACTTCACGAAAATCATTTGCTTGATACCTTCCCCATAGTACTAAAACAACAGCAAAACAAAACACACAGAAAGAGCCTATTAGAGCCTTCAATGCAAATTTATGTGGTGTGTCAAATATATCCTCCACCAAAATAGTATGTTTTGAAGAATGTTATGATATTCTGTTCTGTGGTGTTGCACTGGAAGATTGAACGTTTTTAATTAAAAACCTATTAGGGGATCCATCGTACAAAGCTGCGTGGTACGTGTGGACAGGTCCATTGTATTGAGGAACCACGAACCTCCCCATGCACAGAATTGAGAAGATAACTTCATCACTTGTAATACCTTGGACAGGTTTGATTTTTGCCTTTGCCATCTTGTTTACAACTAACTTTTTTCTTTTCAATTGTCCTCCTATTTCAGTGATGACTCGCTGAACAAGTCTGTGTACTCTGAGATTGCTAAATACGTGGCACTGACAGGAAAGGTGAGCTTCCACTGAAAGTACTTTTTTCTTTCAAATTTTTTTTTTTTAATTTGTTTGTTTGTTTTTCCGTTTTCGAACACTGACAGTACTGTACCCATACTGTTCACACCTCCCAAGGGCAATGTGATTAATTACGTTTGCTTCTGAGGTTACCCCATTAGCACCTGTACATATACATGCACAGTATATTGCCATCTGCTCACTGGAGAATATTGTGAAAAACACATTGCTATGCAACATCCCTCAGACATCGGAAAATACTGCTCTTCCTGTTCACTTTACTGTACAGCAAGTTTGATTTATTTCTAAGGGTATAAAAAACTCTTTCCAGCAATTGACTTGTTTCTTCATTTGACCCCTATATGCATGACCTTTGACCTTTTAAAATGAGGAAAAGTTAAAAGGGGGGGGATTGTATACAGAAAAATGCATTTTCCTTTGAATGATATCAACCATCAAATATACATACAAAAGCTTGTCGGTAACGTTTTGTCAGAATAAGAATTATCAATATTGTTATTATGATGACATCATATGACCTTTAACTTCTACATCCAAGAAATGCTTTGAAATACTAAAGCAGTAGAAGTATCTTGATAAGTTTTTGACTGGAATTTGTTTTGGCACAAGGTCATCCAGGTCATTTACAGCAACTTGACCTTTGTGACCTTTGACCTCAAGGCAGAAATATACAAATCAAGCAAAATGACTGAAATATATGAAAAAAACAAGTCCTATGCACAGGCTTTTGATCCAGGTTTTAAATCATTTCGAACATCTCTGCAGTCCTGCGCACGTACCTTGCTAGATGGTGAGCTCTACAGTGACCTTTGACCCTTGAAGAAAGGAATTACAGAGATTTACCTAAAAAAGATCGAGAAACATGTATTACAATCACATTTAAATTTTTAACAAACAACCCTGCAAATGTAATATTGTGTGTCAACTCATCACAGTCCTGTTTCATGGGTGCTGGATGCTGAACGGTGACCTTTGCTTTGAACTATGACTCTCTATTCAAAATTTCACTTCCATTGAAATTCCATTGAAGTAGATGAGATACTTTCTGTTTTTGCTTGGAAATGATACAGGCATTCATAAATGAATACTTCAAAAGAGAACGGTGTACATTTGAGAATAAGATAAATGAAAACATCTTGTAAATAAATACATGTACCTGTTCTGGAATGCACTGCATGCAGTATTAGGCTCACCTACCGATTACTGCATCACTTTGTTGTGCCACCATAGGAAACAGCCAACACGGCACAGATTCACTGAACACACCGAGCAACCGAGAAAGTTGTCTAAACTGCCAGGCCTCCTGGGGTTGTTCTTCTTTCTGTCCCCAAATTGAATGAGAGTGTGGCCTTGTCCAGCTTGGGGATTCAGTATGGTCGCTAGGGGTCGCCGTTTGTTAAGTCCCACTGATGCTCTCTTCCTGGATGAGTAGCTTTGTGTCAGTTGATGTACATGTACAATGGCTGTTTTGAAGGACTTCAAGGACCACTGTCATTGCTGCTTATTGCGCAGCCTTGATGTGATTTCCCACAAGATGTATTCATTTACAAGAGCTTGGTTGAAAAGTCCCCAAAATAGGTACTTCTACCACTTTCTTCCAGTGTGGCCAACTTTGTAGTAAGCCCGAAGCTGATCACTATGGTCGACACCCCCACATTGACATTGTAATCTGTTATCATTGATGGTACTGTGATCATCTCCTCCTGATGGAACTTGGTGCGTGGCTTTCTATGGTCGGTTCCAATTGGTTATGGTTATCTGTGAACCTTCCTTCTGCAACTTGATGCTGTTATATCTCAGAAGCGTGGAGTGATGAATCTCTTCTGGCACACCGGCCATATATTTCCTTAGCGTACCACAGTAGTACCGGTATGTATCTGCTTTGAAAAGATCCTCAACACGGGAAATAGATGAGAAGAAGTAATCAATAAACTGGTGGTGGTACCTGAGAATATAATTCTCCCTAAGTTCCCTTACAGCAGTGTAATGCCAGTCCCTCACAGCCTGTGTACACTCGAACTAAAGGCAGTACCCACTTATGGAATCTCATAGAAACCAAAGCTTGATCTCCCATTTTGTTGGCTTTTTGGGCATATATTGCTTCCAGAAAAGCCGTCTATTTGATTTTGTCTTTACTTCATCAATAGACAGACACTTGCCTGGATTGAACATCTTTGGGAAGGTGTCTGCAAGTTTATCTGCAAAGTTTCACACATTATAAAAAGTGATCATTGATGTCATTCTGATCAGAAGGATTGCTGCAGTGAAAGTACTGAGACAGCTTCTCATATCTGTTCTTAGGCATGAGTGATGAGCTGTAGCTGTCATTCAATTGTATTCAGGTGACTGCTTGATCCCCATCAGGATGTTGATGCCAACAAAGGCTTTCAGCATCTGTTGGGTTCGGTACTTATCAGATGTTACATACTCATCCTCTGCGTTTGGGATGTTTAGAAGACTTCTGCACACGGCATTGATGTTTGTGTTGTGTGCAAGTGTGGCCAAAATATCCTCACCAATGAGGCACTTCAGAAATTCAAGCTCAGGGTCACTGAAGGATATGTTGAACTTGGGCCTTGTCTCTTCTTCCTAAGCATGAGTCACTGGAGGAGACAGTGTATCTGACCATCCAGGTGGAGGAGCTACCAGTATATTGGGACCTCCACCAAGGCCTCTGCAACTACGGTCTCTGTCTCTTTGAGCTCTCCCACCTCTGCCTCTGCGTCCGCGGCCTATGTTACAAGGACTTCCACCAGCATGGCCTTGATCTCTAGCATCCCCTACTTCATCATCACTGCTATTCATCTATAAACTACCAGTTTTTCTTAGACTGCGAAATTATGAGTGTTGCAATGCACGTCAGATAAATAACAAAACAGTATTGTAATAAATTCAAGGAAGGGGTACTCTCATTTAACAACAGCCATGACTGGTCATAAGCCCTGATCAAAACAATACTGAACTTATGTGGCTGTGAAACGACAATAAGGAAAATAAAATCTTGCCCGATCTGCCAACAATGCCGTCAGTGGTTTCAAGAAAAAAAATGCTTCTAGGTAGGCCCGCACATAAACATGCTGATTTCCTTTTCAAACCCAAGCACTGCCACATTTTTCTGCTCTTCAGGATTTACATGTATTTACAAATAAAGAACTTCTGTAGATAGGAGAAAATATCCCCCCCCCCAAAAAAAAATCACCCAAACAACCAGAAAACAATAGAAAGCCAAGCCAAAACCCTGAATGTAATTAGAAAGAAACATAAAACAGTTTTGTAAAATTGAGTGTTTGAGTGAGCATGTGCCTATAAAAGCGACACTAATCCCTGTGAAGTTCTAGCAATGAAGAAGGTAATTGAAACCTCATAAAGCATATGGAGATGATAGTACTTGACCATATTTTTGTGTGTTACCTATCATTTGCTTGGAACCCTGTCATATTTTCAAGGAAGATACATGTAATAAAACAATTTTTTCTATCCCATCAAAACTCAATCCACCATCAGTATCGATATTCAGTTCATGTTACTGCTGCAGGAACATTTGCAAGAAGACATTATGATTTGAAAAGTTTATGGACAGTTTATATTCCGGTATTTGGACGACTTCGAAATACATGTAATTTTGTTTCCTAAACAGCATGTTCCTTCAGAATACACTTTAAAAATTCAGTGATATATACATGTACATGACCAGTAATCTCTCTTCAGCTGAAACTGAGTGGGTAGGTAGGGGGGAAGTTTGCCAGAATGGTAGAACACAGTTACTTCGAAAAATGCAGGTCAGGTGTCACAGAAAAAAAAATTTGATGAAAACCAACAGCATATTCAGTGATAACCAAAGGGAGGTCAGTGTTGTTGAGATGAAGTGAAAGAAATTGAAAGCATAAGAATTCTAGAAAAAAGAAAACTGCATTCTTTGGGGGGGGCAGGATGGCATTCTGTCGCAGGTGTATTTTTCCCAATTCCATTTTGCCTCCCATCCCCTAAAGGCTGGACATGTTGAGCCAAATCAAAATAGGCTGTTAGACAAAAATCTAAGAAAATTGACACGAGAACACAATGAGATGAACACTACAAAAGGACAACCACACCTCTGAACTATACAGTATTTAGTCAAGTTTACAACAAGTCAACATAGTCAAGGGATCAGAAGTCCCGATCAGTTGTTAGTGTTGTTAGTGATGATCGAACATGTTGAAAGCTCCATTGTCAACATGATGTTTTTTGTTGTCACTTTGGATGTACTTTGCCACATTTTAGTTCGCAAGAATGTCTCTAAACATCGCTATAACTACCTGTGAAACGTCAGTGTCACTTGCAAGATCAGCTAAAGCTTCAATTTCAGAATAACTGTCATCAGTTTCCTGCAGAACTTCTTGCAATGTTAATCTTGCCTTGGAGCTCCGACACCGCTGCAAGTCACTATGATGCAGGCAGCGTACGCACACTATTGAGTGTGTACGTTCACCGAACATGTCAGACGCGCTAAACTTTTGAAGAAGCTGGGCGCTCTGACCTTTGAATAGTCATTACGTCATTTTTCGGTAGCAACAGTTGTCTTTCTTTATTGCATCTGTAAGGGTTAATTGCATCCTATAAATTTAAAGATCTTAAATGAATGAAAAATAGGATGAAACTATTTCTATTTGAAATGCCATCAACTGTGTAATGGAAGAGCTCATCCGGGCTTGCTATTTGTGACAGGAGTTCAAATTGTACGCTGGCATGGGATTCAAATTTACCCAGATTTGGCCAGAATTTCTTCAGCAATACAGGGTACTTGACTGTTGTGACGAGTAGGATATGGCTGCCCATATGTAGCCTGGCCCCTCCATTATACTGTAGTCATTGCACTGTGCAGTGCGCCAAATCACCTATCTGACAGATCAGCAAGGGAGGGTAATACAGAGAAAAGGAGAGAGGTTGGGGGGGGGGGCTTATAGACAAGATACCAATCTATACAATTTGTCTCCGCCAAGCATTATTGCATTAGCGGGGGCTGAAATTAAAGCACAGGAAGATTGTACTGCAGCGGCACACTGAAGGTGGATGTCCGCGCACACATGTATGGGGCGCGCAGCTAGGTAGACCCTTAGCTGTTGCAGATAGTAGCTGCAATTTCTCCTCTTTCCCCCCCCATCTTCTTCTGGTTTAAGATGGATGGACTTGTTGGGAGTCTAGGCAGTATTACTGATCAGTATCGGTAGATATGAAGAGGGGAATGAAGGCGAAGAAGAAATACGTGAAAGGGTAATCCCAGAAAAAAATGGGTCTGACAGCATTTGTAGGTGTGTGTGGAGGGGGGGTGTCAGGTTGAAAGGGAGTGAATGATGTAGAGATGTGAGATTGGAGAAAATTGTTTTTGTCAATTAAATGGCAAATGCCTGCTTGCATAGAGAAAGCTTTGAAGAGGGACTTGGAGTGGAATGGGACAACAACCTCAATATATCTCTTGATCAAATAACGTTTCCCCTAATATGATGAAGGTGATGAAATTATATCCATGGGTAACTCCGTGAATTTAATGGAGAGGGGTTGGCTTATGCCAGCAGCTGTGACAGAGGATGAAAATTAGGAATTGGAAATACTCGCTTCTAGCACTGAAAATACAAAAGCAATGATAACTATAGCAACAAAAATAATTTAAACTGGAAAAATCCAAAACAGAACAAAGATGTATTTGTCTTGCTCAATCGACAGGGACTTCTGTTTATTTCCTTGCCTTGGTTACTCTTGTACATGTACATGTGTGTTTGTGCCAATCGCAATAACTGACCTTGTTGAAAGGCACATTTGTCTAACTCCGATATATATTTCCCCAGCTGGAATTCACATTTCCTGGGCTGAAATTAATACAGTATTTGCTGAATGATGTATGAGATGTGTACACCGTTGACTCCGCGAAACGCTGACAGTCGAACGGCTCTTTTGTAGCATGCACAAATTGTCCTGGACGTGCCGACGGGCATTAATATAACATTTCTTGAACATGCCTCACGCGCCCCATTATTGAATCGCCCTGACTGCAGGGGAAAACCTATCTGCATCTCTTTGTGTTGGCATTTCAAAAGCAGACTTGACTGGTGGCATAGTAAGGGAACGGCACCGTTTAGCTGTGAGGAGCAATGGGCATTCTGCCTGAGCTGTAAAAGCTGCAGTAAGCTCAGTGCAGAGAGGCAGCAAAATTGTCATGAAATACGAATGCAAAAACCCTGCAGGTCCCTCCCTTTTTTTAACACTCTCTTGAGAAGATGCCGAGGGTGTTGATGTTATCACCAGCTGTTTAATGTTGATAGCACTTGCCAGATGAAATCTCATTATTTTCGACAGTCTCTCCTGACTGAAATGTTTGGACGGTGACGAGACTGTACATAAAGTGCATGTGACTATCTTGGAAAACATTCAGTCCAGTTTTGTTGTGTGTATGTTCCATTGGCAACTGTCTGTTTTGTTATGTAACTGATCAAGTGCATAAAAGAAATCAATTTTCAACTGTTAAAGAGGAGCATGAGTCGTTCTGTTAGTAATCGGCATTTTAACTGCTGTAGTAGGGTTGTATGACAAAGCCATTCACAATATAACTCCCATCTCATTGGTCACTACATTATTGTTGGACCATCAACTGAAAGGCAAAAATTACGCATCATTACGCTGAGTGTTCCTTGTAAGAAAGAAAACTACATATTTTCTTTGTGTTTGTTTGGGTATATTATTTTCATATTTTTGACTTTCGTGGCTTCCCTGGATAATTAGCAAAAATGGTAATTGAGCATTAGTAATTCATATTTAACTCATTTGACAGATTTCTGAATACAGTAAAAGATTTCTGAATGGTTAAAAACTTTTTTCCTATGATGCATATGTTAAATGGTAGGAACTTATTTTGAAACGGTTCTCCGGCAATCCATTTTTTTCTGACCCATTTGTTATTTCTGTGAGTGCACCATGATTGTCACTCCTTGGTAAATATGAAGAGAGCAGTCAGTGTCACCTGATTGAGGTTCAAGTGTCACCTGATTGAGGTTCAAGTGTCACCTGATTGAAGTTTTCCTACAGTCTTAAATGATTCTAGTTGCACTTCATCATTGTCCAGATTTCCTCCATCTCTTTCCTGTTCATTTCCTTTGTCTGCATCTCTAAATGGCTTTGGCCCCTCTTTCTGCCCTCTCAGACCATCAACATTGAGAAGTTTGATATGCAGTCCAAGTTCAAGCTGGTCGCTGAGGTAGACATGGACTTCAAGTTGCACACGCTGCTATGCCAGCCCATCTACAACAGCCAGAACAAGATTGTGGGTGTGGCAGAGATGATCAACAAGATTGGGACGGCTCTCAACCCCACCTTTACTGATCAGGATGAGAACCTGTTTGAGGTGAGGCCCAGTCTGACCTATGGCAGACAAAAGATGATAACCACTGATTTTATCCTCATGCTCATTGTCCTACCTCAGTAAGGAATAGACATTCAGATTGGGATGCAAAGCAGTTTGTATTTCTTAAATAGTGCTGTGATTAATGCACACACAGTGGTGCATGCTTGAGTCTCTATCCTTGAGTAGGCCTACTGGTCAACAAAATCAATGCCACACAAAGAATTACCCAGTGCCCTACGGCTATATATCATGATTACTGCATAAAACCACACTGTTGTGGTTGTAGACTTTGCACATACTGTATTTGCAAAGCACTGCCCACTGAATTGAAAGTGCACTGTAAGAAGATGGATGCTGGCCCACGCAGTACGCTTTCTCAGAAGTTTGCAGTAGAAACGGCTGCACTCAACGGTTGTGTGCCCATACGAAATTGAAATCAGTCATGCGCACTGCATGCCCTTTCACACGTTGCTTGACTTCACAATACCAACTGGTTCATTTGTGGCTCTGCTGATTTGCTCAGAAATGTGGAAATATGCATATTTGCGGTGCCTTCAGTCAACAGCTACAGGGAAAGGTAGTGCTTGGATGTAAACTGCTTGTCAAGATTTCATGTAATGGGTGGTCAAGTGGTGGGAATAATTTCCTGGGGGGGGGAAGTGTTGATTCATCCAAGTTGTAGCATACTATTTTAACTAAAGAAAATGATAACTGATATTGTACTGGAAGAGATAAGAGGAGGCAGGTCTGTTAGTTTGCAGGTAGCTTTACTTGTAGTTTACAAGAATATAAATAATCAATGTACTGGATAGAATGGTTTTGCATGCACCGGTGCAGTAAGTTTTTAGTTCTTTTTTAGAATCCGATTTCAGTAAATTTCTATTGCAAAGAAATCTCGTCAGGATTCTGTTGTTTTTTTAAATAGTGCCATCTTGGTTTGTTTTTGTTTTTTTTGGATGGGGGAGGAAGGAGGATCTGCATGATGAGGTCGTTTGGCTTAAATGTTCACTCACAGCAGTTCACCCAACAGAAATGGATGACTTCATGATACAAATTCTTGTGAAGACAATCCTTGGCTGTCATTGGCACAGCCAGCCCTTCTGAACTTGACCTTCCTCAATACTTTTTAGGCACTGAAAAGAAAGGAAGAAAAAAAGATTTATCGTTTAGTTAATGAGTAACCCCTGGGAAGTTGTGTGAAGTTAATAAATTTGACTGGTAGGAGTCTTAAGTGCATGACAACCCAACGGCGTTACATTAAGATGAGAATGCATTCCTTGGTGTGCTAAGTGGTTGCCATGGCACCCTGCCACCGCAATTGGATTTGCGTAATCTGTGAGAGGGGCACCTCAGATGCTGTGACGCAATACCGTGGCAGTGCTCAGGGGCTGGCATGAAGAAATGTACATGTAGTGGCAAGTTAAAGTATACATGAATACTTGAGCCGGGGAAAGTGTTAGAAAACTCCGGGTAGTGTTATAGCAGTTTGGGGCAACATCTTTTAAGGGGCTCGGCAAACTGGTTTTGTGGAACTTGCACACACTGGTGTCTTTTGTTTTTCATCATGAGGGAATCCACCATTTCCTGCCTGCACAGGGATGGAATCCTTGCTTAATTTGAGGCATGTTTGGCAAAATTTTTGCACAACATTTAGGTGTTTCCATGAAGTCAGCACATCAGTCATGCATAGAAGACTGTGCTGAAGATCTTTGGAAAGGTGGTATATTGAAACATCAAATATGACAGAATCAGAAACCCTTTATACAGGCACAGATGAATATGGCTAAAAACACATTTACTGGCCACTTAATTTGTATGTTACGATCCAATACTTGACTGCCTTTTTTGTTCATAAATTTTTTTTAGAGATTTTCAGTGTTCACATGCGTAGTTGAAGAGCAACTGGTATCAAGACAAGCTCCAAATTTGAAATTAGAGTTCCAGTTCAACAGTTTTTAACAGTTTTAACGAGAGAAGCATTTGGTCAGCATTTGAGAGAAACCGTCATGGGGCCAGGTAATTTGCATGTAGTACATGTAACTAGCACATTGCTTTTACCGTTATTGGAGGCCACACTGAGAGTGCAGGGATTTCATGGGCAAACAGGCTTGCATCGAGAGTATTTTTTCTTTATTTACCGATGTCTTTGTTGGAATGGGAGAGTGAGTTTGAAGCAAATTGAAAGTCTTTCAAACAGGGCTTTTAATATGCTTATTTCAGTTTCACTCAGTAATTTTGTTTGTCCCTAGCTCATGTCATTTAGGAAACACTATACCAGTATGTTCAGTGCTGCAGAATTGTGGGAAAGAAATCATAAATTTGCTAGGGTAGACCTCAAACCTAGGGTACTGTATGACCTTCTTCTTACTAGTGCAAATGTAGAGCCAATGATTTTCTGTGATCGCTGAAAACGGACGGAATTTGCAGAATCAACACTTTGAAATGGAATCCTCTGCTTGGAACTTGCAACTTCTTAGAATGGCTTAATCATTAAAAGTGCTGAAAAATAAATGCCTACCCAACCCTTTTCAAATGCTTGCTTTTAATGAACGAATTACACTGGAAACATGCTAAATTGCACCACTCCAACACATGATTGTGTCGTCTGCACCGTGCCGGTGCTGGTACTTGTAAGCTCTATGGCTTGCGTGAGCCCTATGCGTGCAGCGGCAGCCGATACAGCGCAGCGGCGAGGTACAGTACATTGTGTATACACACATTGGCCATTCACTCGCGCACCGTACCAGTAATGAAATCAAGGCACAAACAAGTTCTTACTCACACAACATATGACTATTGCACATGTGGGAATTTAATCTGTGAATCCGCATCGACGCTTGAGACAAGGCTAGTACCGCATGGCAAAACGATGAAACCGCGGCAGCAAAACGGAAGACTAATTACGTATTTCTTGAATTAAACGAAACCCAGTAAGCTTGTTGTACCATAGCTGAATGGGCCGTCAGAAGTGTTCAATAAAGAGTGAAGTTTTTAGTCACAAACATACATTTGAAGGCTCAGATTTATTGTTAACTTTCTGAATTTTGTTGCACTACTGCCAAATAAAATGGCTGGTCGATGTCCAACATTAACATATTGTGATCAACAACTGTTACAGGCAAGACCTGACTTCACTGTACAGTACATGTACATGTATGTAATCTGATTTTACACACGAGGAGTGGCACATGAGTTGTCCGTTGATTAATCGTAGCAAGTTTTAGGCGATCCCGCACCGGTGGGAAATCAAAGGGTGGAGTGTGCAGTATTTGTTGTCTGGATTTTTTTTTAATTTTCACTGCAGAAATTATAAAAAATAGTTGGAAACATTGCAGAGTATTTCCAAATATTATTGTTATTTTTGTTTCTTTTCTTTCTTTTTTGGGGGGGGGGGCGATGTGGTTGGGTAAATGGTCTCTATGCATAGTTTAAAACTTGCTCTCTTATTTCATGCTTACAAAGGTATGAAACGAAGTTTGAATTTCTGAAGCAGAATTTGGGATTTGGCGAAACGGAAAATACCCATTTTTGAAACGGAAAATCATTGGCTCTACAAATGGGCTGTCCACTCGATCACCAAGATGGTTAGGATCAACTGCCTGGGTTCAAATCAAAGTTTTCTTGATCAGTCATTACTTGATACAAAGGTACACATCTCTGATATATTTAATAGTTTGTGATTGGTAGAAAGAACTCAAAGTACCCTGAGGGATATCCAATGTGTCATTGCTAACATTGGCGGAATTGTGACTGCAGGCATGATCACTGGGTTAACGGCATGCATGGGATTAATGGCTTTTAACACCCCCAGAAAAGACTGAAATTAGAAAGCCACCCACGCAGCGCCGGATGCAATGTTCCATCGTCCCAGCTGCAAGTTGTCTGAATTTCCCTTTACTCAGTTGTTAGATTAAACGTGAAGCTGCAGCACTCGTAGTTCCTCATTGTGCTTTGATTGCCACTATCTGTGCTCACCCTCTTGTCACTGTTCTTCTCCTCATTTTGCTCTGTTTAACTCCTGGGTATAAAGTTTGCTCATCTCCTTGAGCTGTCTGCAAAGAGCTGCTCATATGAGAGCCTGCTGGTGTCTGGTCACATTCCAGTCAGCCGGTGGTTAATAATCTGCAGTGTGTTTGCAGACAGGGTGCTTCAGATGCTCTCGGGCATATCCGCGATAAGACCACAGTCCTGGCTCATGTGTGCTTGATTTGTCAATAATTATTGCTGTCTTGAAATCTTGCATAAAGCAAATTCTGAAGACGCTCAAGATTATGAATGCATGCCTGACACATGTACGTGCACTGTATGTGCATGTAGTGTATGAAGAGGAGCTAAAGATCACTGCACACTCAAGAAATCTCTTGGTAATAGCTGAACCTTTGTGCGAGGTACTGTGCAAAATAATTGGCTATTGTTGGTATTACTGAAGGGTTGCGAAATGTAGCGCAGTGCTTCTGCCATGGGGGGGGAGGTTCCCTGAAATTTACAGTGATCATGTGGTTTGGTACACTGCTACATCATTTGGCTATTTAGTATGCCCTTCCCTCCCATTTTAGCCGTCAGTTAGGTGTACAGCAAATCACAATTGATTGTTTTTTCGAAGTGTTAAAGGTTTTTCAGGGAACATGCATCATTAAATTTTTTTTATTCAAAGAGAATATGAATTTATGGTCGTACTAACAAGAAATTTGCCGTTGTTGTTCTCAAATTCGCACAAGTCCATCACATCAATTAGAATTCCTTCAGTCTCAACTATGTCACCAGTTGTGCAAATGAACAGTGATAAAGCCATTCCTTTGTTGTTCATCCCTATAACTTTTGATCATACTTGTGTTTTGACAGATGAGCTAAGCTACATTACTAACAATGGTCAGTGGTAGTTTTGTGTATATTAATGCAATAAACTGACCAAAATATGACTGATGTTGCAGACAAGACAAGGCTTTCAAGGCAATCCTCGTTGAAGCAAGTGGAAGACGTACTGTATACAGGATTTAGGAATTGTTGTGGACAAAAACAATGCTCCTGTCTATATGTTTGTAGGCTGATGTACTTTACCAGTTTATGGTTTTTTTTTTCCTTTAGGCTTTTGCCATCTTCTGTGGACTGGGCATCCACAACACACAGATGTATGAGAGTGCTGTCAAGCTGATGGCCAAACAACAGGTAGCGCTAGAGGTCTTGTCCTATCATGCGACAGCACAGCAGGATGAAGTAGAGAAACTCAAGGTAGGTGAAATTTTAATACTTCTGGTCTTCTCCTAATCAGGAAGTTGGTTTTGCCTTTTGATATCCGGCATCTCATAGTGATGTTCGCATGCAAGAAAGCCTGGCCAGAAATGGTCGAGCTACGCTTAGATGTTTTTACATTTTGAGTTTTTCTTTTAGTGTTAACCCTTGCTCCTGAGGCATATTTTCCAGGAAACATTCTAAATCCTCCAAAAATCCAGCATTGTACGTGTACATAAACCAATGCCACAGTCCTGTTTCTTATACTCTTACTTTCATGGGGCATCAATCCTTGTGTTTAAGTAAAAATAGAAGTACTTTCAACCCTCGAAAAGAACTGTCTTTAATCCCGTTACGAAGTCACCTGAAATCCCAGAAGATAACATAATAGACAAAAGTAGAGTTATGGGAAAGGAAGGCAGGAATCAGTAAGAATCAGAATTAAGCAGTTTTTTAGCAGAAAGAAATCAGAAATATTTTAATATACAGAATACTCATGCTTATCAAGCTAAATGAACCATTGGGAAGGAAAAGAATTATACATCATAAATTAGGTAAATCACATAAAGTAGCCATTGTGAGAGGGAGGTACCTCCATGGGTGGAATCCTGATCTTGAGTTTGCTAGGGTCGGAAAGTTCAGAAGCTGAAAGGGTTCTTGGTTTTGGCTGATGATCTTGAGTGGTGACCTCCAACATCTGACATTTGCGATGTTTACGGTTGGACGGCGGATGAACAAACAGACGGAACTGGCTTGTGGATTAGTGGATAGGATGTGGCTGGAAGGTTTGCAGACGGAACTGGCTTGTGGATTAGTGGATAGGATGTGGCTGGAAGGTGTGGCACTGGTGGGTACGGCGCCATACCTCCACTTGAGTCCCAGCAGACAGCAGGTCAACGATGGTTAAAACCAGGCACAACCAGACACCACCAGGCACAGCACTGCCTAGGATGGGATGGCTGGTCTGTGGGCACTCATAAAGCCTGACCGTCAGGAGACTTGGTTTTGCCAGTGAGCAGTGTGCCCTGTCCACGCCCTAGCAGATTGAAGGTCAGAATTCAATGAGGGACGAAATTCCTCTACTTTTAATTCTGGCAGAAAATTCCAATGTCCATTTTACTGGTCAGGAATATGGTCGGACCTCGGTGCAGAACAAACTTCCACCCACCTACATGTACATGTAAGAGCAGCTGGAGGAAGTAAGACGAGGGCAGTGACTGCACTCCACTTAATTGACATGACTTACATGTATGAAACTTTAAATTACTCAAGTTCTTTACAAATCCTTAACATTCTTCCAAAAACACTGTGTCCAAGGAGGTAGGAAAGATTAGGGTATTATGCAGCTCTATGACAAAGATAGATACACAAATAATGAATGTGTATGAGTGCAGTTGTAACTTAGATGAATTCATGATGGGACAGATTGAGTGCTGTATTCTACAAGGCAAAGCCAATCGGTGTGGAGCGTTCAGTCTGTAACCTCATGAAATAATTCTTACCACTGTAAGAATACCTTAATAAATGTAAACAATACCTTAATAAATCCTCGTCAGACAGAAGAATTGTGTTGCTTTATTGGTATCACAAGAAATCATGTTTGTGTGAAGAGCCGTAATTATGCCTATTGTGTGATGTATACATGTAGGATAAACATTAGGATTATTACAAGGTGTAAAGAGCTGTGGTTGTGTTTACTGCGAGATTAGGCAGAACGGCAGTGTATTTAATGGGGAGTAATCAAACGATCAATTTTGATTATGATAATTTCATGATGCATGATTGACGACCCACCAGTCACGTGATTGGGCTTTATTCAGCTGTCACACCCCTTACCTTAGGACTGGGGAGCTGAGTTTGTAGAACCTTTTTGTGGCTCTCGTAAAATTATGGATTCAAATGAAACCAACTTTGTTTTCCATAAGAAAACAACATCAAAACAACAAAATCAAGAAACGTTGCAGATTTTATTGATGCTGCTTAATTGTTTGAACAGACAAGCATAGTTTCATCTGAAATACAACTTACAATGCATCTTTCATGAAATTTTGCAAATTTATCAAATTTGTTCAATTTAATTGATAACTTTTCACTTATTAACATAATTCAGAAATTTTGACTCAGTATTGAAATGTATAGTCCCCGCGTAAATTTGGCTAGTTTTTAGTGTTTTTAAGTTTTGGCATGAAAGGCTTTCTGCCTGGTTTCATCATCAGGCAATTTATGTTATCATGCCAGCAAATTGGATGCATAATGAAATTGTATTGCTTTCAGATGAACCATCTTTGCTAGCTCGTTTTATGGACAACGCTTTCATTTTGTCATAATTAAATGAACAGAGATGACTGTCAAACTCTGCCTTGACTCTGACATACACTTTCTAGCATTGACCTAGCGACAACAACCTTGAAGCCTTTCATGGGTTCCAAACCTGATTAGATTGATGTGATTTGGGTGTACGTGACTGAAGTACAATTGGGCTGTTACCTCTGCAGTATCATGCAGATGTCTGCGTGAACATGTCCACGAATGTCAAGAAAGCTTTCTTATTTTGAACCACTTGAAAAGGCCCGATTTCAAACATTGCTTCACAAACTTGTTGATAAAATCATAGATAACTGCATTAAATACCTCAAGTTCCCAGATGACTTCAAATTTCATTTCAACTATGAGAAATATAAGGACATCAGAAGAAATTATATTGGAGATGTTAGCTATGTAAAGGACATCTTCACATTCTATCCTTATTATCTGTCCTTTCCCCACTCCCTTGTCTTCCTTTGCAGCAAGCCGGCCCGGTGGAGAGCTCAGACAAGTTGAACCTGCACAACTTTACCTTCAATGACTTCTCCTTGGAGGAGGACGAGACACTACAGGCCTCCATCTGCATGTTTGAGGAGTGCAACCTCATCAACAAGTTTCACATCCCTTACGACGTAAGTCTGTCTGGATTTTCATTTCTCTTCTGTTGGCTTTTTTGACAAGTGTCACTGTGCCTCAAGCACCCCTAAACACCCAGTGGTCTTGAGGTTTGTTCTAGCTTGACGCTTGACTGGCACACAGACTGGAACCAAGTGGCTGGGGACTCTGACTTGATATCACCTGACATAGACAGCCAAGGGATTACTGAGTACGTGTAAACCCGTCCTGCAAGAAACTACATGCACTTCCTCAAAGTTTCATTAACACTCGGGACAGTTTCTCTTCCTGTTGGTCAAACACCTCACGTTACTGTGTATAAACATTTGATAATGCCCACTGTAATTTGAAAATATGCCCACTGTGTAAAAAATGGGCCCAGAAACCTGGATACAAGAATATTCACTTACGCATAATTCTAACACGTCATATTTCTGCTTGCAGCAGAATTTTCTATCAAACAAACTCATTGTTTCCCCGAAAATGGGTGGGTTTTAATGTTCATAAATATATGAAGTAAAGCTTTAAAATGACTTTTACATGAACTTTATGTGAGTAAATTTTAGATCTTACGGCCTTACATGCAAACTGTGTTGTAGCCTTGTCCAAGGCAATCTCAGTGCTTTTTGTTGAGGGGAAATTATTGGGTCTGACGCCGGGGACCCACAGCAAATGATTCACAGGGTACTGTCACGGCACACCAACCCGTCTACGGATTAGTACTATGGCAAATCCACAGAGCAAGCTATGCAAGACAGACACAATGAACATCTGTTTTACTGTACAGTGTTCATGTACACGTACATGTACGTGTACATACATGTCTGCAATGCATTCGCATACATATGCACGTGCATGTGTGCGTACATGTATGTGTATGTGTCATGCATGGCCTGTTCAACCGAAAGACCGCCTTGTTGGGTCTGTTATTTCTGGGTTTAATTTCTTAATTTTTTTCGTCCAGTTTTGGACAAGTTTGGGGGCCTTGGGATATTATTCAGGTATGCTGGGTATGAATATTAACAACTTACCTTAAAGCCAATCACATAAAGCAAGCTTTCCAAGAATATGAATGGTTCAGTTTTATGGACCAATTACTACCTCTTGATTAACATGCGACAACAAGTAGATCATAAGACTGCATGTGTCGAATCACAAAACGGTTGCGAGGGTGAATGACTGTAACTTTTCTGACATTTATTGTCTTAACCAGTATTTCATTCAGATTTTGACCACATCATGACAACATTTAGATGAAGATTTTTTGGGGAGCCCCCAGTGCAATGGTAGAAACTGAGAAATTAAAGGTTTTCACCCATGATAATAGTCCACCATTGCAGCATTCCTTTGCGAATGGTACAACTTTTTATTAAACATGGCCAGTGCCACTGACCAATGGAATGCGGTTTTTGCCATGGGTTGCATCACATTACTGTAATTAGTTTTGCTGGCTTGGGACAAAACCATCAAGGTGTTGGGTTACACTCTGGTCTCGGGTATGGACACATTAGTGGGCGTAGCGTGCATTTGCGCAACGAAAGCGGTAAAGGGGCACGCACATGTATGTGTGGGCTAGACTGTCGTGAACAGGTGCACGCACTGTACATGCAGTAGGCCAGACTCACCCAGTGCCTACATGTACAAGTAGGTCAAGGCTAACTGTTTTGAAGAATTCATGCACTTAGGCCTTAAGGCCTACAAAGTGGCCATCCAGGTTCCACTCACACATACCATGGCGCACACGTCCCTTGTTACGATCACACATGCAGGCACAGACACATTTAAGTCATTATTCCAGAGGGCGTACTTTTGGAGAAAGCAATACAAGTAGGCGGATATGATTAAAAGGAAATGTTTATCCATTGTGATTTATTTTCTTGTGTTTATTCATGGAATGTTGCATTTGATATAAATGCTACAGAAAAGAAACAAAATCTTTCAAGTTTAATTTTTGCCCGCTTCAGATATCGAACAGCAAATATGCCATTTTACGTTTTGATGAAAGGCCCCGATCATGGATAGCAATTATGAAGCAAGATTGCTGAACGAAACTGTTTGTATTTTTGTCTCTTTCTGCAACTTTGGGACCTTTTTTTTGTACAAAAAGGTGTTTACGAATGGGAATAAGAGTGTGGTAGATTGTGTATAAACTTGTGATTTATAACTGGCGAGGGGTCTGCATGCTAATAATGGCCCAAGCCGCATTTATAAACAACCAGTTTATAGACGCTCTGCCACACATTTATTCCCTTATAAAAAATTGGATGATTCATTCTTTCAATCATGATTGCCCAGGCAGGATCCTGGCTGGTAATCATCCTTATGCTCATTGTACTCAATCCCCATCCTTCAGCATTTGGATCAGAGTCCAGTGCCTTGTGCAGCTGATGATTTATGGAACTCAAGTTCAGTTCCAGAGGGGGTTCCAACAGAGATGCAATGCATATTTGACGAATGATAATGACATAAATTCTCTTCACTTTGGATGAGAGACATTCACACTTGTCCTGCCTGGTAATTACCTGTCATCACTCATGAATCTGTCTACTCCCAGTAGGGGTTGGTCTGCCAAGCCAGGGAAAACCCAGTGCTGGAGCTGTAATCAGTGGTGTGATGTTTGCAAGAGTCTGTTTGCAAGTTAATGCAGGGATCTAGGATCTTGATATGCATATTTGGATTCACAAGTTTCTTTGTGGCATAATATAAATTGCCTTCCTTTATATTATATCTCCAGTACCCACTCTTGCAGCATGTTCCCACTTCAATTGGGGAAAGGTGCATCTTGATCCGGCATTTTGGTGTGGTCGTTATCTTACCGCAACAAAACCGCAAGTCGCGTTCTCACTTACGATTGATCAACCTTTTCAGACAGAAATGTCGAGCCCAAGAGGTCACTTAGTTCGGTATTATGCATGTGCTAGCTTGCTGAGTGCGCGCTCTGTGGCAGTGTTGCGTACTGGGGCGGCAAGCTTGTGAATCTGTGGTGTTTTGGGTGTGGAGTTCTGACGTGACAACCTTGAATCGGACCGAATGTTCAGCCTAGTACGTTTTCTCAGGGCTTCATTTTAAAGGAGCGCGATTGCGCTCCTTAATGTTTTCCAAGGAGAGCCAAAAAAGCGCTCCTTAAAAATTTAAGGGGTGCATGGTTTTTTCAAACCAGCGAATGTTGATTTATGACAAGCCCCTTGAATCTCGTTGGATCAACAGGAGCAAATGAGTCCAAAGATTAAATGTATTCAAACGCAAGGGCTGGTGATCAAAGTCTTTGAGTTGTGCGCGCGTGCTTGATGAATCCCGCATCGCAACACACAAACGTGGTCGTCCATGTGGGCGGGCCAAGTGCATGTTGGCGAGCCTATGGAATTCCATGGATGCACGTGTTCGTGTGGTTCGAGAAAGAAAGTATGCCACAGGAAAGAAAAAAGTCTCTGGCAGGTAATGTGCCCGGTGTTCTATATGAAAATGCACTGGTCGAAGTAGTATTGTGAGCCCAGGAAGGGGTGATGAATACAAACTGCAGTGGACGTGCAATACATTTTAAAATATCAAAAAGAAAGGATGCACATGCGCAGTAAATTCAGAGCCCCTGTAGCGGCGAAATGGATTGTCGGGCGAGGGAGGAGACTAGTCAAGTTATGCATCCATGCCCACCAAACCAACGTACGATGAAAGACTACATGATGGACCCACATGCACGCCTGCGAACATGCAGTAGATGCCATGGATTGAGCGAGTTTGCGCACAGGAACTGTGGAAATGTTTACCGATTCATAACCACTGCGTTGACTGACTTTTGGCATAAGGAACATTTGGACGAAATTTCAGCAAGCTCCGTCAGGTAAAAAAAGTGGGGAAAATGCGATCTGCGAATTTTCACTATATATGAAGTAAGAAGAGAGATGTTTTAACTGATTAAAGTTAACTCATTGAACTCAGTAAAAGAAGTTCAATTGTGTTAATTTTATTGAGTATGTTTACATCAACTTGGTTTTTGTTAGCGAGAGCAAATCGCTCCCCTTAATTCACTTTGTTGATTTAAGGAGAGCAATTTTCATGCTCTCCTTAAATCAACAAAGTGAATTAAGGAGAGCGATTTTTAGGTCTCCTCGTATTTATTAAAATGAAGCCCTGTTGTCTCTTCAAACTTTGCTTCCGTTTTTGATACTCTGTCACACGCTGCGGGCTATACGCTAACACGGAATTAGTTTTTGATGGAGAGCAAGTGAAATTGCACTACTGGAAAAGGTTAAGAAATGGATGAATGCGCAACGAAAATTGTGAAAGGGCTAAGTACACATTGCGGCATGCATGCGTCGCGCATGAGTGGTGACACATTTTGCTAGCCCGTAATTCAGCAGTTGTTTATTGCGCATGGTGTGGACGTTAAAAATTTCACATGAGCTACATGCTAAAAAACATTTTTTTGTTCATCAGACTGCAAAAGTTTGACACCACTCGTGCACGGACGGATGTTGACAGGTCAAATTGCTGGATCAGATCCACCTTTTGCATTCCCATCTGATCGTGACCCGCCAGTTGCAGGATCTGATCCACCAATTGGGGGATCTGTCTCCTACTCCAGAGGAGGATCAAGAAAGGTGGATCTGATCCTGATCCACCTTATAACGGTTAGCGTTCCCACTACACACAATTGCCGGATCTGACCCCCCAATCGGGGGATCTGATCCGGCGATTTGACAAAAGGTGGATCAAATCCCCCAATTGGTGGATCAAGTGGGAACGGGCTGTTGTTCCCTTTTCTACATGGCTTTTATGACACTGTCAACTCAAGCTGAGTTTATCAGGAGATGCCTCCACTTCATGGACGTAAATCCCGGGGGAGGGGGAGGGGAGATTTATATACCTCCACCTTTTTAAAGTGGGGGATAGGTTATTAAATCCTCCCACTTTTTGGTGGTGAACACAAAGGCAAAGTAGATTGTGAAGAATTTTTCAGACTCCCAAGTCAAATGCATTCAGTGTCACTCAGGAAAACAATGTTTAAAAGCCATAAATATGCCATTTTTAATACATATTACAGATGAACATTGAAATCATGAACATTGACCTCTAGTCAATATAGAGTCATATTGTGTCCTCCTTCCCCCCGTCCATTTTCCAGCACAAATTTATGCCACTGCTCCACTTCACCATTTACTTTGTGCTTTTCCAATAATCAGCAGTCTAATGACTCTCAGTCACGTGCACTTGGTGATTTTATTGTTGATGCACTGTAGTGTGGCATGGCCCCTATTGTGGTGCCCCCTTTTTTTTTACCTCAAATTCACAATAAGTGTAATTTTTTAAAAAACATTCAATATTCGGATCCATAAATCTTGATTTTACTTACCCACTACAAAGTCCGGATATTTTCAGGGGGCCTGATTTTTCTGAATTTTTTTTTCCCAAAGTGCGAGGCGAATTCTTTTAAATGCGCCCAGAATACAAAAAAAATAATAATTTTCTAACAAAACTAGGTATATGAGTGAAGGTTACAATGATTTACTAGAAATCATCAACTTTAAAGAACTTCTAAACGTTTAAGTGGGACCTTCCGAGATTTCTTCAAGTGTACCACAGTAGTCTTTTTTGAGTTTCAGACGATATTTCTGGAGACTGAAATTGTCCACATAAATTCAACAGCATTTATTATGAAGGTAGTAGTACTGGCATTTAACCGAATGAATTTGAAGTTCTCAGCATGTAAGTTTGGTACCACTGTGTGAGGAAAATCAAACGAATGTGTAAGTGCACCACATCAGGGGACTCTTCCATATACTACTTATTGTACAGTCTGCAGGGACCATGTCACAATGGCATGCTGTCAAATTCTGTGCTTAAACAGCATATTGCAGTCTGTGGGCTGGAGAGTTTGTAAAGAAACAGAAGGGTGGAAGACATGAACAGGACTGCCAGCTTTCATTTCATAGGAATTGGTAGAAAACAGAGACAGATACTGATAGCTCTATCTTGCAGTAGAGTGCATAGGCAATGCTAATAGCCATCAGTTTTCCAAATGGTGATGGGCTTACAACTGTTTTAGGGGTCTTTTTGCGTAGAAATTTCTCTGAAAGTCATTGATTAACCTACTAAAATGTGAAAAGAAAGTGAAAGATGTGGGAACTAGCTTGATTTTGATGCGCATGTTCAATGCCCTAAAAACTTATATTTTTCCTGAATGATTGAACTGGGGTTACAGTTTAAGTCACGGTTGTCAATGGCAGCTTCTTAACTGGTCTGCAACCTGTAGCACTTGTCTGACTTGTTTCATTAGGATTGTTAGATCAAGGACCCAGACTGTATTCAGATCCAAGTATATGTTGAAAACTCAGACACATTTTGATTTGTCCTCCCTCCCACTAATCTGTGGTGAAGGAGTCTGTGTTGCTGGAGAAAAAACTCAATTTTTTAAAGTAATATTGTCAACTGTCAAAGCTGCTGATTTCAACCCTCCCTTCTCAACTTTAAAACTTAAAAATGTGAAACAAAATAATTCATACAGTTTTACAGTTTGTTTCATTCTGATAAACATGCACTTCTTGTTTGACGTACACATGTACACTCTAATGTTTTGGGCTATATTAAAGTCTGCCTTACAGAATTCAAAGATTCAACGTTGTAGACAAACTTTGACAGGTTAGAATAAGTGCCCTTAAGCATGGCTATTTCCAGTATGGCGGAATAATGGGCATGTATGAAGAATTGAGTGAGATAGAGTGCATTTCATCAATGATGGGAAATACATTCTGGACCTGTCTGTTACTTTTCTGCACTGAAAAGAAACTTGATTCATAGGAAATAAATTGTGGCACGGTTCTGATAAGGACAGGAACTCACTCTTACTCTGATTTTTTCCTTCTAGGTTTTTACCCTGTCAGCTGACCCTGAATACCAATATTAAAATGGGCTCTCTATTATGATGAAGGGGACCAGGCAAAGTAGGGTGTCATTGTACTCCCGACATCTCACTGCATTGGGCTAGGCTATAGACGATATTTTACCTGCTCAGGATAACCATGAGGTTGCTAATGCCTCCACCAATCATGCACATTTATCATTTCCCTGAAGAGCAGCCTTTGGCATGTCAAGCAAAATGGCTCATTTGCATTTAGAATAGGTTTTTTTTTTTTCAGCCAGTTGGTTGTGATGACTCGTTGGACTGATTGCTGTTTTAATTCATCACAGAAATTTGTTAGCTTAGAAGATTGTGTTTGCCTTTGTGGGATGAGTTCTCCCTAGTTTATTAAGTCAAGTGTGAATTTGTGATCAGCAAAGGGGATATCGTTGTTTTGTTATTGAGAGGATGCACTTTTTGCTTTGCTATATATATCAATTTAAGATGTTGTGATCTCGGAACGTATGAATGATGTGTCAAGCTTGTTTGCATTATAAACTGTACTACGGGATTTTTAAATGTGTATGAGAGAAATATGGAAGCATGGGCATAGCACAGTTGTTTCACTTTTGAGCCATACTCATGAGGCTTTCATACTCGGCATGTAGTACATACTTCTGATAATGTTTGTCTGGTATCTTCCTTAATATTGTTGGCCTGATTCTTTTTGAGAAATTGTTGGGGAAAAACTTTGTAGTCAAATCCAAAATAACCCAACGTAGCAAAATGAATCGGTAGCTGCCAGAGCAATTTTTTGAGTTGCTTGCATGAATTAAATCAGTTGGATCCCGCAATATTTTTCAATGTCATAATGCCCATAGTCATCAGGATGTCAAACCGAGTGATACCTTGATAGAAAGAGCACGGTTTACTCATTCTAATGCAACCAAAACAAGAGTGCCAAAAATGGCCTCAAGGCTCATTTTGTTTGATCCAGTCACATATCTTCGTTGAGAGCTGTCCATATGTGCAGAGATCCATCATTTGATTTAATAAAGGCATCAACTCCGCGTGTTGACTTCTCCAAGATAATAACGTTTTGACACACTCACTGCTCACACAAGGAGACACTCATCTTAAAGGCTGCTTCCTCTTTGACTTTTCTTTTTCACCTATGGAAATATTTGTAGGGCGCATGGCTAAGCAAGGTACATCAAATTTCAACGCAGAAATTGCCTGTTGAAATTGAACTTTGATGCACCTGTATGATTCCAGCAAGGGCTAGAAATATCTGTTTGCTTTTTAGTTTGACCAAATGCAGCAGGCACGTTTTAAAAAGTTGCAACATTTTAAAAGACTGAATGGACATAACAGCTTTTTACCCGTGAGCAGCACAGATGTCGAACATGTTGCTTTGCTTAAGTTTGATGGTTGCAAGACTCCAAACTTGCAGTGGCCACAGTACCTTTATCATGTAGCCCAATGTATCTCTTTAATAGTGCACAGAATGTGGCATTGGTTACTGCACATTGTTGGACTTAGGCCGATTTAAGAAAGAGCTTAGTCTTGAACCCTTTACTTAGCAACAGCGGGTTCAAGTCAGAGAACATTTTGTTCAAGCATCAGGGTTGTTTTCCCCCTGTGGATAAGAATGAGTTTTGTAGCCAACTGTGCATGAATAAGACAGGTCAGATGTTCCTCTGAGTAAATTTGTTTCACCAAAATGACATATTTGGAGTACCTTTTGTTACTTTCAGCACTAATTTAGTTGTTTTAATCGAAAAAACTAAACTGTTGATCTGTTTTACGATGCCAAGAGATATCTTAGGAATTTTACCTCCTATTATAAATCAACAGATTTCAGGTTATTGTGTCCATAACTCCAAATGTAATCAAAGGATTTATTTCTCAGTGCTGGAGTACTTCAGAAAATTGGAAAATTCCAGACTCTCATTTTTAACATGACTGTAAATGTCGTTTTTCCCAGTGGGATTGCCAGGAATGGGACTTCAGAGTAGGAGATCATTTGGTCCACATGCCTTCATTCCGACATTTCTTAACCTCACCTTTAAACTTGGTTCCTGTTCAAAATTTTGAAGCAAGCAATTTTTTCCCTCCCTAAGCCAGTGTGCCATAGTGGCTCCCATTCCTGCGACCCTCAATCTCTGCAAGTGAAGACATGGGGTGCAGCTGTTTTGCCAGTGTGCAATCTGGTTTGCTGTATTGATTGTATTCTGTCTTGCACCTTGTCTAGTGTGCTGATTCAATAAGTTGAATTCCTCTTGCTCAGAGACAGCATTCGTTCCAGTGCACTTTGTTCAAATTTTAATCGACCACCATTCAGCATATTGACACAAAACAGTCTTTATTTTATCTTTTGGCCGACGTCACTGGTTGTTTCAATCTGAAGTGTTTATCAGATGCAACCATTTTCCCTAAGAATCAGCTGTACCTTTTTTAAAATCAGGGTTCACAATTCTCAATAAAGCAATTTAACTCAACATCGTGCCATCTGATAGGCCTTACCAATGCTTTTACACGTATGCCAGCAAAATCCCTGTGCACTTTGTAAGACCTTTCTTTGTTATCTGCTATACTTGTGAACCAGCTATGAAAGTTGATACCTAATCATGCAAAGTCTCATGTCAGTCATTCTTTTTAATTGATCATCCAAAAATATGTTAACTATTTATTACTTTCAAGTAAGCATTTGATAAAGCAATGCAAACTCATGATCATGTTTGCCTACACATATGTAGTAAAACAAAGCTGACAGCCAGAGGCCCTGTATGAGATGTGTGTGAAATGAAAGCTTTCATCAACATTGCATTGTGTTGGCAAAGTCAGGCTTCAACCACTGAAAAAATAAACGTGCGTAGTCACGAGACCATTAGTTTCCATGACAACAGCACGCTTGGGCCCTATTTGTAGCTGGAGCTCGCTCCCTTTTAGAAAAATGGCCTGTATTGAGACAGAGGAAATTAACACTTCCCTTTGGAAGTTGTCAGTCCATCTGTCCAAACACAGGCCAGCGCAGAGTCACCCGTTAAGGGCATTCTATGCATTGTGCAATACAAATTCTCAGCCACTTTCAGTGTTGAGTCCAGTGGCTGTGCAATCCGTCGCCTACTCATTCGTGTTAGGTGTTTAATTACCGTACACACCAAGATGTCATCGGGGGTGTTAAAATGAAATTAAGTCATGATAGATCTACTCCTGACACGCGCTTCCCTTCAGGGATGAAATGGCGATGAGAGAAAATGTCAAAAGTTCACACCTGCCTTGGCTGCAGATCCCAGACGTGAAATGTTACTTAAGCTTGTTCTCTCTAAGTGAGACCCAAGTCACCAAATGAAAAGGAAAAAAAGTCACATTTTTGGACAAAACAGACAATGAGCATAGCAGTGGAATTGTTTCACAGGTGGTGTTAGTTGGCTCTTGGTATTTTTGATGCCAAGGCATTTGGCATTCAGGTTCAGCTAAGAGTCAGTCCTATAGACTTTGGTGCAGATCTTAGTATGCAAATTTGATTGGCCAGTTTCTGTTGAGCTGTTACTTAAAGTATATTCCTCTCAATGGGTCATGAAAAAGTGTTTGCATTAACTTCAATTTAATGAACTACAAGTGAAAATATCTTGTTTTGTTACAGTGATAACTGAAAATACTCTAAGTACTACAGAGTCACTGTTTACTTCTTTAACTGGTTTCTAGGGAAGTGATTTTCTTTTGTTGATAACAATACATACATGGCCACCTTTATATGTACCCAAGTCTCTGTTAGCTATCACTTGTCTTGCAAAACTGCTCTGGATGAATACTACCTAGAACTTTACACAAAGTTATGCTTATGTAGAGTACCAAAGGCAATATGTTACATGCACAATTCTGTAAAATGGTTCACACTGCAGTACTCTATGGAACTGCTTAAGTGAGTGAGATGGAAGAAGTAAACAGCCGTGTATGATATCATCTTACAATATCGATGTTTAGGTTTCACATAGGCACGTGCTTTGTGTTTTGAGCAGAATACTATTTTGACTATAATACCTTTCTCACGGTGATACAGTAAACTTGTTAATTGGTTGCAAAATAAGGAGATCGTGCATAAGATTACTGGAGCAAGGGAAGATTAGCCGGTGGAATGTTGCTTCAGAGTGCCACTTGAAAATGCTGTGGATCTCTCCAAGCTTGCCATGTTACACGGCTTCACATGCATTCCAGTGTGTTACTCTGATGAACTCCTCATCACATCCCATCATGCCACCAAACAATTTGGCAAATCTTAAGCCGCATTTGTTGTGTTTACTAAGATGTATATTTTGCTTGGGAGGTTCTCTTGTGGGAAGATTGATGAGGACTGCTCTGTGTTTAAATTGCCCCATAGCGGTGTTGGACCTGCCCCCTGGATGTCAGTCCCTCCAGTGCTGGCCCCCACTAAGTTCGACTCTCTTTGTGCCGCTCTCCATTCTGGCAGACAATTTCAGTCAGGGAAAGTACCGTAGAGTCTGATGAAATTAAAGAGGCTGTCTTGTCAAAAAAAATGGATGGGAATTCAGTTCCACACAGGCTTCCACCTTAAGCTTCAGAGGGCAAGGCCACTTGGCCTCAAAAGCTTTCCAAAAAATGGGGGGGCACGAAGGCCAACTGAAAGCCAAATTATACTTAACAGTTGTACAAATAAAGTAAACATCAATACATATCAAGAATATATACTGTTATTTACCATTTGGTGTTGTACTGTTGAATCTATTATTTTTCATAGGCGGAAAAACGTTGCCACAAAAAAGTGATATAAACTGCCTCTATCAGTGCAAAAATATCTGCAGTTGTCTATTCCTAAGAATTATTGACAATTCACACCACTGTGCTCATTGCTAGTCAGGTAATCATAACGGGAAACCTGGCAAACATTGTCCATGTATTGCGCGGTAAGCATGCGTGATGCATCCAGAGGTGCAGGCAATAAACCTTGTGCTGCGGCAAGAAATTTTGGAAACACTCTCACTTCAAGTGCGAGCAGGACAACCTTGAATTAAATTCATTTTTACAGAAAATACATACATAGACAGAAGATCAAGTTCTGTCAATAAACTTGCAGAAATCTTCTTGTTTTTATGGGATGCAGTGCCAGAGCTTAGTGCATTTAGGGTGTAGTGTAATGATGCTGTTTTGGCTAGGATACATGTACATTGACTGGTTGCCACATTTCCACCCAGTCTTCTTTGGCATGGCGCGGCGGGAACCAGTGTAGCATTGCTTCAATGCATTGAGCATTATTGCATACATGTTTTCACCACCGCAATAGTGAAATGCAACATGAAGGGAACTTGTGATAATAATGGACGTGTCAAAAGTTCAGAATTTAAGTATGAAAAATCATGACACATGTTGTGCTTGTGCACCCTGCACGGACATGTACATACATGTAACCAATATGATGGTAACACAGAGTCCAAAAACATTTTTGTCATTCCTAATGGTCAAAAAATAAATACCACTTTCTAGTGAAATCAGTGCAAGGTGGCTGTAAGATACATTTTTTTGTATTTTTGTAAGGGCATCATGGTAATTCACTGGGGCATCAAAACATTGGTGTTGGTGGCTATTGTGAAGTTTAAAGTCCTTGGGTGATTAGGGGCATTGTGCTGGCCACACTTTATTCCTTGGGAGGAATTTTTATGAGGGTCAGTCCACAGAGGACCTGATATGAGTCGGGCTTGTGTCAGGGGCCAACAGTAAAATTGCCCCTTGTGCAACAGTGTCTTGAAAATGGCGTAGTTGCTCCCGAAATCCCTAGGGCCATAATATCAGCCTTGTGACCCATGAATGACAGCTGTGGCAGGCAAGAGCCCTCAGGGCTCACTGGATGGTCCCTACACCACTTCAACCGTCATTCTGATGTGAAGTGATGCATCTGTAGTATGCATTTTAAAAGCAGTAGATCTGACAAGGGCTGGTCAGTCTGTGCTGATGATATTAACAAGATTGCTCATCAATATGTCACTATTGGATTTGTTAACCCAAGCTTTCTCTCCTCAAGCATCCACTTGACACTCAGGCTGGGAGGCAAGTTCATTTTTTAATTGCTCGCATTTTTCTCTTTGTAGGTCTTGTGTAGTTGGTTGTTGAGTGTGCGAAAGAACTACCGCCCCGTCACTTACCACAATTGGAGACCTGCTTTCAATGTTGCCCAAACAATGTTTGCCATGTTCAAGGTAAGGGCAATCAACCTTCATTCATCTTGAAAGATTTTCCAACTTTTGGACCTTGCAGCAGATTTCAAAACATAATTATCTGCCAATTTTGACGAAATTCCCTCAAACAGCATCCACAGTACACATGATGCAATTCCGAGATCACAGGGAGGAACATGCATTGTATGAGCGTCATACCGGTAGCTGTGCTGCTGAAGAGAGATAGGATCAGTCATTTACCCCCTCAACACTGGAAATGCTGGAGAGCAGTGATATTGGACAACACTTGAGTACCTTGGCTGCTGTGTCCGCACTCATGTGTGCTGCTCTAGTGCACAGATACACATCTTTGAGCGCATCACATTTTAAAACCAATTGTACATTGTCTTTGCCTTTCCAAACATAAATCACCGTGTACATGTACTGCTTTCTTCCTTGACTGTTGTAGTTCTCTGTCACTCACGCATATAGTTACTGCAAGGAGTCCATAACGTTTGCTATTCTGATCATTGTAACGCAATATCAATTCAACCAGTGGCTATATTCACCTTCATATATTTTGTCTGTTTCACTATACCCAGTCTGGTGGGATGGGCCAAGTCATGTCTGACCTGGAGTCATTTGCTCTGCTAGTTGCCTGTCTCTGCCATGACCTGGATCACCGTGGCACAAACAATGCTTTCCAACTGAAGTAAGTTGATCTTATATTGCATACCTCACAGTTACCTGCTTTTCTTTCAAGGCTTTTTTTCTGAAAGTGAGAAATTTAAGAGCCTGCAAATTGATCACAGTTCTCCAAAAATCCTTTGCAGGAAAGCCCCCTTTTTCCCCAGTGGTTGACTGTGACAACTTGGACACCATTAGGTCTCTTGGTAATGCTCATCACAACATTATTGATGCCTTGGTGAAGTTTATGAAAAACAGAATCTGCTTGACAGATATGTACGTGGGGCCTCTCTAGGTCTTACATAATGTTCACCTAAGGTGTAATTACCATTAACGAACCAAGTGGTGTAAGCTGAAATCATCAATTAGCAAATAGTTTCCACTGAAGTGTCTTTACAGTGCTCGCCACCCGGTTGTACCTTTCAACTACCGTAGGCAAAGAGTTTGTGCATGGAATGCTTGCGATTTTAGATCCGAGAAATTTTTTGCCACTTTCTTGTTCCTTCAGAAAGGAAGCTTGTATTTGGCAAAGTGGCTTTCATATCTTTCAACCAAAAAAAAAAAGGTAACCAGTGAATTAGCACATCAATTGATAAATCCAGGAACCAAATAATGCTAACAGGCCTACCGAGAAGTGTTCACTGTAACATCCAAGATGAATAGCATTTGGTGCATCATGAGGCCATGTCATTTCTTATCATCTCCAGAATGCTACATTGTACCCAAAGCTGCATGCCAAACTGGCACAAGTAGTGTCAATCTGTTTCACTATGTGAAGATAACCTACATATTGTCGATAAAGGTGTATGGTGCAGACAAGACGTGCAACTCCAGATAACTACGATACAAGCGGAATCTTCTAATCATTGCTTCTGTATTTATTTTATGTGGACGTACAGGAACGACAACATTCTGGAAACACAGAAACAAAGGGGGCTTGATTAGGAAGGAATCTAAGTTGAATTGATTAGTTTCAAACTAGTCACTTTCCCCTAGTAACAAAGACTAACATAAATTTGCATTCCAGTGGAATATATCAAGTATGTCTAATACAACTGAACTAGTTGCTAAACCAGATATCACAGTAATTAGAATGAAGTTCAAACTTGAATTAGTGGGCTGGTCATTGAATAAAACAGTCAGAAGGCAGAGTGAAAAATCAAACCATGATAGACATGTGAGAAAATAAATAATTCATCTAATTTCCTGGAATGTACAAACCAGGAATATATTCTGCAGGTGAGTCAGACAAAGAGATTATCTAGTAAATTCCAAGCAAATCTACATGCTTTCTACGTTAGCAATCACTAATGCAATCTTATCTTCTTGTACAATTTATTCTGTGTAATTCCGATCTTAGATGAAATTATTCATTTCAATTGGAACCAAGAATTTCATTGTACATTAAGTGACGCGGGCTTTTACGCGGCTGTCCAGTTGTTACTCAGCCCCGTATGTCTGTTTAAATGGCGGTTCATACAATGTGAAAGCGAAGTGAACACGTTGTCACAAAATATATATGCAACAAAATTTCACCCAAGTTGAAATGTTTTCTGCTTTTATGAATTCGCAAATTGGCAACATGACTGCTTGATCTGATATCACAACTTCAGGATTTCTCCGCAAGCTTTGGCTTACAATCGCTGCTCAGCCTTCCTTGGTATCTAAATTGTATTAGAATTTCATTTATGTACTTGCATCATCAGTTGGAAAGTATGGAAAAAATGTTCTTTGAAACGACTTTGAATTGGAATTGTAGTGGAGACATATATGAAATATGGGACAGTGTTTATTTTGTAATTCATGTAGAATTCATGTACATTTGTACACATACATTTGGCATGTATCTATGTTTTTAAGAAAACAATCAAGTCTAGGGCCGATAATGTCAGCCTAGGGCTGACATAGGGAACATAAACTGTCCTTCCCATTTATCAACCTTCTCACTGATATAGTGCCCGGACTGTTTAGATGAAAGCAGATTGATGATTAACATAGTAAGTGCATGATAGCTATCAACTTACTACAGTTGCAAATCATTGGCTTTGGCTTTTGGCGTTGATGTTTTTGTTTTGGGCCCCTGATTCCCACATTGAATTTCCTTTGCCAAAAAAGAGAGATTATTTTAGCCAGTAGAAATGCAGGTACAAAATGTGTTGAACCTTAATGTACATGCTGATGGTATTATTCCACAACAATCAACATGGTACTTTTTTCAAATAATTATTTAGGGCTTTGGGGATGTGTTTGTTTTGGCCCCCCAAAAGTTCCACATAAGATTTCCTCTCTAAAAAGAGATTGTTTTCCAGTTTATTGTTCTGCAGTGCCTTGGGTTAGTTGATCAGATATGTGCATGTCAGTCAAAGCAGGTTGACATCTTGAGTCACTTACTTTTCCGTTAAACCCTAGGGACTCCTTCACAAGGTCATTTTTTGAAGGTTTCGTATGAATAGGAAAAAAAAGAACTCCCTCAAACAGTACCCACAGTACCCAAAGATGCTATGCACATAATGCAGAGTCTACAACACAGCAGTCGAAAGCGTACAGATCTTTATGCTGTTTCCAGTCGGTTTCCACAGTGCCATTGAGTGTTGTTTAAGTAATTACGAGCTTGGCAGCAACTGATGGCAAGCCAGTTCAGTGAATCATGATGGAACTAATTGTCTATTCAATGATATATATGCTTTCCTTCTGTTGTCCTTGCAGAACAGCCTCAGCTCTGTCCCAGTTATATAGCACATCCACCATGGAGCATCATCACTTTGATCATTGTATCATGATCCTCAACAGTGAGGTGAGCTGACAACACAGTTGTCAACTTGTCCCTTCTTTCTAAAGAGTCCTTGCTGAAGTCTCATTTTTCACCCTTACAGAATGAATGGTCTGAAATCAGTTGACTATCAGGAACTTTTCTCCAGGGCCTAAGATGACCCTTCATGTTGCCAATTGCTAGTCTGTTTTTTTTTATCTGTAGAGTATCAGTGCTGATGAAATCAATCCAATGTACTCTGCAGTGACCCTGTTGAGATAACAGTATGTGACCACAGTGTTGTATTCGAGGCCATCACACGTCCCTGCAAGTCCCTGTAAGTCTATCACAAGTCATTCAGTCTTAAGCCAATTCACAAGCTATTCGAGTGAGCTGTGACAAACTCATTCTTTTGTCATTGTTCACCCTGTTACTCATGACTGGCCTTGTCAAGGGACCTGTGACTGGCCTTGTCAAGGGACTTGTGATGGACTCGAGTACAGCATTGCATGACCATTTATGTTACTGCAGATACATGTGTAGAGAAGTAGACACTGTGATTGCACCCGTGTCTTAGTGTGTGACTTTATTCACGTTTCTCTGTGACTGAAAAACCCTAATTAGTGAAATTGTGCCCCAATTTAATGGCACCTCTCTTGTTTACTATTGGGTACTGTTAAGGCCAGGAAGGACATGTATAACTGAAAAATTATGTAGCACAATTTCCGCATGCCAAAAGGCCTTTTTGGGAGGGGAGGGCTGAAATGGGGCACCATGCACAGCTAATGTTTGGACAGCCCTTTAGTTCTAACCACTGCTCCCCCCCCCAAAAAAAAGAAAAGTTATGTGCTTTAACACACCAGTGCCACTGTTCAAACAAATGGGAACAGTCTGTCTTCATAAATGCAGAAGTTGCAATTATGTTGAACCTGATGTTAAAAATTCCTGGCAACACTGGGTATCCAGTCTCAAATCTCACATCAAATAGCTCGATTAGCGAAAGCATAATATTTAATCCTTTGTATTGAACTCAAAGTACAAGATATCAGTTGTCCTTTTTCCTGTTGAGGCTGTTTCTAAGTATTGTACAGTCCAGTATCAATATTTGGAGTGCATGTACTTGCAAAACACCTCTTAGCAGCAAACATTTTGGTGTAGGTTAATCATTAGTTATGTTTCAGTGTCTGATGGATGTTAAGGTCCCAGATTATTAAAAAACTGTCTTAATGTTGACACTTAATCCATGGTCCTGTAGGACTTACAAGATTCAAATTTATTGTTTTCATTTTTATGAACTCCTGATGTAGTTGCTCAATTCTCAAAACCTTCATTTTGCCTGTCAATTCTCTTGTGTTCTTATCATTGTCATTGATAAGTGCAGGATGCTGTGAAGTGAATCGTCTTGTTACTTGCCCTTAGATCAACCCTCCCTCACAAATGTACATAGCAGATGACAGGGACAATCGTAGGACATGAGACTGTGTAACATGTTTGTTATCAATTATGCAGCTGTGATGTACACGCCTAGCCAATGTGAAACATTATGAAATAGTCCTCAGCTAACCGTTTCCTCTTGTTACAGTATTTTTGATGTTTAAACTGATGTAAATCTCAATTCATTCATTCTGTTAAAGCCGGTGAAATATTTGTCATGTGTTTAATGTGTTTAAATTTTTTCAGTGGATCAGTGACAGTGGTGTGAACATTTTATCCCGAAACTCGTTGACTCACAACTGCAGATTTTATTTTTCTCACTGTCCAAATTTCGGTCTCATGTATCCTCAGCCATGCCATCAAATGCCATTTCGCAGCAATAACACTGGATGATAATTCAGTCAGCTTACTTTGGGAGGATGAAAACCGCTCAATGACGTGATACTCTTCTTCCGGCATTGTTGGGGAAAAAAAGAATTTAATTAGTGTTGTAAGTGGCACAGGTGTCATGTTTGATCGCCAGAGGGAAGGAGGCTGCTCGCAATATCAGCTTCCCCTCCCCTGGGACACGACAGAGAGCCAATCTCCCTAGCACCTACAATGAGGTATGCGTAGATCCAGGGGGATCATGCTGTTGGATGAACAAGGGGTGGCTGGCTCTGCTGGGGCCAGGCTCTGGCGTATTACCCACATTGTTGACATTTCCAATCTTTTTCATCTTGAATAGGGGAACAATATCTTCCAGTTCCTCTCGCCAGAGGACTACCGAGAGTTGATCCGCATGCTGGAGAGTGCCATACTGTCTACTGACTTGGCGCTGTACTTTAAGTAAGCATTTTTCAGCTCCTTTAAGAAAACAAAGTCTCCCACCGGTTATGCTGCTGCGCAACCCTCTCCATTTGGGAAGATGACTTTGCCATTCTCTCCATAGTCCAAGACGTGAATTGAGAAATTTTGTGTGACGATTTGTATATGTGCATGTGAGCAAAGCTAGCTGCATCCAATATCATTCAAAGCAGCTTTGTAATTTAAAATGGCTGACTACACATGATCACTTTTATTACCTAGTACTATAGTGAATGGATCAATCATAGCATCGTTGGTATAAGAGTGCTTTATGAATTATTAGCAAAAAGGGAAAGCCGCATGTTTTTGGCCATTCTACAGATTATAACTTCGTAAATGTAAATCTCCATAAATGGTGTGCTGTCACTGAATTTAAAAAATGCCAGCACTTGGGCAACAGGAGTGAGTTTGGACAGTATGCTTTAACCATTGTCAGGAGATTGTCTGAAAGGTTGAGTTCCTTCACGGTTCTTTTCAGAACCTCACACACTCCAAAAAGAGATTGGTACATGGTGCTATGTCACTACATACTTACTCCTGCTGCTTACCTTCACCATGCAAACCTTCAAACCAGGCCTTAACCTTCATTTTTTTTAACTACACGTACTTGTCCTCAGGCAAGTAGCACTTAAAATTTACTTGCCCAAGGTAAGATTTTACTTGCCAAAACCCTTGGTTTAGTTGCTCATTACTGTGCGGGGAGAGTAAATTCCTTTCAACCACTCACCATTGACGAAATTGCTATGCCACAATACGACATGAATATACATCACCCCAGCGTGTGCAGGACTCTGATGCATCATTCGTACAAATGCAACGGCTGTACCACTTGAGTTTGCCTGATGTCATATATGCATAAAGTACACACACAAATACCAGGTAAAATTCACTCATGTTGAAGTCACAGCCACATGTAAAACAGTCTTTGAGCTTCCGGCCATCAAAGCTCCACTGCACCATGCATGCAATGACCAATGAGGTTTGGTAGCCAGACACTAGGGTATTTTACTGCTTGTTTATGTACGCATTTTCCCTTGTGTGGAAAGGTGCCCTGCTGAATGTATAGTGTGCTTAATACATGCGAGTTTGTATATGTACAGTGTACGTAACGATGCAAAACATCATACATCACATAGCTGTTTACTTTTTACCACCTTTTAAAAACTTTTGTGAAGAAGAAAACAACAAATCAAAGGTATTTTGACTGCTATTCTTGGCCACGAAAAACTGACACTTTCATTTCAAGAAAAAGTACCTGTCCTCAGGCAATTTGACCTTAATTTTTACTTGCCCAAAAGAAGAAATTACGTGTCCCCCGTAATCGGACAACCGTTGTTGTCAAGGCCTGCTTCAAGTCTTATATGGATTACCTAAGCTAATTTTCAGCCATTAGCATCAATTCAATGAGAACAGAAAACTTCTGCTTAATCGCCATTAGTTACTGTCCGTAGTGCTAAACTACCCTGGAATGGTTTTTCTTTGCACACATTGCCAACATTATGGCAGTGCAACAGCGTGACATCAGCAGCTCTAGCAAAATTACTCTCAACTTTGACAGACAGCGTGCCTTCTTTTTAAAGACAGGTTCGACGGAACTTCCCATAACATTATTCAGAAAATTGTTGCTTTGACTCATACATTAATTTTTCCGTAGGAAACGCAATGATTTCTTCAAACTGGTTGAACAAGGAGTAAAAGACTGGCATAATCCGAGGCACAGGGACCTACTGAGGTATGATTACCAAGCTTAATCATTTGTCTTTACTGGCAATGCTCAAGACTTGAAACTTCTCAGAGCATGACTCACATAGCAACTTGTGTGGATCTAGATTCTGTGCAGGTTGAAGTTAAGTTCATTTTAACTTGGCTTCAGCAACATGAAGGCATTATCAGAGTGGGGTAAAGTCTAAACGAAGCCAAGCATTCGGGCGCAAACTATATTTGACCACTAGTCAATTGCTTTTTGACTATGTGCAGGGGGAATGCAGGCGCAATCTTGTGTTCACATTGTTTACTCACATGTTGCTGTTTGCTGCAATGAATGAATGAACACGTTAATTCACTGGTTGACTAGAGGTCAGATGGCTGCAAACATCAAGCCTGTGCACTGATATCCAAGGGCTAACATCCTCAGTCAAACTACAGCTAATTGTGTTAATACGGCAACTTACGTTTTCTGGCTCCCTACTGTGCATTTTGAAAAGTGGAGCTTTTGATAACCGTCCAACCTTTGTAGGCTGGTCCCAAATATTTCACTAGACTAGTTCAACTCTCACCAACTAGAGTGCATTCATTCTGAGTTTTATCATATGTACGTGGTCCTTTTTAATATTGAGAAAAAACAGGTGAATCTGAAAAGCCACAGCTTTGTGTTCAGTGCTTCTTGGTGCATATTCCCACACTCTACTTCTCCAAAGCCAAGCTCTCTCAGATACAAGATAATATATACTGACCAAACGATGAGGTTCAAGTGTTTTGAGGAAAATGTTTGGGTTAATTGTCAGGAGAAAACTGTAGTTTGAAAGTAGGAAGTGAAAATCTTGATCTGCAAGTCCTGGAGCGCTTTTGTCCCCATTTGTAATCCACTCGCACTGAATGCCACAAACAGTGGTATAATCTTTCAAAACAATGTCGAATTTCCTCCTCAATTGACAACTGAAAAAATGTTGGCAATTCCGTTCCGTGTACGGTCTTTTGTTACAAGGCCAAGCTCCCCGGTTTCGTGTATAAAGCCTATGTGCCCAAAACCGGGTACCCTGGCACAAAGTGGTTAAGTGTTCTGTAGGCCTGGGGCACCAGTGTTCTGCACCACTGTCAAATCAAATCAAAAATTAAAAAAGAAACACCGAGCTGTGTGTTTTATTGTGCACTGATAATTTCATAGGCCCTCAACTCGTTTGTAGGCCCCTTTATATTTCGTAGGGCCTAGGCACAGTGCCTACTTTACCTACTGGAAAATCCAGGCCTGTATTATGGGTGTTTTTACCACACAGGGGGATGATGATGACTGCCTGTGATGTCTCGGCCATCACCAAGCCCTGGGAGGTCCAGAGGAGGGTAGCTGAGCTAGTAGCCAGTGAGTTCTTTGAACAGGGTGACATGGAGCGAGAGCAGCTGAAGGAAGAACCCATAGTAAGTCTAGCAGCTGTGGGTTGTGTAGCAAGGGACTACGTGTAATTAGACAGGGAGAGAAATGCACCTGTGTCAAAAGACACAGGTGCATTTTCCCAAAACATGGCGTAACTTGACACCATGCATAAGCCTTAAGGAAGAAATTTGTGGCGTAGCTGCGCAATGTACTGATGGTTGATTTCATGAAAGTTTGCTTAGCTGTGAAAAGTGTCAAGTATATTAAACATCTTGGAAGAGGACAATCACACCTTTACAATAACTGCCCTTTTCAATATTGCTTCAGTCTTCAAACAATTAACTCTGACTGTCATTTTGAAAAGGTTTTTTGTCTGCTCTTTGTCTGAACTAGGCAGATAATCTCAAAGTTCTGTCACAGCCAAGCAAGGTTTTTGTTACCTCCAAAAAAGGTGTACATTTCTATGCAACTCTTGATTAGTTGAGCAAGTGTGAGCAAGTGTGAGCCAAACATGATTAGTTACCAAAAATCATTCAATTCTGATTTGTTGGTGCAGCTTTGTGACCTGAAATGATTGTGTTACACCACTATTTCTTGTGTGAGTGGTTTCCTTATGCAGTGCATAATCTTCACAGTAAAATGCGACATAAGTCAATTTGTGCCGTTGCGTAAAATTTGGTGAAATCGATTGTGGAGATTTCTCGCAGTTGAGGTGACTAAGGTGGTTGGAGTTACCTTCAATTTACAGGTGGCAGTGAGGCACACAAAATGCATGACTGAGATTGTCCAGCCTTGCGTGTCACACACTTGCCAACTGGAGTGAAAAGCACAACAGTCCTCTTTGCACTATGGGGAGTATCTAAGTAGTTTTTTTCTTCTACCATGTGAAGGCCAGTTCATGACTTAAGCAAATGCAAAAGCGAAGCGGATTTCATGTCAAGAAGCATTTGCTGCAAAATTCGCTTGAGCTGAAATTTGTTCAAATTTTGCCATTTGATATTACGTCACTATTTCGCATTCATTTTGCTTGTATCCGAGGTGCAGACCATCTTTGAATGAAAATGAATTTAATAAACGTGATAAAACCAAATCTTTGCAACGATTGTGAGAATGGTTGCTTTGCATCAGATGCCATTTGAATTTCTGTTGTACAGTGGGACTCCCATCATCTAGGATCAATGTTTTTTTTCCCACGTCATACGAAAAGGGTAAGTTACAAGTACAAGTGGTGCTGTCACAAGACAGTTACACTTTTTATGTAGATGAGATTAACAAAGTTTTTAAATCTTTCACAGGCCATGATGGATCGGAAGAAAAAAAGTGAACTTCCCAAGATGCAAGTGGGGTTCATTGATGCAATATGTATGCCAGTGTACAAGGTAAGCATGGCTGGTCAAAAAAAAAAGTTTTTAAAGTTTCCCAGTGCTTTTATGAGGCAATGTTAAAGGAAAGTCAAACAGAAAGTTAATCACTGTGTCATGAAAAGTTGGGGAGAATATTTTGGCCAAACCATTGGGAGACTACATTTGCTACAGGTTGTACTAGACTCAGTAAGCCTTTTGACATCATTTTAGATATCAATTCAGATGTAAAACTCCATTTGCAAAGGAGAGGGAGTTGAGAGAGAGAGATGTGTTGGAAGATGCTTAAAATGTTCCCAACAAAGACATACATTCCATTGAAATTGTACCAAGCGATCTACATCTTAGGTATGCAGACTTGTGCATGTATGCATGAGTGGTGTGTCTCTTACCAAAGGGACAGTGTTGCTGAGTAGATGTATGCTATCACCTGCTCATGCACAGCAGCCATAGAAAACAGTTGGTCTTGTACATATACAAGGCAAGTCAGGTGGGAAATGTTTTCTCCAAATGTCAAATATATTCCCCAACATGCTGACACTGTATTGCCTCATTGGCTGGTACCAACACATGGCCCATGCTGTTTTGAGTCAATTACTTGTTTGCAGAAAGCATCAAATAAACTGCTGTTTGGTCTTCCTTGAGCCTGTGTCTGACATCCAGTTCTTGAGAACTGAATGTTTATACAAAAAATTCTCTGATAAAGTGTGTGTTAAACAATGTACTTATCCATTTAAATTAGTTTCTGTGCAGGTAGTGACTTTTTTAGTCTTGCACTAACTGAAGGAAGTCAAGCATTATGAGTGAAGTGCCTTGGCAAAAGGCCAAAGTGTTTAAGAAAATGAACCTTTTTCAATCACATCTAGAATGTTTCATTGTTGATTGTGACCTTCTATGATGAATGTCGTCTAATTTTCTTTTCCTTTGTTGAGTCATTATTTAAAAGCAAGGGAATTTGGCTATGTGGCTCCAGCTTAAAATGGGACTGAGGTATAATAGTATGAGTTCACAGTACAGTGATATAGCAAGTGGTTACCTGGGGAAGGCCTCTTCTAAATCATCATGATGGACATCTTGACTACCTGGATATTATGCTACTTTTATCATTGTATCATTGGTACAGACATGCTGGCCACTCATTGATTTCATGATGTCACTCGAGTGGAGTGAGTCACATGTTCTGCATACTGCTAGTCTTTATCAGGCAAGGGTTATGACTGATTGCGTGGTTTTCTGTAGCGTTCATGGAACCTTGGTACTAGTCAGCTCCCAGCTTGATTGGTTGAAACCTTACACAACAGTGCAGTGATCTTGCAGCTTTGCAATCTTGTGGGCTCGCAATTACGCAGCAAGGGTGATTTGATAATGCAACTTCGTAATTGCGCCATAGTTGTGTGGCTTCACTTTTGTACGACTTTTTTTTTTTTTTGCAGGCATCCATATCACCAAGATTGCCATGCTGCTGTCCCCATTAACACTGGCAGATCAGAGCCTGATGAATTTTTTGACCCTCCAGCCTCCAGATGTACCAATGTTGTTGTTGGTTTATAGGGAATTTTTTCACCTCAGCCAAAATGGGAATATGCTAATTCTATGAGAGTGTTCTTCATTTTTACAGCCATGGATGCAAGCAAGGCTTATGTCCCTTCAATTTCCTTTGATATGATTTCGCGTCCGTCAGCCAGTTTCTCCTGTAGATTTTTCTGCATTCACAGGGAAGGGATCAATTAAACCTTTGACTCGGGAGGGGGTTGGTCTTATCCTTTGAATTTTATTAGAAGTGAACACTGTGTGGTGTCAGACTAAACACTAAAAAGAGCAGCATGGTGAGTCACAGCTATTGCGTGACAAAGACCAGCAGTATGCAGGTGATATGCATCACATTCCATTCCAGTGACCATGTCATGAAAAAACTAAGTTACCATACAGAATTGTGTGAAATGACCATGATTTTGTTCATTTGCCCTGTTGTGAAAGATCTATTCCTAATAGTTCAAGTCCATCATGAAAAAATGACAGGGTTCCCACAATCATGGAAAACCATAGAAGATCATAGAAAGATTCTTTTGTGGGTAGAAAAGGCATTGAAATTTGATATTTGAGATGGCATTAGCCAAAAAAAGATCAAGTATTGAATGCCTGGGTACATATTTTCATATTCTGTGTCATTGAGAAGTCTTTGTTCATATTTGTTTAGAAAACTCAGACTGAGTTTTTTCCAAGCTGAATCCACACACATATCCCATGCCAAATTCCCTTGTTGCTTACCTTAATATATGTTCTCTCCTGACAGGTTCATCGAGCAGAATTTTTTCTACCCTAGTTTTCCCCTTAGATCAATTCTAAACTGATGCTATCCAGCCCTCCCCTCGTCAAGAGGACTCTTAAAAGACCACACCCTCATCTCCTAAACTCTGTGATGCATTCTCTGGACCATTTCTCATTATTGTACGGTCTTGTTTGCTTGTTGTTATGGTGCATGAAGTTGATCAGTCTTCATTCAGAAATTTAGCTTTTCGAGAGCACATACATGGCCAGAACTTTGTTCATTTGCATTTAAGTGTATTCAAAAAGTGCTTCTGACGTGAAAAACACTTTGCTTGCATCAAATTTTGTAAAACTTTGTGAAAATGCGTGCTTGTCAATAAACAGAAATTTGCCAGTTGGCATTATGTAAATATTTTTATTTTTTAATCTGCTCAACTACCTTATTAACTGATATTAGAATTCAACCTGAGGCATCTACAGTTGTGAAGCTATGGTAGAATATTGCTAACTTTGAAGCAACTCTCTTCATAGTGGTCTCGGTTTACTAAGAATGGTCTCTACTTTATAGACTCGAGGTCCCTTTTTTGCTGGTTGCCATGCATAAAGCCTTGGTCTGGGTTTATGCCATTTGTGTACCAGACAGTCTCTTGATTTGAAGTGTCTGACAAGAAAGCTGTTTATTTTGCATGAAAGAATGTAGAATGTGTTGTCACATGGCAACAGATCTTGGCAAAATAATACGACTCCAATGATACTTATCTTTCGGGTCCAGATCAAGCCTGGGAAAAAAAAGGGGGCATACACCTTTTTATTTTTAATTTTTAGAAATACATCTAATATGAATTGATTAAGTAGCAGTTGGATAGAAGGAGATTTGGTTATTCACATCAGTGTGTCAAAAAAAGGTCAAAGACAGTTTCTGTGGAACTGGTTGCCATCAAATGTAGTCAAACGAGTAGTCTAGGAATGTTAGCAATATTGTACCATTGCTCTAAGCATTCCCTGCACTGTCTTACTTTCCATGCTTTCCACATCAATGCTATGTTTTCCAGTCATATGAAGTAGTCCCCTCTCCCCTCCCCCTGGCCCTATTCCCATCCCTGCCCTTCCCTCCATTCCCTTTCCCCATTATCAGTGTATCCCACCATAACACACTTTGGATATGCCTGCTGCACAAACCACTTTTTGTTCTTTGTTTTCTTTTTTGCATTTGCCTCTTTCTGTCTACATTTTTCCAATCATACCAGATCTTTGCTGAGACCTGGCCTGGCATGAAGCCTCTGTTGGATGGCGTCAAGCGTAACCGTGACAACTGGCAGTCCCTCTCTGAGGGCAAAATTCCGGAGGGTTAGGCCTTTTCTCTCTCTCTTTAACATTTTAACTGTTCCATTTTTTTCTCATCATTAACAAAGGTTCCCATTAATGAGACTAACCGTAGTTATTATGTGTCTTCATTTGCTGTGGAGTTGCTTTAATTTTTACAGGATTTGTTGTGGAGCGCTGAAGTTGATCCATTCAGCTAGTGTTTGCCTTCATTGACAGCTTCTTTGGCTGCTTTCATCTACTAAGACTAAAGAAACAGAAGTGGCCTCCGAGATCTGTGGGAAAGGCCATGCCGCTGTGGTTGTCCACAAACAAGGGAGATGGCTTGTGAAATCTGTGTACCTATCAGCCATATTGTTGTTCCTTTCTTGCCTAGAATCTAGCCTCGATGCAGCCTCAGCTGGCCCCACTATACCAGGGCATGCAACAAAACCGCAGCCAGTGGCAGCAGCTGGCTGACACTGAGGCCCAAAAGACCATAGAGGCCCAAAAAGCTGAGGAGGAAAAAAAGAAGAGAAAAACCATCCGGGAGCAGGCCAAGGAGCGAAATGCGACGGCCAAGGGTGAGATTGATTGAAAGAGAAGAAAGAAAAAAAACCTGATGCAGGAGACTGGATGAGACGGTCTTCCTTTGGTTCCACTGTGCGTGCGTTGTCTCTCACACTTGGCATGGGGTCGCTGTCTTCACCACAACCAACAAAGTCACCACCACTACCACTACCACCATGCCACTTTCATCCTCATCTTCACTCATCTTATCCGGCCGGTTTTTGCCACTGCTACTGTTGCATCATGGCATGGTTATCTCCCCCACTGTCTGCTTGGTGTGGAGGGCCCCATGCTGTTCTACTCTGTTGTGCTAATGAGCGTCCTCCCTCCCCCTGGCATGCATGTGTGACGTGCGTGTGTTCTATCTCACCTCATCTCATCTGGAATGATCGATCGCCTGATAGCCTTGCTGCACAGACACATGGCCCACTGTTATGCAATTGATGGTGCCCCATCTTCATACTGCCAGTAATGGAATGATACGTGCATGCTGGATTTGCCTATCTTTCTCAGCACTTTTCTTGTTGCCAGCTGCATGATAGCTGGTAGATTTTTTTTCTTCTGCAGTCTGATAAAAGTGTTTCACATATATGATGTTTTTTCTTTACTAGGTTCCTTTGAAAATCCCTGCAGTGTAATAAGATATATTGATTTAACCTTATTCCTTTCCTCAAGTCACCCAAATTAAGCTAATATAGAGAGGAAACATCTCATATTTAGGAAAATGTAAGGTAAGAGAAATAAATTCAAGAAGAAAATTCAGTCAAAGAGGCCATTCTTTTTCAAATGTTTAATATTTATGTGTGCTTTCTGTAATATTCCTCTCTCATTTCTGAATTGGAAGAAACATGCTTGAAATAATCCATTTTATTATGAGATTACTCTTCTGATCAAAGTATCCTAAAGTATTCCAAAAATAGTGTCATCTCTTTCAGTGCTTAGTCCTATATCGTTTGCATTTAAACAGTAGCATAACGAACTTTCCAGAAGTCAAAGTAATTCTAGCTAATTTTGCCATATCATTATCACATTGTGCTCTCATACACCATTTTGTACTGTTCTTTACATTGTTTCCTTTCTCAAGAGTAAGTATTAAAAACCCCACTCTGCCATGTAAATTACCCCAAATGGCATGGGACCTCAATGGCTTGACCACATCTCTACCAGTCTGTGGCTGAAAACAAATGGACTCAGTGGTGCAGCATGATGTGTTAGCCCAGGCTTGCTGAGGTCAGACTGAGGTCATTCTAAGATCATCCTAAGGTCAACGCATGAAAGGCAATCAGTGACTCTGCATGTTGGTTCATTCCCACACACACACCCACACACAGAGTGCCCCAAGCATGTCACTCTTTATGCCACACCAGTCTCAGACATGTTCTATTTCTTCCAGCTGTAGTGAGTGAAAGACACTGCCTCGTGAGCTTCTTAACGTCCGTTCTGGATCTGACCATACTAAGGATTTGACTGGCCAACATCAGGCCAGTGTTGTAGTTCGGCTACTCTAAGTCTCTAATGCACACACTCCTACTTGACAAGTTATTTTGTGCTTGCCAAGCCCCACTTACCAAAATGAACTCCCCCGTTACTGTACAAAGTTGCAGTGCAATTATATTTGTACATCTCAAACCAGAATGTTCTTATCAATTCGATTGTATTCTATCCTATCCTTGTACTAGGACCTAAGTCCATGCACAATTGTTGATGTGCCCTTTCTTAGAATTATGGAAAATATTGGACTACAATACTGTGTAAGGCTTACCAGTACTTGTGCTCTATTTTGTCTCATTTATATGGCCCAGTGTATTTGCATTGAAAAAACACCAAACCTATTCAGGGTTCAGTCATCTCTAGAAGGTCTAGATTCCTTCAGTTTTGGGAAAAAGGCAAAGTCCCCCTCCTCAACAAATTGTATACTTGAAGCTAAATCTAAATGTGTTCCAGTGAAGTTGTTGAGATAGGATGTATGCAAATTTGATTTTATTTAGTTTTCAAACAGTCACTGAAAATAGGTCTACAAAGTTTCACATGATAGGGCAGAACTCTCGCCGCATGATACCTCATTTCATTTTGTTAGGCTTTACTTGACTGAAAAAAAGTTACAAAACAGCACATTAGAAGGGTGAAGTCTAATGATATGGGATTTTATCTAAAAATAAAAAATATCTTGGAAATCATGTTAGAATAACTGTTTCCACATGTCTCTGTGTTGACACCCAGTTGCCTTTTTATTTTTTTCCCTATCATCTTTCACACCCTTTGGACGAGCAGTTTAGAATGTGCACTGCGGCCCGTGTGTGCCGACATAACCCTGTAAGTGTACGGATAAGTATTTGGGGCCTGCGGATGAGGATGTGAGGTAGAAATCTTGCCGTGTTTGTGTTTCTTTAACGAACGTTGGGAGACATGAGGGAGTGGATCATGTGCGCACTCTCAGTCTGTAGCTGCCTGTCAGTCATCCATGTTTTGTTTCTTTTTGTTTTCCATTTTCTGCTATCGCACATACCATATGCCTGACTACGCCACTAAGCACCTTTAGCAACCATCAAACAACTCAGTCTTTGTCATTCAGTCATCTTTTGGCACCACCTCACAGAAATGGGGGTTCATTGAAGAATGGAAATGAGCCTAGTCCACCTCCTTGGCACTGAGTATCTTGACGTGTTCTCCGGAAATTGTACCAAAGACACAACAAGTCGTTCTTGGTATTTGCAAAGATCAACGTTTTCTCATCCTCTGACTTTGTGAAGGAAATGTAGCAAAAAATCATACCATTTATCTGTTTGCCATCATTTGTCATTCTGTGCCCGTACCAGTTTTTAGCAATACCAAATGCAGTTCAGTAACAAGGACAGCCTACCGGCCATTGCAGAACAGTGCAATGATTTTGTGTACATAAGTTTGAAAAATGTAATGATAGCAGAAAGAGTAAAACCTCACATCTGAAATGAATGAACAAATCGAGACACTCAAACCAAAAATCTTACACACTATATAACCAATGCAATCCCGAGAAGTGACTAGTCGATCTCTTATTTGTGGATTGAGATCTCAGGATAAATGCATTCAGAATAACCAAAAGATGGAAGAGGGCCATTATTTCTAGAAACGTAAAAGAGAGAAGAAAACGTCTAGTGTTTCAAGTTCAGACTGTATTTCAACACGGCCTGAAGTTACCTCACATTAGGAGCATTCCAAATGCTGATATGTAGATCGTAGTGTGAATAACAATAATTGATTCACGGTACTTGTGTAGGAGGCTGATATTGCAAGCCGTCATTTTTTTCTGTTGCTTTTCATGTGTTGATTTTTAGGAGTGGAATTCAGCGGTGAGTTCCACTGTTAGAGAGCATTTTGAATGCCTGATATAACACATACGGAACTATGCATGGTCTGGTGAATGATGTATTGTATGTCACAGTGGTACATGTACACATATGCTATGGTCCTGTGAGAGCACTACTATTAAATTCATGATTAGTTACACCTGGGGGAAGATTCTGCAGTGGGCCAATATTTCACAGGAAATATATCTCAATTTCTGGTCATTTTCAGACACATGCATGTCCGCCAAATAATCTTTTTTTTCCCCTTTTCCTTTCCTTTCCTACTGACATTTGTACATCGTTGAAACTCATTTTAGGATGTAACCTTCAGGGATTATATTCATTGTGTACTTTTTAAACAGATGGTAATAATTGAGGCTTTTTTTTTCTCCTCGTCATGACGTCAACTTGTGTTGATTTGCATGTAGTGTATTTCTTGCTTGTGCATGGTGTCTGCATGCTATGCAAATTCACTGTCTTGTCACCCTACACAGACAGCTTCATCTTGGAATGCACTCATTGTGATTATGGTTATTTTTACAGTGCATGGGCTTTGCAATGACAGTAAAGAAGCCTGCCCATATCAGCTTTTTGGCGAGCTGTCAAACAGCTACTGTAATTTGTCTTTTAATTTGTTAAATTTATGTGGGATTGCACCAGAATAATGACGGTTCACGTGATTTATAACTGGAGATGAATCAAAGTGCATCTGCTGTTTTTTACCGCCTGGCCACACTAGGCTATGTTAATATCAAAGCTTCAGTAGTAGACATGGACTGCGTTGCAGTCAAACTTGCCACGGTACATTGTGTGGCATTCACACGTTAGCATAAATATCCCAAGTCACTCACATGTACTCAATCAAGCTTGTAGTATACTCATGCATCATGTGGTTATTTCAAGATGGCACAGAAGGTAATCACTGACCATTTGTGTCATGTGATCTGGGAGAAATGCATACCAAACATTGTCCTACACCTGCAGGTATAGAGAGTAACAAGCAAATGTAGGCTTTGCACACTAAGCCTGAATGTTTGCAAATCTACTCCCCATGGCATGGAAGTAACTGGCTGCTGCTGATTGGGCAGTGCTCTCTTTGCAGGCTGTCTTTACGGGCTTAATTCAAGTTCTGAACGCTGTAAAAATCACTTGAGTGAAGCTTAAATGCATGCTTGTGTGTGGTGCCTTTATTCTAACAAACATTTATCTTCAAGCAAAACTTTGGATCTCCAGTGCTGATTGGTTGATCCCACTGGCCAATCATAGATCAGTACTCTTTTTGTTTGCCTCATTGATAATTACTGTGCAGTGCACGTAGCACTCACTGCTTCACACAGGTAGTGTGTGTGTGTGCGTGTCTGATGGTGGTTGACTTTGTGAATTTGTTGAATTGTTTGCTTGATGATAAATCCATTGACCCAGTTGGAGAACATGGAAATAAATCTCTGTTCAAACAGACCAGTATTGAACCCTTTATTTTTTTGGGGGGGGAGAGTGAAGAAGACCAAGGATTAACAATTGACATGTTCAAAAGCACCTGATTTGTTTTATGGGGAAGGGATTTTTTCATCTAAAGTGAGTAGCAAAGTTCAAGTTATTTTACTCTCCAGTTATCCAGCAATCTTGAAAAACCAGTAAAGTTCAAAGAATAAGCTTTTAAAAAGCCCGAATGACAACCTGGCGATGAAGACAGTTCACAAACCATTGAAATGGAATATAGAAAGCTTTACATTGACACATTCATCATCTGCTGTTTCTTAACACTGACATGTTGCTGGATGATTGTTGGCAAGTCGGACACACTGCAGCTTAAAACAGTGCATTGCTGTAGTTGTTCTTGAGTGATTTCTTGGTGGTAATATGAATTAAGCCAAATCCAAATGAGTGGTAAGGGTATGGACTGGCAAATACATGGGAAGACACACGTGCTCAGAGCACTCTTCAAACAGACATTATCAGGCAAACTTGAACGCTCAGTTCTGATTGGTTGATCCACGGCAACAAACAGTGTGATATACAACCATATTGCACGGTTTATATCAAACCCTGCATAATGCACTGTTCTAACTCAATGCGTTGCGCTATTTTTACGCTAAAAGTAAATGCACATCTGCTTGACTGTAAATTCAAAAGTGGCGTGTTTGCCCGTGCTGATTGTCACGTGTTAGACATCACATACAATTCTAATAATTTCTATTCTTAGTATAAGCCCTGTTACTATTGTTATTGCAATAAGTTAAAACTCAAATAATCCCCATGCTCCTTTGATGATACCGTATGATATTTTTTGTCTTCTTTTTTATGTAAAGTGCATATAGGCCCCTTCACTTTCTTTACTGCACGTCAAGTTTGCTTGAAAATAAATTCGTTATCACGCTCGTGCTGGTGGAACAAGGAATAATGTAGTGTGTCTGTGTTCCAGACACAGATGCACTACATTCTGTGTTCCGCTCGGGCTCGTGTGATCACCAATAGTAACAATATGGCATCAATCGCCATTGCATGTCCACCTCTGTGTACTTTCAACAGGTGCAATATTGATAAGGACATTTAGGCTGCAATGCACATGCAGAAATTCTCATTGCCCAGAGTATCAAAGAGTACCACACTAGCACAGTTTAAGAGAAAAAAGAACTTGTCGCAGGAGATGCCAACATTTATGCCTTTTATATGATATAGTCCTATATCATCAGCCACCACACTGATTTGGTTTTCATCATGCCCAAATGTCCTTATTAGATGAGAAAGCCTATCTCGCCAAGCAGGCTCAGGAAGAAGCCACCTCATCAAAGGGAGTAGAAGCCGCAACCCAGAGCAAGAACCAGAGGAACTCCAGGGGTAGCACCACTAGCGGGGAGCACGGCCGCGTCAGTAATGTGGTCAGCAGTCAGTGTAAGGAGGCCCTGGCCCCCAGTAAGAACCGCAGCAGCTTCTGTCTCCTGCTTTAGTCAATCATCGGGACATCACGCTCAACCCCATCCTTCCCTCTTGTTATGCCCCTTGAAGTTTGTAACTGGCTCAGTTCCATTCTGGCATCTTTATGCATGGTCAGATTCAGTCCTTCCTGTCGTCATCGGAGGTTCCTTTTGCTGGGGTATTGCAGAACTGCAGTAGAATCTTAATGAGGTTTTGAAGTTTGTGTAAGATTATGCCTCTACTGTTTTTTAATGCATGCTGGAAGCTTAGAACAAACTAGCCGGCACAACCATGTTTGCTATATCTTGCATAACAAGGGGATCTCCTATTAAAATTGTTTGCACTAGCCCTTTACAGCCAGAAACGCACTACCCTTCAAAAGTTCCTCTGGTATCCAAAACTAAACCAGAGATCCTGAGACTTGTCAAGAGTAAGAACATCAAGAATCTACTTCATGGGAAACTTAACTAAGGCTGTCAGATATTTTTGAAGGGTTAGTTCTGGCGTCAAGAATTATTCCACTTTCAAGAAAATGTGGTCATCCCCCTTCCCCCAAAAAGTCAGTTGCAAAAGGTAATGAAGCTCCACTGAGACTGTCTAACATACCTGTACTTTTTGTTATGGTTGAAAGGGTTCATTATAATAAAGTCAAGTTGCCTATGTACTGCTCAAAAAGATACCTGAACAATTACTATCACTACAGATTTCATGTTCCAGTCTGTTTCTTTCATTCCAGCTTTTTTCGATAGAAAGATTTGGGCTTGAGAGGTCAAACATACAAGTTTCAAGCTTTACACTGTGTTGTGTAATGCAACAGCTTGTGCATATAAAGGATGGCAAAACCACTGGAAACGATTTTTACTGGCATTTTAAGCCTGTGTCTATTGCAGGAATTGGTGCAATTGAATATAGGTGTGTGTGTGTATGCAGCAAACCTTGCTCTGGGAACTTGGCAGCAGTTGAGGTGTTTGAATGAACCTCACAGGTAACCTGTGTAAGAGCAGATCATTGGTAGAATGCCTACAGTCAAGTCAGGACAGCAGTCGTACTTGTTGGGAGTAGTGGATGTTAGCAAATCACACACTGTCCTTTCTTGAGGTTCAAAAAATCTGGCAGCTTTTGTGTTTACATGTGAGTAGTAATTGGCCATTCCTGTTTCTTTGGAAGTCTCCCGAGGTTTTGGTTCAAAAAGAAAACAAGTATTAAATGTATTCAGTATTCAAGCATAGTATTCAGAGTTGTTTAGCTGTCATTAGATTTCAGCATTGCACAAAAGTTTATTTATGCATGAAGTGAGTACTGCGGAAGGGGATTCTCAATATCAGTATTCACTTAGTAATTTAAACAACTCGGCAGAACTTTTCTACCAAAATATAACAAATCCCCCTTGTCAGAAATGTGGCAGTCAGCCAAGTGAAGCAGTGTGTCTTCAGACATCACCTTTGGCCACTGAGATTTTAGCCTCGCCCTCAGTTTAATTTACGCTATGTGGACTTTGTTTCAGCAGTGAATTGACAGTGTCTGCCATACCCTTTTGATTGAGTTGCACTTGGCTTTCTGTTTCACTAACTTAAGTAATTTATAGGGAGGATTTGTAAAAGAACTGGAAGACTTCAAATAAGATGGGTTTGTTTGCTTATGAGCATTTTTATGAAACTTGTACGGTTTTGTGTGTGCAATAAAACATTCTGTGGGGTTTAAGATGAACTGTTCATATTCTTTTTATGCAAAATGTATATTCAGACAGCTTTCATATTCAGCGAGTGAATGCAACCTTATGTGTAAGACTATATCAGTTAGTTTTTAGAGTTGATGAGCATGTATGTATCTAACTTTTAATTTATCATTATAAAAATGTTTTAGAGTTAATTGAGATTTTTTTAATTTTGCTTTGTTTATGCCAAAACATCTTCTGCTTGCCATGATTTTTTAAAGTGACTTAGTGAACCTCGGGGAAGATTAAACAACTGTTCAAGTATGGTGAGTTGAAGTTGAGTGGATAGCTATTATGAGAGGCAGGTCACAAGCTGTTTTCACTCAATTTCTTGTCATTTGTACTTAAATTCATCAGCATAATTATAGGCGGGGCAAACATATGTACATTATACAACCTTTCTATTCTTCAGTTGAATGTAACTAAACAAAGCTTTAATGGCAAGGGTTGTCATAGGAACAGGAAGCCATCAAGATTTGGAGTGGAGATTGCACTGATTGTTAGATTTCATCGGCCCAGTGCTGTGGCTCACTATCCTGTGTTGCGTTTGAGACTTTCTCAGGGTTTGCCATGTTTCAAAACTTACTGTAAATACTGTTACATAAAACACATCAAATAACTAAACGATAGTGTAAAGTAGTTGGTTTTTGTGTTACATTTAAGAGAAAATTTCACTATTTACCAGGTTTTTATGAGTTTACATTGCCAGTGCAGTTTTTAAGTTAGCGCCGAGGTAAAAATGTTGTTCGGCTTGATTACGATCAAAGAGAATGCTATAACAGAGGATGATGTTTCCATGAAGTACTTTTGCCAAGACTGTATAGTCTAAAATGAGTAAAATGAAGTAAATTTTTGGGTTCAAAATCATACCCATAAGGTCATTCAAAGAGGCATGGTTTTATAAACAGTTTGCATTTTATATTTTATTTACCTCATTTAAGTGTTGTAATGGGGAAGTTGGTTCTTTCAGTAAGATTTTCTGGTCAGTGTCGCCGAAAGTTGAGCAGTACTACATGTAATGGAAGTGTTTGTGCAGAAGAGAGTGTGACCCACTATTCCCAAATAAGGCTGAAGTAAGTGATTTTGATGTTCGAAAATCCCCCCCCCCAATTAATTTTTATACTTCAAAGTGGTGTGAAGTAAAAAAACAACTGTCCGCAGGAAACTCTGATAGTTACACTAACAGGCAATGAAAGTCGTAGAACTTGGAGTGTTGATGCATATGTAGCGGGCATAATATGAAAATTATGACACCTGCTTACATTATTTATTTGTTTACTAGTTTACGCCATTTTATTGTCAGCCAACCAGTGGAGATAAGTGCGTTTCCGGCTAAGTTAGCGAAAGGTTTTAACACGCTGTACAAAAATACAGATATCCTAAATCTAAAGGATACATATATTTAAAAACAACAAGGAAAACCCAGGGATTCTGTTTACACAAGAATTTAATTAACAATAAAACTAAATGAAGGGCGTAGCTTGAAGTTGCGTTGAAGTTGGGGATGACTGGCCCTAGCTTCACTTGGTACTAAGCTGGGGAGCCTGCAATTGAAGAACTTGCGGTTCAAGGGGGCTTGGATGAACTCTGAGGGCCGTTGGCTATGTGCAGATGGTGTGTAGGACTCGATGCACAGTCTCTCCTTCCCCGGCTTGGGTAAATCAGGTGTGGGGAACACAATGCATGCGACTCTGCTTCAAGTCACTCCCTGTCCAGCAGTACATACAGCTCGATAGGCTCACTGAGGTTACCTTGGTGCCTCAGTACTAGTGGTGTCTTTGCCTAGAGCAGGACAGGGACGAATATGTAATTGTGGCAGGTTCAATGCAAGGAGAGATCACAGAGACAACAGAACAGTCTCTGTGGAGTCCAGTAGCCAAGTGGAGTGAAATACTAACTATACTAAGTAAAACAGTTGTATGGACTACCAAAAGTGAAAGTCCCTTTAAAACACTACACTGTGTGTAAGGTTGTCATGGTTACCAGTGTCGGTCAATGCCTTCGTCCACCTGGGTACCTCATTTGTGTGTGTGGGTTGGTCTACACAGAAATGACTAAGGTGTTACAAGGACACTATACCAAGACCGGTGTCTTAGGAATTACAAGGTTACAAATGTTGCGGTCAAACTTTGGAAGTTTAAGTCCGGGAAATACGAGTGAATCATAATCAGGAGGTAAAAGTTAATTAAGATTAAACATTAAAATGTCAAAGTTCTGGGCAATCAAATCGATTTAAAGCAAAAGGAATACACATCAAAAGATTAAACACACGGATATAAGAACTGAAATAGAATAAAGAAAAACTAACTATTGAATATATGGAACTATGGTAAAAACTAGATAAAAGTGAATCAAGTCAAATGATTGAAACTTATCAAGTAATAAATCACAGAAGAATGTTACAAATTCAAAGACTTAACTTGCACAAGAGGGAAATATCCCTCTCTTCACTTTAGTCAAGGGAATGTAATTATTCAATGTATGCTAGAAGAAATATATCATAAAAACCTAAGTAAAATAATATTATACAAGTAATCCTAGGAATCACGTCTTCCTAAATTAAGTTTTACTTTATTTAGACAAGTCGCCAGAGATCTTTTACATGGAAATGGTAAACTTCCAAATCAATGGAAACTCCTACAGCAAGTTAAATTCATTCAGTATTCTGGGACTAGGAAGTCAGAATGTTTGGACGGATTGTGCAAGATATCGCAAAAGAAATGGTGTTTGTACCTGGAAACAACAGAACCTTAAACAGATATCAACATGGATAGAACTTCTAAAATAGACTTTGGCTTAAATTAAGACGTGCACATTCTTTTACTCTTTCAAAGCATTCTCAGCCAAAATTACAATGACTACAATTCAGAAACGCAATATGATATTGACCTATGACGACTTGGTCTAAGCGTTGAAGAATAGACACTTCAATCTAGGCATAAAAGTAAGACAAAAGTATCATCAAACTCACCTAGAGCAGGACAGGGACGAATATGTAATTGTGGCAGGTTCAATGCAAGGAGAGATCACAGAGACAACAGAACAGTCTCTGTGGAGTCCAGTAGCCAAGTGGAGTGAAGGGTCACTGGCCACTGAATTTATCTGCTCCTCCTCAAGGACTCTTGTGGTTGGTTGCAAGTTCTGCTACCAACCTGCCCACACGCGCTGCCAAGCAACCCACACATTTCTAAGAAACTGCATGACCTAACTCTGGGGGAGTTAGAATTTCAAAAAAATGGGGGGCACAAAATTCATCCTATTACATTCTTGCCTGCTTTCTGAATGTCGTCCCGACATAGGAAAAATAAAAATCACCGTTTCTTCTCTCAAAATAATCTATGGGTTTTGTGACCCACATCCAACACGTCCAACCACCAATACCAACTTTGTCTGTTCCATTTTAACACACGAGACATCCATTTACTTTCCACGAACAATGTCAATTATTGCTGCCAAACATATTTCTTTGGTTCGTTCACTTGAAGTATCGTCCAACATGGTATAAAGAAAGTCTGCTTTGGCTTTCCAACCTGGTACGTTTCCTGAATGTGATACAACTTGTGCATTAGAAAAGCCTAAGCGGTCAGGGGGTTTGATTCGTCTTCGCGATCTTTGTTTCACAGTGTTCCGAAACGGAGCATTCCCTGCAGTGTCACTCTCCTGTAGCCTGCCTGAACCACTTGTACCCTGTTCATTATCTGAGTCGACAGTGCAAGATATATATGGGCCAGATTTCTCACCTGATGCGGGGGGCTGTTTCGAATGACTTGCGGGAACCGACAGCGGCAAAGAACTGAAAGGCAAGAGCAAATTCCGATGGAGTGTTCGAGTCAAACCCTCACCCTGCTCTTGCTTTACCACATATACTGGGATGTCAGGATTAACCTGTTTTACTACCCTGTATGCATTCTGTTCCCATCTATCAGATATTTTGTAGTTGCCTGTTGGTGCAACCACTCTCACCAAAACTCGGTCCCCTGGATGCAGTACTGCAGCTCTCAGATTCAGATCGTATTGAACCTTGTTTTTCATTGCACACTTGCCTGCATGAGCAGAAGCCAACTTATAAGCAGCTGAGAGGCGTTCACGAAGTTGGTCTGCATACATACTGTGGGACGCTTTGGATGGTTGTCTAGATTCCAGGCCAAGGGCAATGTCAATAGGAAGTCTGGGGTGTCTCCCATACATGAGGAAATAAGGGGAAAATCCAGTGGCGTCATTCCTCGTTGCATTGTAAGCATGAACCAGAGGTGCCACATACTTCTTCCACACAGCTTTCTTGTCCTCAGGCAGGGTGCCAAGCATTTCTAAGAGTGTCCTATTAAACCGTTCCACTTGGCCATTACCTTGAGGGTGGTATGGCGTGGTTCTACTCTTAGTTATGCCAGTCACTTGACATAGCTGCTTAATCACCTCAGATTCGAAACCTCTTCCCTGGTCGGAATGTAGACGACCTGGAAAACCGTAGTGTACGATGAAGTTGTTGAAGAGGACTCGGGCTGTAGTCTTTGCTGTCTGGTTTGGAACAGGAATGGCTTGTGCATATCGACTAAAATGATCAGTGATGACGAGGATGCTGGACTGGTCCTCACCAGATGACTTCAAAGAAAGGTGGTCTATACAGACAAGCTCCATTGGCTCACTGGTCTTAATGTTAACCAGAGGTGCAGAACGCACGGCGGCCGGGGGGAGCTTCCTCCGAATACACCTGGGGCATGTTCGTATTCTCTTGTCAATGTCGTTAGCCATGTGGGGCCAAAAGAACCTTGAACGAACTAGATCCAGGGTGCGTTCACGACCGAAGTGACCAGCCTCATCATGGAGTGACTTGAAAACCATATCACGATGAGTTTTGGGGAGGAGTAGCTGAAAGAGTCTTTCACCATCGCGCTCCTGACGTTGACGGAAGAGGACATTATCACGAAATATCAATCTGTCCCAATCCCTCAAGATTAAGAGGACGTCACGATCTTCAGACCTCTGCTGTTCTTTGTCAGGGGGGTGACCACTTTCTTTGTATCTGATAACTCTTGCCAAAATAGGGTCACTCTGCTGATAGTTCCTCCATTCTTCCATAGTTACCCTAGGTAAAGAGCTCTGCCCAGGCCACAGGGGAGGATTGTCAATAGCAGAGGGCATGGCACTGCTTTGCAAAGCAAGTGCCTCGACTAATGGAATATGAAGGGTAGGGGATTCCCCAGTGAAGTTTACACTTTGGGAATTGACAACAGCCTGAAACACCTCACTGTTTATTGTCGCCATGGTGTTACTCTCTGCTGGAGCAGAGTGGGGACGGCGAGATAGGCCATCTGCATCTCCGTTTTGCTTTCCCTTTCTGTATTCCAATGTGAAATTATATGCAGAAAGTGCAGCTAACCAGCGATGGCCAGTGGCATCCAGCTTTGCGGTTGTCAACACATATGTCAAGGGGTTATTGTCAGTCACAACCTTGAACTGGTTTCCGTATAGGTAATCATGAAACTTCTCTGTGACTGCCCATTTGAGAGCGAGAAATTCTAGCTTGTGGGCGGGGTAATTCCGTTCACTCTTGGACAAGCCCCGACTAGCATATGCCACAACTCGCTCCTTGCCATCCTGGAGCTGATAAAGTGCAGCTCCAAGTCCAGTGAGACTAGCATCTGTATGCAGAATAAAAGGTTGGCTGAAGTCTGCATATGCCAGTGCTGGTGCTGTTGTCAAGTGTGAAATCAACGTCTCGAAAGATTTCTGACAATCAGGGGTCCAAGTGAATGGTGGCACTTTTTTATTACGTGAGGAGCATGACTTACGTTTAGCGGGGAGGCCAGCTGTAAGCGCATGTAGTGGCTTGGCAATTTTCGAATAACCAGCTATAAAACGCCTGTAGTACCCAGCAAACCCAAGAAATGACCGGACATCCTGGTGATTCGTCGGTGTGGGCCATTCCTTCAGAGCGGTTACTTTATCGGGGTCAGTTTCAACTCCATCTGCAGAAATTACATGTCCCAGATACTTAACAGAGGTCCGAAACAACTGGCATTTAGATGGCTTCAGTTTCAAGCCGTGTTCCTGAAGTCGCAGGAGAACTGACTTGAGTCGTTCAAGGTGTTCTGTGAAAGTACGAGAAAATACAATGATGTCATCAAGGTAAACAAGGCACGTCTTGAGATTGAGGTCACCAACGCAACGTTCCATTAGTCTCTGAAACGTTGCTGGAGCATTTGTGAGGCCAAAAGGCATGCGGTTGGCCTCATAGAATCCAAGGGGGGTTGTAAATGCAGTCTTAGCCTTGTCTTCCTCTCTTACTTCAACCTGCCAGTACCCAGACTTCAGGTCCAAGGATGAAAACCACCGTGCTCCATGCAGGGCATCAAGAGTTTCCTCGATGCGAGGAAGTGCATAGGCATCTCGGATAGTTCTCTCGTTCAGTCTACGATAGTCTATACAGAACCGAAGTGAACCATCCTTCTTCCGAACAAGCACAACCGGAGATGCCCATGGCGAAGTAGACTCCCTGATTGCACCTGCATCAAGCATATCCTTAATCAGTTGACGCGCTTCATCATACTGGGATGGTGGAATCCGGCGGTGGCGTTCCTTGAAAGGGACATCGTTTTTTAGCTTGATCTCATGTTTGACAGTTGTCGTGTGACCGAGGTCATTGTCATGAAGGGAGAAAACCTGTTTCCACTCCTTCAGGAAGTGTTTCACTCGGTCTAAGTTCTCAGCTCCTACTGGTGATTTCGTGAAGTCAAACTGCTCCAGAAAACCATCAGTAGTCTTGTTCTCAGCCGAGTCAGGCGAAGCCACGTCCAGAGCATCAAGTGGATTGATGACAGTAACGTGGTTTGCCTTGCAGAGGATGGACTTTGGACTGACTGTCAGTGGCTTTAGTGTTAAGTTCCTGATAACAACAGGAACACCTAAGATTGTAGTCTGTGGTGGGAGTGTGGCCACCGAAGGAAGGACTTCCAAGCCACCTGGTAAACTGGTGCATGAAGATGCTTCCGTCACCACGTGGCACTGCATAGCGAGCGGACTTGATTTTATGTAACCATTAATGACAACTGTGTCATTTGGTTGTACGACAACATGGCTGTTACCTGCTGTCTTCACCTCCAAATCTTTCTTATTGGGTTTATAGGTCTTCAATGACTGTAGAGCCAGCCGCCAGGCTTGCGGCAGGGCTGCCTTCTGAGCGAAGCGTGTCCCATACGCTTGCAAACAGTGGGACCTACACTGAGCAATTACATTGGTGCCAACAAGAAGAGGTACATCCATGTGATAGGGTGTGTCGGGAACAATAAGGGCTAAAGTCCAGTACTTAGCTGAACCTGTCTTGAAGTGCAGGGGAAAAGAAATTTCCACTTCTATGTAACCCAGAAAGGGGACTGATGCACCTCCAGCTCCTTGCACATGCAGCAAATTACTAAGGGGCTTGATAGGAATGTGAGGGAGGTATTTCTTGTAAAATGAATGGCATATTGTAGTAACCTGTGAGCCAGTGTCAACGAGGCATTTACAACTGACTCCTCCTAGGAATGCATCCGCCTCGTTGGCACTACCGACAAGTCTATGGATTACGCTGTTTGGGTGGATGATGTCGTGCGGGGACTTGGTGTTGCTGCCTGCCACATTCCCCTCTGTGGAGGCAGAGGACTGTTTAACTGTGTTTGGTGGGTGGTGCCACTCGTCTTTGGTTTGGCAGGGTTGCGACAACCTTTGGAGATATGGCCCTGCTCGCCACACCGAAAACATTCAACAGGTTGTTGACGCACAGGGGGTTGGGCAGTACCGGGCTTCTGAGAAGAAGGTTGGGGTGAGGGAGTGTGAGGGGGGTGAAGGGCGACTTTGAGTTCAGCCAGAGTGGAGTTGATGCTGGAAAGTGCCTCGGAAAATGGCTGGTCCGAAGTGGATGAGACAGAGGCAGGCTGTTGTGGGGGGCGTTGTACTTTCAAGGGCCGTCGTGAAATTGACTGGGCTTCTTGTTCGCCCTTACGAACAAGGCGAACTAAATGATCAAAATCGGCGACAGTGTCTTTAAGATGGCGGCAGGCATTTCGGACGTCAGGGTCGCGCAGTCCCCGCCAGTAGATTTGACGGAGGACAGTGTCCATAGAGGATTGGGGTAATCCACCCCGGCGACACGAATCAAAAACCAGGAGCTTCAAGCGTCTGCCAAAGGCTGCTGCAGACTCCTGGTCCTCCTGCTGGCTATTGTAGGCTTTTTGAAGGAGAGCCGGTCCATCTTGGACTGTGCCATAGCTGGCTTCAAGTTCATGAATGAGTTGGGGGATTGAGGCATGGGGGCCAAGTGTCTGAATAAGCCGACTGGGCTCCCCACGAATGGACTGTCGGACATATGGGGCAAGTACTCGTTCAGAGTATGTGGCGTCACGAAGGAGGGACTCCACTTCAAACTTCCAGGTATCAAAGTCCACTCCATGCCCTTTAGTTGAATCGCCCATGAATAATGATATTCGCGGGGGTTGGACATAACCCGTTGGTAAGAGGGGAGGGGGCAGTGGCGGGTAGGCGGGCATGGGGCGCTGGGGAATGGGACTTAACAGTGGCAATTGGAGAGGGTGAGAGGGATTGTATGCCGAAGTCAGATTGTCTTGAACAGGGCCTGGAACGGCGTTATTAAGCAAGGGTTGGGCCACAGGGATCGGTCCCATGGTCGGTGCTGAGACAGGCTCGGAAGATGTTACTGCAGAGAACGCACCTGTGGGGTGCACAATTTGAGGTGGTGGGGGTGACGTATTTGATCGCGAAACCAGGGTTGGTGTTGGTGGATGGATAATGGGGAGTGGGGAAACCCTTTCCGCGGAAGGAAGAAGGGACGCAAGAGCGATCGGTTCTGTACCCGGCGGGGGAGGTTGCTTGAATGAGCGCAGCACATGGGGGTGTCCATCGAGGAAGGGCTGTCTATCTAACAAGTAAATAGCATTAGTGGCATCATCCGGGAAGCGATAATGGCAGTGTAAGTATGTGCCATAGTCGGCACTAGAATGATACAATTTGCTAACTGATTGAACTAAACCTGCACGACTCATATGTCTCTGTACCTGCTCTGCAGTGGCTTGACTGGGGATATTGGTTACAAGGACCGTGCTTCTAGTAAAGCGTCTCAAAGGTGAATTTTCCATCATGGAAGCGATATAAAAGGGTATTGTACCAGCAATACAATAATAGAGTGGGAAATAAACAAAATGCAAAGAACGAGATTACGCAATGACTGCAAGTAACTAACACAATAAGAGAACTCAATGCTCTACATAAAAAGATTTGAACGACAAAATGGTTAAATCACAGTTGCCAGGTAAGGACTAGGTGGAAGGGTAGCGAGAAAAGATCAGACAATCAAATATATAGCTGTCAACAAAATGTAAAACAAATGATATCAGATAGAATTTGTGGGCTTCACTACTTAGCCGTCGAAGGGTGCATGGAAATGAATGCACTCAATCAATATGACAGAAACGTACAGCGTAAACCACACATCGGGCGCCAATTATGTAGCGGGCATAATATGAAAATTATGACACCTGCTTACATTATTTATTTGTTTACTAGTTTACGCCATTTTATTGTCAGCCAACCAGTGGAGATAAGTGCGTTTCCGGCTAAGTTAGCGAAAGGTTTTAACACGCTGTACAAAAATACAGATATCCTAAATCTAAAGGATACATATATTTAAAAACAACAAGGAAAACCCAGGGATTCTGTTTACACAAGAATTTAATTAACAATAAAACTAAATGAAGGGCGTAGCTTGAAGTTGCGTTGAAGTTGGGGATGACTGGCCCTAGCTTCACTTGGTACTAAGCTGGGGAGCCTGCAATTGAAGAACTTGCGGTTCAAGGGGGCTTGGATGAACTCTGAGGGCCGTTGGCTATGTGCAGATGGTGTGTAGGACTCGATGCACAGTCTCTCCTTCCCCGGCTTGGGTAAATCAGGTGTGGGGAACACAATGCATGCGACTCTGCTTCAAGTCACTCCCTGTCCAGCAGTACATACAGCTCGATAGGCTCACTGAGGTTACCTTGGTGCCTCAGTACTAGTGGTGTCTTTGCCTAGAGCAGGACAGGGACGAATATGTAATTGTGGCAGGTTCAATGCAAGGAGAGATCACAGAGACAACAGAACAGTCTCTGTGGAGTCCAGTAGCCAAGTGGAGTGAAATACTAACTATACTAAGTAAAACAGTTGTATGGACTACCAAAAGTGAAAGTCCCTTTAAAACACTACACTGTGTGTAAGGTTGTCATGGTTACCAGTGTCGGTCAATGCCTTCGTCCACCTGGGTACCTCATTTGTGTGTGTGGGTTGGTCTACACAGAAATGACTAAGGTGTTACAAGGACACTATACCAAGACCGGTGTCTTAGGAATTACAAGGTTACAAATGTTGCGGTCAAACTTTGGAAGTTTAAGTCCGGGAAATACGAGTGAATCATAATCAGGAGGTAAAAGTTAATTAAGATTAAACATTAAAATGTCAAAGTTCTGGGCAATCAAATCGATTTAAAGCAAAAGGAATACACATCAAAAGATTAAACACACGGATATAAGAACTGAAATAGAATAAAGAAAAACTAACTATTGAATATATGGAACTATGGTAAAAACTAGATAAAAGTGAATCAAGTCAAATGATTGAAACTTATCAAGTAATAAATCACAGAAGAATGTTACAAATTCAAAGACTTAACTTGCACAAGAGGGAAATATCCCTCTCTTCACTTTAGTCAAGGGAATGTAATTATTCAATGTATGCTAGAAGAAATATATCATAAAAACCTAAGTAAAATAATATTATACAAGTAATCCTAGGAATCACGTCTTCCTAAATTAAGTTTTACTTTATTTAGACAAGTCGCCAGAGATCTTTTACATGGAAATGGTAAACTTCCAAATCAATGGAAACTCCTACAGCAAGTTAAATTCATTCAGTATTCTGGGACTAGGAAGTCAGAATGTTTGGACGGATTGTGCAAGATATCGCAAAAGAAATGGTGTTTGTACCTGGAAACAACAGAACCTTAAACAGATATCAACATGGATAGAACTTCTAAAATAGACTTTGGCTTAAATTAAGACGTGCACATTCTTTTACTCTTTCAAAGCATTCTCAGCCAAAATTACAATGACTACAATTCAGAAACGCAATATGATATTGACCTATGACGACTTGGTCTAAGCGTTGAAGAATAGACACTTCAATCTAGGCATAAAAGTAAGACAAAAGTATCATCAAACTCACCTAGAGCAGGACAGGGACGAATATGTAATTGTGGCAGGTTCAATGCAAGGAGAGATCACAGAGACAACAGAACAGTCTCTGTGGAGTCCAGTAGCCAAGTGGAGTGAAGGGTCACTGGCCACTGAATTTATCTGCTCCTCCTCAAGGACTCTTGTGGTTGGTTGCAAGTTCTGCTACCAACCTGCCCACACGCGCTGCCAAGCAACCCACACATTTCTAAGAAACTGCATGACCTAACTCTGGGGGAGTTAGAATTTCAAAAAAATGGGGGGCACAAAATTCATCCTATTACACATATGTCCAGTAATAGCTAAAATTCTACGGCCTGGTTTCAGAATGGTGGGGCACCAATTTTCTGCCATAGGTCACTCTTGAAGTGGTGATCACGCGGTACTCTCTACCTCACATGAACAAATCAGCCAGCAACTTGAACCCTCGCTAACTTAAAGAAACGCACGAGTGTTTTTGAAGCACGTTTAATAAATTGAATCTATTCAAGTATGATAGCTTTGTATGACAAAGAACGTGTTCATAAGTGTAATTACCATTATAGTTCTTTCAGATTTAAATTTTTTACTAGCAGCTTTTCACAGTTTAGTGAGTATATGCTCTGAATATTATATTGTAAATTATTAAGTGATTATTGAAATTACCAAGTGATTTATGCATTTACTGAATGGAAATGGTTATATTGCACCAGATTTGATGTGCACCAGATAATGAACAGCAAGGCTAGTTGAAATAGCATCTATATATATTGTAGCAAATGCACATCCCTGTATATCACCAATGGTATCTTCCAAAGCACATATGTTTGTAGGCAAAGCCGGATAATAAGTCTTGATTATAAAAAAAAAAAGAAATTGTTCAATTTTGTGTTGATATATTATGCAAGATTTATCACCTGGCGTAGCAGACTAGATCGGAATGCACATGTTATGGTTTGATTAAGTATATAAATATGTTGATCAGTATCTGAAGGGATTATGTTTATATTTTATCTTTTCACAATGCCCACTTTCCCTACACCCTGAAAGTACTGTAGGAGTAGCCTTACTAGGGGAGCAGCTTAATAAACATGGCTTAGTATAGTTACGCTGGCGTGATGTACATGCATTGCTTTTAGCTCAAAGACTAAATTAGTCTTTAATGCAAAATGAATAATACTAGTTCGTGTAGATACTAATAAAACTGTCCCATCAGGAGTAGGATTTAGACTGGTAACCTGGCCTTTGTGGAATGAGGACTGGCAACAGCATTACAATTTCTGCAGTTTGATTGGTTGTTAATTACTGTGACAATTATCCCCTCATTGTTCTGATTGGTATGATGTGCAAATATTCCCATTATTTGGACTCCTCACAGAGCATGCTATGAATGACTCCTTTTTCAGCCAGGGTCAGACCAAACTCATGGGTGCTCTGGATATGTTGACATCAATTGGCAAAGCAGGATCTGCCTTTGTAACTCACAGTGAATGATGATCCTGTGTCTAACGTCAGCATTAGTACACTTGGTGAAGCGTTTCACCCTGTGACTACTTTGGACACATACTTTCCATGCAAAGTACATACTGAGCCACACTTTGACAATACATTCAGTGGTGATCATTGATTGGAAAAGGTCCCCCAAAATTACATATACATTTAGGATAAATCCTCTATGATTTGAACTATCAGATCCCTTTCACAAAATCCATTTACTTGTGTATAACTTTTGGGAAGGTGGGTTAATCTTATATATCTGCTCATTACTGCAAACATTTCCACATTATGGCATGTCAGAGTCTTTGCAGTGAACCATGTTAGAATCATCTCTGCCCCCCCCCCACACACACACACTTTCCATTTTGCATGAAGACGTGTAGTAAATTTGTACTGTTTTTTTTTCCCAGAGAAATTAAATTTGCCCAGGCAAGTACAGAGTGTGAAACTAGAAGGTGTTGTATGTAGCTACAGACCTTAATCCTTCACCAGGTGGACTGAGGACTGGGGTTAAAGAGGAAAAGAACTAACCATTAGAGTTTAGCGTTCAAATTTTGGTTGGAAGGCAACAGGAAAAACAGTCAAACATAAACTGTAAAAAATTAATCAACCGTCTGTTAAAATGTAATCCCAGCTTGACAATTTACTGTTAGCACTGATTGACAACTACAACTTCTTGAACATCATGGTTTGATTTTTACAAGTAGGGCAGGCCAGTAAAGATCTAATCTTTGGGGGTAGCCCATAATGATATTGTGGTACATTTTCTTCACGATACAAAATTTCACAAAATACAAAATTTTTGAAACCTTGTATGGCATCCTCTGAGCACCTGTATATTAAATTTTCTGAGCCATTTGTTGAAGTAAAATTCAGTGAAGTGATCCAACCTTTGATATAGTTGCCGTGACATGTTTCGAGAGACAATGATGTTAAACTTTGTTGCATTATAAATAGTGTACATTCTTCGGTGATTCAAGTAATCTGTTTTGGAATTGTATTAATTGTTCCGAAAAATGAAAGAATTCTTGATAAGTTCATATGCAGGTCAGAGTTTTATTTTCATGATGATCAGTTGGTTGAGTTTTCAAGTTCATATCAATGCATACAGAGCAGCACAACTGATGACACTTTTGTATTGCTTAAATCTTGGATACTTGTTTGTGTTTTCACAGTACTGTGGCATTCACTGATTTCTTTTTTTTCCTATGCGGAAAACAAAAACAAACAAGAGCTAACAGTTGACGTACCTAGTGTAGACATTATTGTGTACCACCTCAGTTACATAATTTATAACTTGACCACTTGGGCCTTATTTCCTGAAACAAAATATCTTGGAGTAGATTTCCATACTTAACAAAAGACGTCCAAGTTAATACTAATACATATGCCATAAAGGTAACCGGTTTCTGTGTAGTAAAAATCCTCCATGAAATACGCTCCCATCAATGCATATACACGTCATCTGAAGCTTTTTTCTAATGATGTTCTGTTTCTTGGGGTAAGTCCAAGCTGGTCAGTACAAAACTACCAAGTTGCAGTATCCCAGTAAAATGTTCCAGAGTAAAACTCATCAACAGTTTACCACCCAAATCTAATCAGCACTAATGTTGAGGCTATTCACGCAAAGATTTTGTTTGTAGCGACACACAGTTGAAGTACTAGCATCAACAGGTAGCTTATTAAGTTATGTTTACCATACTTTAAACATGTTATATTCCATCCATTAATTAAATACACCTCATTGCAATATTATACTGCCACATAGTTGCAATAAACTGTTAATACTGAAAATATCAGAAGAGTGAATCAATTTGCTTTATTTCTCCCAGGACCATGTGCAGATTAAGCTCTGTGTGTGACTATACATCAGCAACTTTAAAGATAATACTTGTACATGTACTTCTAAAAATTTGCACAGAAAAGAAGTGTCAACTTTTAACACCTGCAATTCAGCATGCTAGTATTACCAACTTTGGATTATAATTGGGTGTTGACTCATTTTTCAAGAAGGGTGTCCCCTTTAGTTATACAGGCATTTAGGGCACAGAGCTGCCTAGCCTTTTTCTGAGCATATATCCGCCTTGAGTGGAAGCACTTCCTCATCGATTGAAAAGAAACAAAATGGTCGCGAGTTTCAGTTAATCAGTTAGTGGCAGAAGAGAAAGCATTGGCTACTGTTTAGACTACTGGCCATTATTTTGTACAAACGTTGGCACAATGCCTGTGGCATTAGTTGCTCTTGAGTGTGTGGTGGACTCATGACAGATTACTTGAAGTAGATATGGCCATTCCACGAGGTTGGGTTTGTCAAGACAGTTCCAGAACCAATTTTTTTTGGGGGGGGGGTTTACCAAAAAATTCGGATATTTAAAAAAAAAAGTTGGGGCTCCATTTTCTTTTAGAGGGGATGGGGGCATGTCCTTGTTGGCTCCTCTGGCAGTAGCATATCCAGCTTTCGGTGTTGGAGGGAGGCAAATTAAAAGCAAATGCGGCTTTGGGCTCATTCAGCACAATGTTGGAGAGAGAAAATCAAACGGTGTTTTGTTAGGAATTTGGTGCTACTATATGATGATAAATATACTGCTGATTACTTTCTTTCCTACTTGCCTAGGAAGTATTACTTGTAAAAAAAAAATCCCCACCACTGCCCTCTAGATCCACCCTTGTTTGACATGGCCTCAAGTGAATTCTGTTCACTGGAACTCAATTCAACATCTTTTGGTGCTGGGAGGTTCCCACATACACACTCATCAGTAGTAAAGTCCTACAGTCAGATACTTGAAGAGATAAGACCTTTTTGGAGACAGGTTCCCACAGACACACTCATCAATAGTAGAGTCTACTGTCGGATACTTGAAGAGATAAGACCTTTTTGGAGACAGGTTCCCACAGACACACTCATCAGTAGTAGAGTCTACTGTCGGATACTTGAAGAGATAAGACCATTTTGGAGACAGGTTCCCACAGACACACTCATCAATAGTAGAGTCTACTGTCGGATAATTGAAGAGATAAGACCTTTTTGGAGACAGGTTCCCACAGACACACTCATCAATAGTAGAGTCTACTGTCGGATACTTGAAGAGATAAGACCTTTTTGGAGACAGGTTCCCACAGACACACTCATCAATAGTAGAGTCTACTGTCGGATACTTGAAGATATAAGACCTTTTTGGAGACAGGTTCCCACAGACCCACTCATCAGTAGTAAAGTCTACTGTCGGATACTTGAAGAGATAAGACCTTTTTGGAGACAGGTTCCCACAGACACACTCATCAATAGTAGAGTCTACTGTCGGATACTTGAAGAGATAAGACCTTTTTGGAGACAGGTTCCCACAGACACACTCATCAGTAGTAGAGTCTACTGTCGGATACTTGAAGAGATAAGACCTTTTTGGAGACAGGTTCCCACAGACACACTCATCAATAGTAGAGTCTACTGTCGGATACTTGAAGAGATAAGACCATTTTGGAGACAGGTTCCCACAGACACACTCATCAGTAGTAGAGTCTACTGTCGGATACTTGAAGAGATAAGACCTTTTTGGAGACAGGTTCCCACAGACACACTCATCAATAGTAGAGTCTACTGTCGGATACTTGAAGAGATAAGACCTTTTTGGAGACAGGTTCCCACAGACAAACTCATCAGTAGTAAAGTCTACTATCAGATACTTAATGTTGAGTAGAAAAGGAAGTACGCCCTCTGTCGCCAGGATTCTGATGGTCTGAGAAATAAAAGCTCTCTCCAGCGAGTGCAGATACCCTCCAATTTCTAAAGGATGTAAATCCCTTGCCGGGTCATGTAACATGGTGGCAGCGGTGCTGGAGTCTATAATGACAAAGCTGGAGTGCAAATGACTCTCTGTGACAGTTGTTGACACGCTGCAAATTGTGACTTTTGAACGGTCTGGAAATCCGCCGAGATCGTGGCTGCATGTAATGGGTACACACGGTATGTACTACTGTACATGTACATGTAAACGAGTGCTTGACTGTTGCCCAGTATTCGGACACATGTTTTTTTTGCCTTATTTACACATTGACTCTGATAAATACTTCCCTACTCTGCCATAATGGCTACTGCAGCACCTGTTAGTGGTATTAAATCTCCTCATCCACCAGACTTTGGTAATATCAGGGTCCTGTCTGAGAACTGGAAGCTGTTTAAGCAAAAGTGGATGAACTATGCTATCGTTGCTAAGCTTGATACACATGATAGGGCATATCAAGTTGCTCTGTTGCTACATGCACTTGAAGACCTAAGAATGAATGATGGCTTTCAGTTTGATACTGAGGAGAATGCCCACACCACAGCTGAAATCCTTGCTAAATTCGACTCCTTTACAATCGGCGAAGTCAACAAAACATATGAACGGTGTCTTTTTAATAAAAGGGACCAGAAGGAGGGTGAATCTTTTGAGTCATTTCTCGCAGCCATCCACAGTATGATGAAGACTTGTAATTATCACAGCGACTCGCAGGACTCCATACTCAGAGACCATATCATCCTCAGGATACATGACCAGGAAACTCAGAAACTACTGCTACGGGAGACCAAACTCACGCTGGTGTCATGTGTGAACATTTGCAAGGCAGCAGAAAATGCTCCCATACAAGGGAAAGTTCTGCGCTCTGCACCGGAGGTCCCTTCTGTCAAACTGGTCCGTGGCACGAGACAAGCCTCAAACTCAAAGTGCCTGCCAAGTCATCATCTGCTAACAAAAGGCGTGAGTGTAATTACTGTGGTCTCATGCACTTAATGAGAAAGACTGACTGTCCAGCTTGGGGCAAATCATGTTCTCACTGCGGAGGCAAGAATCACTTCAAGGCCAAGTGTAAAAAGCTTAAGGTGCATGCCATACGCAAGGATCCAGATTTCATCACAGACTCTGATGACGACTGCGATAGCAACTATGCATACCTCGCAAACGTGAGCAGCAATAGGAAGAACACTCTCACCGCTAAGCTTGCTGTAAATGGCTGCCACATCCGCTTTCAAGTGGACACTGGTGCTGACGTAAACACAATTTATTAGCGCTTCATTCGCCAAGACCAAGTGCAGCCCACAAAGGTGCAACTTGTCATGTGGAACGGCCCTAAAGTCAGACCCCTCGGTGAGGCTGAGATACCTGTCAACAAAATTTGTACCGGTGAAGTACACAGCGCCACCTTCATTGTCGTGCCAAATGATCTCCATTGATTGCTGGGTCTGAAAACTCTGACTGACATGCACCTGATAACTGTGAATGTTGACAAATTCATTGCTGGCATTTCAGCCCAGACTTGTCAACCAACTGTAAGATGATTTATGAAAGTAGCCCCTGTCACCCTGATGTGAAATTTCCGTAAAGTACCATCAGAATGTTGATATATGCACAAAACATCTGTCTATTAGTAGATATCGACAGATACCCCCTTCCAGATTCCACCACCAAGACAGCAGCACTCTAAATAGTGCAGGAGCTTATATGCTGGCTTGGTGTGCCACAAGAGTGGCATTCAAACCAGTGTGAGAATTTTGGATCTAAAGTTTACGGTTAAATGTGCCAGATACTGGTATTTGGTGTGAAGTAGACCAGAACGACTGCTTATAATCCCAAGTCAGATGGTATGGTCAAGAGTTTAACAGTACTGTAGCCAATATTGTGGCTGTTTTCATTGATGGAAAAGAAAGCCAAGAGCTGCGGTCTTATTCCCAGCCCATGATGAATGGAGTAAGGCTAGGCAGAGGACGAGCAGCATGGAATACATGCCACAAAATGATGATTCAAGCATGGAAATATTATGTAATCCACCTTCGTTGTCATTTCATACGGGGAGCAGCACGATAGAGCCAGTCAGAACTGCCACCAAGAGTTCCACTGATGCTCTGGGGGTCCCTCCTGTCAACACTTTCAGGTGAAGGTGAAGGAAAGCAAGAATGTTTTTGAGTGAAATGTTAAAGCTTTTCTCCAGTAAAGCTGTGGTTTTTAAAATTGCTGGTTTCGAAGAAGAGAATATGGCTCCGAATCCTTCAAGTCTGAATCCTAGAAAGAGTTTCTGGAATCAACTTCCACTGGAAATGGAAATAGACGTGATCCGGATGCAGGAAGAGAAGATGAGCTGCCACGTGATCATTAAGAATTTGGGGATGCAAGGCCACCACTGCAGGAAGATCCAGATCCAAAACATCACGAAATGGAATAGTGAGTGGACAGAGGAATTTGAAGGGAAGACTCCTCTTAATCGGAAGAGGACAATTTGTAAGATGGGCAATGAAATCAATGCTCTCCTGTTTGAATGGGTCAAGGATGCCACAGTGCGATTGTTTCCGGTTCTGGACCACTTCTTCAAGAAAAGAGCCTGGAGTTTCCCACATCAAGGCAACAAATGCTTTTCTGTGTTTGAGTGATTCCCAAAATGGCACAGCATCATTAACCCTAACAGTCCTCAGTCCTCCAACATGTGAAGGATTGAGGAGTGTTAGGGTTAATGGCAAGATGAGTGGTGAGAATGGTGGTGTGGACAACAGTACTGTTAAGGACTGGCTGGAGAAAATCCCCAAACGTTGTGCTGGCTACCATCCCAGAGACATCTACAACATTGGATGAAAATGGACTTTTTCTTTAGGGCATCCGTCAATAGGCCTTTTGCAAGTTAACTTCGACCCAAATCTGGTACACTGAGTTCTTTAAATTAACGTGAACATAACAACTTGAATTCTCCTTACTAAAACCACTGTTTTATGATTCTGGGCAAGCTTTTGCTTAGTTACATAAGAGACGCCTTGCAACAATACACTGTTCCCATTGGATAAGAAGGGCACGAAGGAACCAGTCCATTCCAGAGATGGTGGTCGCTATGCAAAAGCTTGCCCTGAATCACAAGGTAAAGCAACAATGCCTTTAGTCTGGGGAATTCAAATCATTTTGTTAATGTGCAATCAGATAACTCAGTGCACCAGATTTTAGGCCCCAAGTCAAAATACATGTAGAAACCGTTCACCAAGCAGGAAATGATTGCCCTTAATCCCCTTTCAATGATGCAGACAGTGCACATTTCTATTGAGTCGAGACAACTGCTGCACACCGATGACAACGCTTCAATTTTCTCTAGAAATGCATCGATCTGTCTTACCTGTCAGACAAATTATCTATCAGACGGGTTGCCGCTGAATTCACAGCCTGAAAGGCAGAAATCCAGATGTTGGAAGTCACACAGAAGGAAGCAGAGCTAGGTGAACTGCAATGGCAGCAAGAAGACATGCAGCTACTCCGTGAAAAGAAAAGAAATTAGACAGAATGACTGGAAAAAGAAAGAAAGTTGGGCTAGGCACATGCTGAGTTTGACCAGAAATGCAAGTACAGTCAAGAGAATAGTCACACAGGTGACCCTCTTGATGAGCCACATCCTGAGCAAATCGAGTTAAACATGATGCTCAAGAGACACGACTGAGTCCAGTTCAAACATCAGAAGGTGGTGATGACGCAGCTCTTGCCTGCAGTCTCTGAAACTATTTGATAATTCATAATTGCCTCCTCTAGAACCCAGCATGTTTACGGGAGAGCCTATCAAATGTGTTAGTGGAACACCAGCTTTAGGACACTTATTGAGTTGATCTCCACACCAGAAAGAGTGTACTACTTAAAAAGATACCTAAGTGGCAAGGTGGTGAAGCACTAAAAGGCTGCAGAAGGTTTCGTTTACAGCACATCAGATGAGTCATATGATGGTGCATGGTGACTACTTGAGGAGCATTACAGGCAAGCCTTCAAGGTCCAGACAGCCTTTTAAGATAAACGGATGAAGTGGCCACGGATAGGCTCAAAGGCTGGTAACGGTCTACAGCAGTTTGCAGACTTTTGTAAAGCATGCAAGGATGCCATTCCCCATGTCCCAACTCTGAGAATACTTGATGACTGTGAGGAGAACCGATGTCTGCCTCCCAGTTGTCAGACTGGACTACAGCACAATGCAATTGGCAAGTTACACAGAACTTTGATGAAACTCGCAACTACCCTGGTTTTGAAGAGTTTGTGGAGTTCATGCATAAGGAACCGCGGTAGCTTGTAATCCCACCTTCTTCTTGCATGCCCTAAAAGCAGCTGACCTATCAGACGCAGAGGAGATAGGAGGAAGGGGGTGAACAGCTGACCAAAGCAGGGGTACAACACTAACAGTTGGGTCAAACAAAATCAACAAGAAGTCAAAAAAAGCCAGGCACCAACCAAGAGTACCTTCCAGCCACAGCCATGTCAGTATAGGAAGAAGACGGACCACAACATAAGTGTCCTGGCTTTGGCTCTAAGCCTTGTGGGTACAAATGGAAAGTTATTCACAAAGCCAGATTATGCTTTGGCTCCCTCTAGAGAGGTCACCTCTCCAAGGAATGCAGATGAAAAATGACTTGCGATAGATGCAAAAAAAGCACCAACAATCCTGCATGATGAGTAAAGCAGTGTCAAGTGTTAATGTCAGTCATGTGGAAGAGAAGTCGCCTATGGGAGAGAAATCCAAAGAGTTGCAGGGGTATTATGCAGCAGCCAGATAGAAGTGGACAGGGGACTTCCATGGTAGTCCCAATGTGGGTTTTGTTGATGGAGTCTCCATCAATAGAAGTTCTGACATATGCTCTGTTAGACACTCAGAGTGACTGCACATTCATATTACACAACGCTGCCCATTCTATTTCAGCCAATCATGAGTCAGTACAACTTAAACTTGCCACAATGACTTCAGCATCCTCTATGATCGAGTGCAGTGCAGTTACCAACTTTAAAACATTCATCAAACAGAATACAAATTCCTCGGGCACAAGAGAGTTCAAGTCCACTATGGAACGTCTGTATACATCAAAATCAACATTCCCTCACCTACTCTGCTTCTTCCAACTGGTATGTACCATTCCTTTTACATCAGCAACAGAGGAGAGAAGTTTCTACCATAATGAAAAGGGTGAAGACTTATGTGTGTGCTAACATGTGCAATGGCCGACTGACTCACCTATGCAGCCTTGCAATCGAACATGACATGACGAAAGATCTACTCCAACATCCTGTCATGTTGCCAATGAGTTTATCCAGACAAGACACCGAGTTTCATTAAAGGAGAAGACAGGAGCTATATTATTACTATTAGTTTTTGAGCAATTAAGGTACTTATACACCTTTTGTTACCAATAGTCACACCATTGTAATATCACATACATTCAACAAGCTAATGTTTTGTGAACTGTTATTGGATTCAAAATTTGACGCCACTGCATTTTGTCTGGCATGATTGTTATAGTGTGCCATGTATTAAGTACTCTGAACATACATTTGAATGTGGTAGATCTTCAGTCTTCTCATGCAAAGTTATGCAACGCCACTTCGTAGCAAAACAGAGTCAATTGCAACATCAAATTGGGACTCAAATTTTTTCTTCCATAATGAATCAACAGATATGTTAGGTAGGAGGTTTGCGGAGACACCATGTGGATTTTCTCTTTTCTATGTGTGAGTACCTGTTCTTTTCAGAACACAAAAGAGATAATCCATGTGGTGTCTCCACAAACCTCATATCTATCGTAGATCCATCATGCCAACCTTTAAGAATTATCTAACAAATTTGTTCAACTCTGATAGACCCTTGCTTTCACCAAGATCTATTACATTGGCTATTGCATGCCAAATACTTGAAAATGTGCTGTACATGTACATAGGGTTTCATTTTGTTTACTCTCAGTGTGAAAGAGCATTAACCAAAGTTAAAAGGTGATGCCATGTGCGAAGGTCTAGCCCCCCCAAAAAAATTGGCTCTGTAGACTGGTTCTGTAGATAACTCCTGAGATAGTATTCTTAATAGGTGTCTGAAGGCATTCTGTAGTATTGAAAAACTTGGATGAACGGTTTATGAAAAATGGGCAAAACTCTGCAAAAATTTGTTTGTTTAAAATAAAGACAGCACTTCAGGCAAAAAAATTTACAGATTGTTTGACTTTATTATGTACTTACTTTCCGTGTGCGCTCGTTTTGCAAAGTTGTTGCTTACTAACAGCGGCGTAGCAAAGGCAGTGTACTAATCTATTAGGCAAACAGTTCTGGCTTATGTTAAATACCATCTCAATGAAAAACATAACAATTGAGATGGCATCTCTTTTGACAAAGGTAGTTTTGACTGTAATCATTTTTTTTAAAGAACTTAAATTAATAGAGCCAATGATGAGAATCACAATTGTCATGATACTTTCTGTCCCAACCTGGTCCAATGACCCACATATATTTGAGAAAGAACAAACTGCCAATTGAGCAGCATTTCATAAAAAGTAAATAAAAGTCTGTCTAATCAGTGAAACTACAGGATAGGGGATATGTACCCCTCACTTGACGTGAGTGTCCCCTACACTTCCCCAATAATTTCAGTTTCATATACATAAACATATAATAACTACCAAAAAGTAGGCTGTCCCTCATAAGACACCCCCCAAAAATTTTGTGTTCCCAATAGTTAGACCCAAATTGTGCTGCAAGTCTAGTCCAGATTCAACAACTTTCTTGGATCATCAAAGGTTAACTGTCAATGGCCACCATGCACGGACAATGGCTGTTTTTTTTGGTATATTTACTTTCATATGTAGTCCATGGTGAATGGTTCTAAATCAATGTCCATATACTGCACAATGAGTACCAACACAGCCAGGGTAAACACAGGTTGGTCTTGGCCCCTTTTACGACTGGAGGAAGTGCAACTCACAGGGAGTTCAAAGGAACATGTCTTGGAAATAGTCCTCAAATTCTTCCTCCCTGAAATTGACAACATTGACCAAGAAAAAAAAAGATGAAAAACATAAAGTAACTGCCACAAATCAGGGTCAAAATGGCTAGCGCAAACACACGTAAGCTTGATGATCAAGCAATTAGAATTCTTAACATTTCCTTGGACATTAATACTGGTTTAAGGAAATGATTCTTTCATTTAGTGGTAGTCTTGTTTAGCAGAAATTCAATTTTGGGAAGGGCCAACACTTATACACTGGATGAGCCTGATTGAAAAGGCACAGCCATGGACATTCCAAATTAATGCTCAATGTATACAACTAGCAATGCTATTTCCAATTTGAAAAAATGGCAGGAAATGATACCTTGACTTGTCTTCTACAATGGGTGCAGGCCCACTCCAGAACTTGCTGTCAGACACATCACTGCTCCCTGCTTCATCTATACAATAATGACATTAAGAAATCACCCATCAGTGTTCACTCTGTCATGCATTAAAGCACTAGGAATAGTACAGGATTGGATCAGTTGCTAAGTGGTTACAATGCAATGGTCTTTGTTTGTCTGACATATACAAATATCCAGAACTCAAATGCAAATATCAACACAATCTACAAGTATTTGCACTCTCAGTAGCGCAGGGGAAGTGTTGTGATGAGGTGTAACGGTAGTGCATCGTACACATTAGCTCTGGAGGCTATGACAGATACACTGCCAACATTAGAATATCATCCAAGGAAACAGATTCCCTTTCATTAAAAAACACTGTTATTTGACAGTTTGGTAATTTTATTTTCCTCAGCCTGCAATTCCCCAGAAATAGATATCTTACCTGGTTATCTTTAATTGTACAGCTTTTCTGAGGTTATGTTCACAGAATTTTAAACATCACAATGTAACTTTGACCAAGTGTAAACTGTGACAGTGCTGTAATTTGTCAGTAGTTTTATCATGTTGGTGATATCACAAGAAGAAAGTACAGATACTGAAAAAAATCAATATCGCCAGCCCTAAAACAAATATACAACTCAAGGGTCTTCAACATAATTGCATGTACCCTGAAGTATATACAGGCATGTGTGAGGGCAAAACAAGGGATTTTGCTGATCACAAACTGCCCCAGAAAACTGATCTCACGGCCAAATGAACAGGCTAATAATTGTAAAAGTGCTCTAGACTACAGTCTATGGCTACTGTCTGAGGACTACCGTACATTATATCACATGCCATTATTGTGATGCTGACTTAGGTGCTGAAATGTTATTTTGCCAAAAACTTCAGCTCCAATCTAAGGAAAGCTATAATTTTTCTTCAAACCTTGAGCTTTCCTCCCTGATGATTCTCCATCATCTTCCTCCTCGGATGACGATGAAGATGATGATTCCTTCCTCTTCTTCTTATGATGTTTCTTGTGTTTGTGCTTCTCCTTCTGTTTGGGTTTCCTCTTGGATCTCTTCCCTTTGGGTGAGTTTTCTCTTACCTCCCTGCTGGATGGTCTTTTGGTTGGTTGCCGTGTCACATCACGGCGCTTATGGTGGTAATTGAGCTTGTAGGAACACTCCGGACACAATCCTGTTTGAAGGAAAGCAGAAAAGTGCAGCCTAAACTCGTCCAGACAATAATGAATCAACCACTGTTCTCCAAAAGCACCAAACTTTGACCAAAGCATAGGCCAAGCTTGAATTTCATTGCCACTGCAAGGCCAGTGCCATTTCCTAGATGCTCATGTTAGACTCAGACAAAATGGCCAATCAGTGTGTATGCACCCATTTCACTTTACTTCACCATAGAGAAGAGAACTTAAGGGGAACAAGGGATGTTCCCTAGTCCCCAGTGGTCAGTCTATTGTCCACTGTGGCAAGTACCTGTGCTTAATCCATGGAAGAGTACTACAGTGCAGGAACAAAGAGTCCTCTCCTTAATGGAATAGTATACAAGAACATGAAGAAGTGGGTAAGTCTTTGATGCACTCAGGTTAAAGTTGGGGCCCAGTTGTGAAGACAAAAATTTATTTTGGGTCCCCGCAACATCTAGCTTTCAACAAGTGTCTAGTCCACACAACTACAGACTAAAAGACGACAATTTGAAATATAGATGCTGTGGGGACCAAAAATGTTATGGGGGCAATTCTTTTGTCCCTACAGAGTAGGTTTGTCAAGTTTTGGCTGATTCAATACCATACATTATAAACTTGTTTAACTTTGTTGGATTGAGGAACAAAGTTCAAGGGTGATGATGTAGGATTTTGTTTGAGTTATGTAGGGACACACAGCAGTTGCTCCCTGGAGTGACTGGATAGAGGTACCATGTCTTGGACTGTGCTTGATTTTGTCAGGTTTGGTACTACTAGTCTGCAAGTCACCTGTATACCACAGGGACCTACCAAATGACTCAAACTTAAAGTCTAACAGGTCAAAAGTGTTGAACAGATTCTGTCCAGTCACATGCCAGAAATTACAGTGACCCCCTTGTAGATGCAATTTGTCTCTCTTGAACTTTGTTAAGTGCAGTACTGTGTCTCGTACAAAAGCCTAGAAACTTTGTTTGTTAGGAGAGTAAGAACTGCGTTGTGGGAACAAAAAACTGTCCCCACATGTTTGGTCCCTGCAACCTCTATATTTCAACATTTGTGTTTTCCACATGACCCGATAACAAGTAAGTGTGGATAAGCATTCCTCTCATTAAGGGCATAGGACAGATATCTAGACAGTTTCCTTTGTTAGGAATTCCTGGACCACATGGCTAGGAAAAGGTGCGTCCCCGCAGTATGTGTGGCCCAATGTGTACACAGTGCTGGCCTCAGGAAACACTGTGACAAAAGCATCCATTTTGTTCATTCACAGACTGCATGCCACTGTTGAGACCAACGCTTCTGGTAGGACATACCACTCCATAACTGATAACCCTAACCATGCTGCAGGATTTCAATGGTCCCTAGGAGGTTAGGATTAAGGCAATCGTCTACCATCCTCCAGAAACAAAATATGACAAGATAACTCTAGAGTGGATCTAACAACTGTTCTCAGAATACTTACTTAGTTTAACAAGTGCATTCTTCTTATCTCCGTGTTCAACGTACGCAAAGTTGACCTCCCAACTTCGTAGACCTTCACACTCAGTGCAGCGCTTGTTACCACAACTGAAATGACCTTTGCCCTCCACAACCTCTTTCTCAACTCTCCATCGAAGTGCAATCTGGGAAATCAGAAACAAGGAAAGGCATGTTTACACTTTTGGCCGATAGAATTGGTTGATATTTCAATTGAAAACAAGGATTTTAAAAAAAGGGTCTGTTTACAGACACAGCTGAACTTGCTACCTTACGAGAAAGAAAGAACTAATTATTGGCCACAATGTTAACCTGGCGAATCTGGGTGCTAACAATGGATGCCAAATTTTGGGTGATTTTACAAAATGTCAGGATCGAGTACCTAAATTACTGTGTAACAGCATTAAATGGGAGTGTGCATGGGTTAGTATTGGGGTTACATGCAACAATGCCAAACACAAGCACATTTAAGCTTGTTTGTGAGGTTTTCATGAACATGCCTAAAAAAATGACTTCAGTGTTTAGTTTGGTTCAAATGGATCAGAGTGCCGTGAAAATTTGCTTTGGTTTGGTGGTCTGGTTGAAATACTAGACAGGGGAGAAAGAAGCAGTCAGGGTTTAGTGTTTGAAGTTCAATTTGAATGATTTCCTGTCCCTTGTACATGTACCTTGTTTTCTTTGTATCTGCTGAGATCTGCAATGCAGTATTCCTTAAAGAGTTTATCCCAGTAGCGCTTGGCAAGCCTCTTGGCCCAGCTGGTCTCAACTTCATCTTTGGGTTCCCACAAGAATTGATGATTCTCCCTAATCACATCCAAATCAGTCTTGTCATTGACACTGGAAAAAAAAGGAAAAGAAGGAGGGAAAATCAAAGTGTATGGTTCTTGAGAGAATCACTTCTTCATTTGATGACAGCATAAGAAAACATTTTATATCATTCACTGCTCAGAGAGGCACCACACAATGAAAACCAACTAGTACAGTGTATATAAAAATGCTGTCAACGTATGCAATGAATCTGTATACCCCTGGTTAGATTTAGTTGCATGAACCACGATAAACGGCTTTCATCCTTAGAAGATTAGCATAAAAAACTGACACTGCTAACCAGTGATTTCAATAGCAACCATGGTTTCATGTGGGTTATCCCATTAGAATGGTTTAAACAGTAGCCATCACACCTTCCTGCTTTGCATGTATTTTCTGTTGTACATGTTACTGCATTACAGGTATCATTTACAAATGCTTGATGGAAAAATAATCAAGATGCTAATGTTCACAAAATATAAATTCAAAACAATCCAATGTACATGTAACTACATCCAAATGGTACTATCACAACAAGGATTGGTTTTTCATACATGTAGAGAGCACTAAATGTCAGGAATTTGGGTTGATAGTAACCGACTTTTGAACCATCTTCTGAGGTACCGAGTGGTTTTAAACCCAGTATGTTTCAAACTAGACAGGGCCAGAGGAAGATAATGAACTGAGCCAGTATTAAACAAGTTAACTAGGATTCTAGTGATTATCATCACAAGGCACCTTGCCAGTATTAAACTAGTTAACTAGGTTTCTAGTGATTATCATGACTAGGCACCTTGCCAGTATCAAACTAGTTAACTAGGTTTCTAGTGATTATCATCACTAGGCACCTTGCCAGTATTAAACTAGTTAACTAGGTTTCTGGTGATTATCATCACAAGGCACCTTGCCAGTATTAAACTAGTTAACTAGGTTCCTAGTGATTATCATGACTAGGCACCTTGCCAGTGTTAAACTAGTTAACTAGGTTTCTAGTGATTATCATGACTAGGCACCTTGCCAGTATTAAACTAGTTAACTAGGTTTCTAGTGATTATCATCACTAGGCACCTTGCCAGTATTAAACTAGTTAACTAGGTTTCTAGTGATTATCATCACCAGGCACCTTGCTATCGAGAATGCCCAGTGAAATGTCTCTGGAATCATCTAAATCATGACTCAAGACTTGGTGGCTTCAACAAGGCCAGACTCAATTTATATTTACTGCTTGAGACTCATTGTGACAGTTCATGTACAAATGGCAGACATGTTACAACTGAGAAATAAGTCTTTACAAATCAGGCCCCGACCTCAACTTCCAGCTGACTGGAATCAGTGCAATACACATGTAGATGAATAGGAACTTACGTGTTTCTCTTGAAAAGCTGTTCTTTGGCACCTGGGTAGTATAAGAGGTAATTATTCACCAGCTCTTTGTGACGTCCATACTTATGTTAGTCATTCAGGAAAATTGTACATGTCAAGAATGCAAGTCACCGACAACATCCAGATTCAGTAACACGGGGACCACCTCTGAACCCAAAGCCATGAAAGCAGCAGTGTTCCTTTCATTTACCTTCCATATTGCCAGGTTGAATAGGTCACTTCAAAGTTACAATGTAGCATGTACATGATGTGATAGTGCCTTGGCTATTGTGGCTGGGAACAGCGTCTTTCCAAATCAAATCCAAATTGACTTTTAAAGCCTTCCGAGTTTTTTTAAACATTTTTAAAGTCAGAATGAGAATGGCTGCCAATACCATGAGAAAACACTGAATCAATTACTTCTCCACAGATAATCATACTGTGTCATCTGCCAACATTATCCTTGGTTTATTCCCACAATCAAAATTTCAAACCATTCATCATGCGATCAACACAATAAACGTTGACTGTTGAGCAATTCATAAAACACTGCTACACTCTACATATGTCTTGATATGGGACACTATGCAACAGCCTGCACATACAACCTATTGTATACACACAGTGCACAAAGACTAAAGACATAAATATGCCTGAAAAATACTCACAGGTGAGGCTACGGATTATCAGAATATGACCTGGTAATTCAAATGAATCAGACCATTCTTAAATAAACTACACATATGTGACCTGCTCTGTAAAAATGTGTCACACGTCACTGAAGCCACTTTTGAGTTTTACTTTGTATTACATGTAGATTGGGGAATTTGCTCACTGTTTGGATGTGTCACTGAATTCGGTGGGATGGAAATGGACATTGCGTGGATTTCAAAATATTGAGGATTCCTACTGCTTCAACACTGTGCAAGATTCTTTCAGGTCTTTAACTCAAAATGGCTCTGGCAACATATGAGTCATTTTTTTCAGAGCGGATCACATTTATCTTCCATTAAGCATACATTGATTCACATTATAACTTCCTCAGAACATTATCAAGGTTACAGATACAAGTATGCATGTATCTTAGAATTCAAGAGTTTGAATAGCTTACAAAATACATGCATTCATTAACTTGACAAATGTGGAATGCTAACACACACAAATACGGTGAGATAGATCCTCATTTAAGAGAAAGGATACAGCATTCAGTGCCAGGAAGTGAAAGCGTTGGGCCTTACCCTCCTCCCTGTGTGGAAAAGGCAAAGATATAGTCACAAGCAATCAACAAAGTGGAAGGTGGAATTAATGCACTTTTTTCATCTTTCTGAAACTACATGGAAAAATCACGGCGCATGAAATTATGGTAGGACATTGAGCATTTTCCACCCATCTGTAGTGTTCGGCTGACCAAAAGCAGATGTGATTTGACAAAATGAACTGAGGAAATTTCAATCAGTTAACCACAAGTGCTTCTAATGAGAAATTTAACCCCTGATCACAGGTCCTCATTTAATTATTTCAAGCAATGTTTTCTACTCCGATCATTCTGTACTAGTAAGTAGTGGCAATCTGGACAGGTCTTGTTTCTTACTGACTACAGATAAAACTCATGAATTGGTGCTACATAAAGCGGCATGAATTCAATATTGTTCTTCCAGTGTTTTTTGATGCTCCCTATTTCCCTTCACCTCAAGGACAGATTTAGAAGGTTGAAAAGGCAAGTTGTTCTAGAGGGCAAGATGGGACTATGGCCTTTTACAGTGACAAACTTACCTGCTGTATTCCGTTTGGACTAGACGTTTGGATGGCACAGCTGCTGCAGATGGCCTGCTTTTGGTAGCTAGATCGTATCTAGCTCTAGACATGATGAAGAAAGTGTGGGTGGCAGGGAAAGGAATGAAAAGAATAGGTCGGTGAAAAGTTCTACCATGTGCAAAACGTCTTAGCTATCATCTCAGTGATGTCGTTAATGACAGAGTACCAAACCTACCACATACTAAAAACATAATGGCTCAAAAATCAACCTGCAAATGAAGAGTTCAGTGTGACAAAACAATGCCTCCAAACATGAGTACCCAGTCTCAATGTGAATGCACTCTTCTACATATCATACCATCAAATACTGAAAATTTGTCCATCAAGTCACGAGGCTTGTCTCTCACTTTGCCCCTGGCCATATACGTGTACTTCCACAAAGATTGAAGTTCAGATATTTTGGCGGATGCAGCAGAGCAGGTACTGTAGTAATCCTCAAATCCATCTACAATGCTCCATAACTAAATTACTTAGACAACTGCCAAAAGAAACAGACAACTAATATTACCGTCAAAATGCTCAGAATCATGCAGTGTTCATGCTGTCAGTTGCTAAATATTAACAAACTTAAGCTGGATATCTTCACAAACTGCTAATTGCTCCAAAATGGGGCATAGCGCAAACATTGGCAATAATTCAAAAGCTGAAAGCTGGCACCCTGATCCTGTCTGTCACAGGGACACTGTTTGAGCTGACACTTCTGTCTACACATTGCTAACATTCAGAGAATAAGTGGGACACAGCATAGATTTACCTCTTTCTCCTATCCTGATCTTCATCAAATTCAAACTCAGATCCATAATCACCTCCATTATAACCAAACTGTAAACAAGAACAGGTACATGTACATGTAAGTTCAACATGCGTATACACGTAATTTGCTGTAAAAAACAATACCAGAGAAATTCAGGTATGTAGCCAACAAGCGTCACTTGGACACATTTTCTTTTAACAGGGCTCTTAGATTCCAAACAGTTATGGCACTATGGAACAAATTCATTGCTGAATTAAAATTGTGAAATTCATACTGTGTACCTGTATATATGATTTTGCTGTTGAACCAGAATGGCAACTTTCCATAGGCATTGAGTGTTTGGGTAACCTGGGAATTTTACTACATGTATAGCAAATCTTTGGTCCATGTATGGAGATAGTTCTTCACACAAACATTACTTATTATTCCCTTCAGGAGTAAAATCAGCCATCTGAAAGTGACAACACTGAACTCGTACATCAACCAACTCACATGTGGATTGTTCAACTTGTACACACATGTACACCAACCAAGTCTTAAGTTGACCAACTCGTGTGCCGACCAATCATGCGCCGACCAACTCATGTGCCACAACATGAAGCACTGTCAGTTTCAGTCTGATCTCTGGAGTCAAATGACCAGAAAACCTTAAAAACTGCTCTTTTCAGAACCACAAAATAAAAAAAACTAATCCGTTTTCAAAGAATAGCATGAAGATTTAACACTGAAATTCACAAATACAAGGTAGTCAAGAAATGTATGGCAGAGCAACTTGATGGCTTGGCATTGATAAGTTAAAGTTTAATCATTAATAGCCCAAATACACAAATACACAGGCCTCCATATACACATACTGTACCGTCATCAATGCACACCCACAGCCTCGCTCATGATGTTGTACATGCCTGAGACAAATAAGAATCACATATTGCCCATTCTTTATGCACGTGTGCGCAGCTCCAATTCTAATATGCCATATTTGTGCGTGCACACTGTACAAATATAATATAATAATGATATGTCATAATGTGTGGAACTTCTCAAACCCACCGGCTGGATAGGTAAGGATGCATAGGATTTGCAGACAACATGTGAAACTAGCTTCTTTAGAAGGGTAAAAGTGTTGAAAATATTAGTTCTTAGGCTAATTTTTCATCCATTTTTAGACCCTTCTATATCCTGGACTCCCTCCATAATGCAGTCAGGTACACGTACATGTTGTATGGTCAGCACGGTCAGGGAATCAACTGGCATGACTGGGCCAAATGTTATGCTGTACATACATGTACAGAGACCCAGACTGGGGCCAGTCTACTGGATAGGGGTCTGTTAGTACACATATATGCTACCTCTCTGACCAGGCCCCGCCTCCACAATGGGGACCTCCCTACTGGGGCCCCATTGATTCCTATTATAAAGACTTTATAATGGAGATGACATGAGGGCCTGCAATGGTCACGTGACTGTGGCTATCAAGCACAAGGTATGGGGTGCTTGCCTTTAATAATAATGGATTTAGATGTGCACTCATTTTCTGCCGGGGTAGGGGATGAAAACGAGTTTGTTTTGCCAAAGAAATTGTAACATCTGAGGGCACAGCTGGGAAAATGCCATTGACAAATGGGCCTGAAAATAGGGGGCAATTAGAACCGTAAACAGGGCCCTATCCATTAAAAAACATTGGAAGAACACCCTTGCAGGTTGTTATCTATATATCTGTTTCATGGTGCTTCAGTAGGGAGGTCCCCCAGGTAGCCTGACAGACCCTAGGCTTAAGGGTAAGTTATTGTCTAGGATTTGACTAACAGTTAGGATGGGTTACTCCATTATTGCGGTAGTTATCACATTTCCCAATCAAAATAAAGATTGCTCGCTCACCTTCCCAAATTATCTTGTCCTTGTTGTTTAACTCTTACTTTTTAATTTGATTTGTAAAAATTTGTTTGTGGTTCAATTTATTTTCCTCTACGATAACTCAGAAAATTAGTGTACACACCGTATGCAAGCAGAGGTGGAGTCACTATTATCGCAGTACCAAGAAATGGTTTCTACGATGGCCTTTAACCCCTTCACGCTGGGAGACAGTAAGAGCCGCCGTAAAAATTGAGATCCTCAGCCCGCTTTTCAGCTATTATTCTCGGTCCACGTTCGAGTGAACATGGTGAAAGAAGGCAGACCATGGCTCTTGTATATATGGTGATTGGCCTTAGTGTGTAGCCCAGAAACAAAAAGACTGAATTTGCGCCGTAATCACCAGCTTCCTAATAGTCCCCACTTTGAAAAGAGGTAACGGGAATGTGGAAGGGTGAGTAGAGCCGCATGCCACCGAACAATGAGCCTTTTCACTGAGTAATTCAAAGCGTGCAGAGCACGCAGGGCCACAAACCGAGAATTTGCCGTTTGGCAGGGTCTTCGTGGCCAAGCGAGGCTGGACTTCTTGGAGTCGGCTTTCAGAAAAAAGTCCCGTCGTCAAGGGGTTAAAGCACTTTGTTTATGAATAAAGATAAACAGAATTATTTAGTTTTCAGAGGAAACAAAATAACCTCATTTTGTGATAATGTTCTATTTTACCTGTAATTGACTCATTTTTCCAGTCTCCTCTTATAGATGCCAAACGCCATTATGGAGAAAATGGTTGGGCTAGCATCATCAGGGTTATTTCTCATCCTCTTCAATTTTTTTAAAAGCGACACACACAATTCTGTTCACATCATTCTGGTAATTGTTGATGCATCCAGAGCACCTGTACCTGGGCAATCAGATAAAGCTCGGCGTGCAGGAAATTTTGGGGAAACATGCTCGCTTCAAGTATGAGCAAAACAACCTAAAATTAAAATGATGAACACAGAAAACACACGCATAGCCAAGATACTAAGAATTAACCTGAAGAAATATTGCAAACATCAATTTTTTCAATGCGTGACGGATCACGTACATAAATGGTTGCCGCGGCATGAATAAATTGGTCGCCACACTCCATCACGCGTCCTATTACACAGGTGCGGCGTGGTGGGAACCAGCGCTTTGCGCTCATGTTTTCACCACAGCGACAATGAAACACAAAGAAAACTTTTTTTTAACTTGCCAATAAAAATTTTAGGGTCTCGCAAAAAAATTTGGTCCGGCGGTCGGGAAATCGGAATCATTGTTTTGGTCTTTGAAAGTTGGATTATCCGATCGTTATTTAGGTACTTAAATGTCAATGTTTTTACTAGTTGCATCTCGGCCTATGCCTCTGTTACTGAAGAGCAGAATCAATGATAATCAATGGGGCGAAGTGGAAATGGGGCGAAGTGACCGACACCCATATGTACGACTACCAGTACCAGTTGCCAATGGAACGAGTCGTCCAAGGTACAAGTCATCCAACTTCCAAGGTACGAGTCGCCTAAGGTACATGCACGACGAGTTGACTCGAAAGCAATCAAGTTAAACAGTAAGAGTTAAACAAAAGCAAGGATACGATAATTCAGGATGGTGAAAGAGAAATCTTTATTTCGATCGGAAAATGTGATAACTAGGCCTACCACCAGTACCACCATGTCCCTGACTACCGCTTAGTCCGTGATACTAATTACTAGTACCCGGCCCATGGAGGAAGGAGGGCCATGCCCGGCCTAACTATCATGACTACACTAGAGTTTGTCATCCTACCTCCGTACACTCTACCCCCTGAACTGTGGGTCCTACCAACGTTCAAAGAAACAACATTTCTGACCATTTTAACTTACTTGCTCGGCCAGATTAAAATTTGCCATTTCTCAAAAATCCAGTCATTAGCCCTATCAATCAGTACGGTCACGACGGTGTCCCTTCTTGCCTTGGGCCAGCGGTTCCATGTTTGAGATATATATGCGATCACACGTCTGATGCTCAATTCTCGTGGTTGTATCTTTTAGTGCGCATGGCTCTTATCCAGTTAGACTCCATTCAGCAGTAATTGTGATAGCCCCGCTAGTTGCCGTGTTTCGAAGGGCATGCATATTTATTCGTATCTGAACGACGCGTCCAATGACATCGATCCAAAGTTTGTGACGTTTTATCATCACACATTCATTGAAGAACCACATGGTGTCCACTGATCCAAAGCTTGCAGTTCGTTTTTGCTGTCACTTCAGACATGCAGTTCTTGATTCAGGCGCTGGTATTGTCAGAAGTAGTCCCTCTGCTCCTATCATTCACAAAGGTCTTGCAAATGTTCTTCGCGTTGGTGCTGCACTAGGTTTTTTTTGTTTTGGTTCTTGAGCTTAATTCAGTCTGTGGGAACGAATCAGTTGGAGTAATGTATCCAATTAGGCCCTACTCTAGACGTAACACCTTTTTTGTGGCCCTGCTTTATTTCTCGTGTCGATGTCATGGATGACATGAATGGATCGCTTTCCAATTCATCAAAAAAAGAAGAAGCTGATCAATCTGACTCGGAGCCCGAGCTACGTCGTTGTGATGCAAAGCCTAAACCACGGGAGACAACTCGTTGTAAGTAATACCTATTGCTAACAGGGATTTATTCATTTTAACCCCAGCCTCCGTCGCCTTTTGAAACGTTCCCTTGGCTACTGAACCTTCGCTTTTTTGACACTACTTGCGCGTGTAAAGGTTGTTGACATTAAATCGCTCTACCTGCCTCGGTCATGCTGGCGTCAATAGCATCAAAAAGCGTCAACAAGTTATACAAGCATTATTTATTATCAGCTGCCCTTTCTGAAGGAATAGAGATGTTAATATGTTGATGTAATTCAGAAATACGTGATATTAACACAACTAAAAACAAGTGTAAGCCCAGAATTAGTCATATTAGTAATTGGTCACTCACTCCTTGATCCTACGTATGTTTAATGTCTTGTAATGAAGATCTCAATGGAGTTCCTGGTTGTGGTCCATTTCCAAGCACTGTCCAACTCCGCAAGACTCCAAGGCTGTAATTTTACAACCACAAGCCTGACCACAACTTTAAGGAAGCTATACCACCCAGCCTGCATCCCGCTCTATATAGATTTATAATCACCCCCAAAATGTTTCATGGTCAGTCAGTCCACTCGTCTTTCCGCTAGTCTTCCCTCTGCCTATTTATTTGTTTATTTGTTTTTTTATTTGGTTATTTATTAGCCACATCAAACAGCAGAAATACCACCAGTTACAGGAATGGAAATGAATGAACTCAAATAAAGAACATTATAAACAAAAATACTAGATAGTAAATAACAGATATGTATGTACATGTGTAAATTAATGGAGAATACACATAAATAAATCAGTTGACAAGAAAAACAAGACTACACAAAAACTCTAAGGGAGAATGACGGTAAACCAGGAAATAAGATGTTGTAGGTGTGGAGGGGAATCATTACCCAGGGGAACACAGGTGAAGTGACTAATGAAAAAAAGACAAACAATAAACCGCAGACAAACATATTAACAAACATCAAATACAACACAAATAAACAGACACCTGAAAATCTGGGTAAACAAACATGTACATGTACTAGGGGGACCGAGGACACACAAACAAGAAACAAACAATAAGAACATTCAAATCATGGTCAGATTAAACTGAAACAACTTGCACAATAAAACGGTAAATTAAGAACTGATTTGTGTCTTCAACTCAGTCCAATGATAATAGCCTGTCTTTTCCTAACAATACATCGTGGACCCACTCCTTGTCGGGCCACACTTATCAACTTGTATGTGGCAAATACAACTTTACACAAGGACTGTACAAAGTAATAAAGCCACTAGCAAATGACAGGTAAGGGAAAACCAATTTAATGTGAACCATAAAGGCCTTCCTTTCTGATTAAAAAAAATAATAATTTAGACATATTGATCAGCAGTTGTAACATCTACACATTAGAAGGACATATCATTGTTACAAATGTTTCAAAGAATATAGCACAGACATATAGTTCAGCAATGAAAACATAAAAGGACCATACCAGAAATGAAAGTGATAAGATTGAATAACGTTATTTAATAAATTACAATAATGAATATGACATTCACCCATATACAATGCACATTTACTTTGGTACAAGCTGCTAAGTTAGGTCATCAGAAGACAAATGCAATCTGCAAATATTAATCCAAGTATGCAAGAGTTGATTGATAACACCCCTTATTATAGGAGATTCAGGGAGTGCAACATTAAATTTAAAGGTAATGATACTTGCATGAATGTACAGGGGAACAACACCAGTGGATAGACAGAATTACAATTATGTTCACTCCTTTCCTTATTTCAAGGAGAATAGTTTGAGAAGGGATATGAAGGAACACTGTTGTTGTTGTTGTTGTCTACAGAGCTTTAGTTATTGATTGCCCAAAAGTTACTCTTTTAAGCATGTAAGTTTCAGTTATTGATCATGACTCACAGTCCTCGAATGGGTTTTGTAAGTTGTGAGTGATAGGTGTGACCTTGTCATTCCTAAGACCCTGGTCTTGGTGCTTTGTCCTGCTTTGCTCTGTGGCAGTGATGTAGTCGAGTACTTTTTGAGAACCAACTTCCCTACCAAATATTTAACTAGTTAGGAGTGAACAAAGCTAAAGTACATCGGCATTTTAAGGTACATGCATAAAGTAAGATTACAAAGCAACATAATGACTTCAGACCATCACTGTTTGATTAAAATTAACTTTTTAGGATAAAAGTACTCGGCCGAGTACTCTCTAAAATAAATTTAAGGTTGCAGTTCATCATAGTTTTTTGATATGTCAGCTGAGTCCTTAACAAGAAGATATTATATTAAGATGCAAGCCATTACGCTGCTGAGAACATTCCTTTAGTCAATGGATCAATGCAGGTTTATTTTTGAAATGGTCATAAGTGGCCGAAGATCCTTTTAACTCATCATGATTGATTAAAGTAGACTTTAATTAATGTATCAATAGTCCACGAAATCACTGTTCTGAATTCAAAGAATATAAAATGAATTTGTCTTGAAATTGTTAAGCCTAGTTTCACATCAGAAGTCTCGAGCCAATTTTGGGGAAGTCTCATTAACATTTCTGGATGGTACCCAGGGAAACAAACTCGAACAAAATGGATTATGGAAAAGCTAGATTGACTGTAGTTTCATTAAACTGTGCTGTCTTAATCCAATGTTTAGGTGATTGCTATTAGTGCTGTGCATCCGGGAACAACACAAATAGCTTTTAACACATAGAATATTTTCAGTGGATGTTTATTGTCATATTCTGATGACACATACATACAGTACTTACTTGTCAGAAAATCCTTCAGCCCAAATGTATTGCAGAGACTACGGAAAAAAAACATGATATCTTTATTGACCTACTGAGTGGGTCTGAATGTCTGATCATGGAAGACCAAAACGTTTTGAATGAATGACAAGAAAAGATGCTGTAAAATACGAGCTACATGGAGTATTAAGACACATTCTTTCGTGCCAGCAGGCAGGCATAAACAGTAAGCCCCTTTTTCACTCTATCCAGTCCCTTTTTATTGTGAGTTACCCTCCTCTTGGGGACAGATTAATAAGCCCATGAAACTGTACACCCCCCTTTTACCCCAGATAATTTGCCCACTGTTTGATGACCCTCCATACGAAGAGGCTGAAACGTGGCGAGTACTGTCCTCTCTATCTCTGAGTCAGATAACATGATTTCATTGTGTCTCTAATCAGCAGAGATGGTGACCCTTTCAAGCACAGACATGTATTAAATTGTTGGTAACTGTGTCCAGGGCAACTTCACAAACTCATGTGTCAATCTGCTTGAACATTCCTGCGCCGTGACCAACTGTAGCGATTGAAGGTGTGTAATTCAGTTTCTGAGCTAATAAAGGCCAACTGAGATTTTCTTTCTGACAGTCCACTTGTCTTGAGAAAACCACACACGCATACATTCTATTGTGTCTAGTCAAGCGATAATAATTGTTGAATGCTGTGGTTTGTTACTAAACAGTAATAAACAGTCGCTGATAAGATCCTGTTACCACTCAGGTGTTGTTTATTTTTGGTTAATAAAAAGATGGCTTTTCCTGCTACAGATAATTCAGCAGATGCCAGCCATCACATCGTACACATTAAACAATCTCCTTTTAATAAATATGTGTTCTACCATGGTCGGACTTATTGTACATGTACATGCACTCAGAAAAGTCCCTTATAATTGTCGTATAAATCTGTTGACAAAATAGGGTTGAAGTATCAATTTCTTCCAACCTAATGATTACATGGCTTTGACACTATTGGAATGATTTGAAAAGATCAGCATCACATAAAGAAAATTTCTCCACGATCATATGCTAACATCATGGCTTTAATCACTTATGCTTCCTAAATTAGGAGTGTACGTATTTCAATTCAAAACTCATTCATGTAGGTCCCAATTTATATTGTTATTTTCTCCTTTTTAAGATAAAATCACTTGAGTTACATTGATTGATTCACACCCACACACGTGTTGGCTATCTACATAGAAGTTTACAGCCACTGCAAAGCTTGAAACCTGAAGACTAAATCTGAAATGTTCAATCTGTGATCTAAGTTTGTATCCACCCCTCCCCATCACCTACTCCTTCTTTTTATTTGCTTCCACGTCCTTGGTGTCTTCCCAAAAATAAATTTAGTTACATCAGCTTTTCCTTTAGTTTCCTTTTCAAGGACTGCATGTGTTTAAAACCACAGCCACTCCTTAGATGTCAGTGGTTTCATTACACGTTCGTAGAATTTCTTCGTGATAATATACATAATTTGTCTTTTTTTTTAGAACTTCATATTGTTTTCAAACCTTATTCAACATATACAAAGTGACACACTTTCATGTTACTGATAAATGTCATCACAAACTTCTCCGCATCTTTCTTTTTAATGAATATAAGGAAAAAACCTCAACTACTTGTTGAGAATTCTGCCCTTTACATGAGATCCTGTCCCAACACAATCCCGAGACATCAACTCCATCCCCAAACTCAGCACACATTAAAATCCACGACTGAAAATACAGAAATGTGAATTTCTAAACATTAAATTCCACTTATGCAACTAATTTGTGGGAGTTCTGTTATAACACTTGTTAAAGGACAAATACCTTCCAACCGATTAGTGAGATATGGTTTTTAAGAGTAAAATTTGAACATGGTTATACTGCTCGCGTAAGACCACCTGCAAATCATCAGTTGTGATATTAATTAGCACGGTTTTGGTTAGGAATAGCTTTTGTGGAATCATGTAATATGATTTTTAGATTTTAACATAGAGTGGTATATCAATTTCTTGCAGGCTTCAAAATGGGTATCTACAATGGGAGCATCAGTGTCTTCATTTGTCACAATGAGGCTAAACCAGGGAGGTCTGGAAAGGGGTGGTATGTATTTTTCCGCCGTTCCTAATTGTAACAAAATGCATCAAGTTGCAGTGAGTTTATCAGAATATTCTTTTTTCTCATGTTTGATGTTTTACATTTAAGTTCCAGCTTTCAATGGGAACTTTTGCGGAGGACCCATTTGTGATTGGAAGATTCAAAGAGGCTGCAATACAGCGTCCTAGTAACTTATTTGGATCAAACTATCATGGTAAATATTAGAATATTCCTATCGCCAGAATTGTGTTTGTGTTTGTTGATTGCTTGGTTACCTGGTATAACTAGTCATCATTTATAGCAGCTCTAATTCCTGAAGTGAAAGCACATTTGTTTACTATTCATACTAAACAAAAAGTAAAGTGTAAAATAATTTTCCCCCTTAAAAAAAAGATGGGAAAAGGAAATAGCTCTGAAAACAAGAAAAACTACTGCTAACCTTCCATCCACAAGTGTGCAAAATCACACCCGAAAGGCTATCAAAACTAACTTCATGGTGTGTTAATAACTTACTTTCACTTCTTCATACTAATTAATTATCACCTCCTTTCAATTTGTACCCTTTTAGTGCAACATCGTAATGCAATCTGTTCTCTCCGCAGTATTTGAGTGAATTCAATGATAATATACCGTCATCATGTGCTTTCATGCACATGACAACGGACGGGTCAATGGTTATCTCAGGCTGTAATCCAAAGGACATCATCAGTCACACATTACGGACAGAGGCAGCAGCCACAGCCAGAATTGGAGCATATTCAGGTGAATTTACTGATTGAATTGGTCATTGAAATAAGCATGAATACACTGATGTTTTTTATTACATTTGTCTTGTGAGAAAACTCTTATAAAGCAGGTTGTGCAACACATGAGTAACTGATTGCCATGTGATAGGATATATGGTTACAATTTATCATCATGCAACAATTCTTTGAGTAATATATGTGTAATAATATAACTATAGGTTTCCCGAGGCGCTGTTGGGGGAATCAATGTCAATCACCTGTGCACCAAAAAAGCATCTTGATTAAGTTTGGGGGAATTATAAATGGGATTTAAGCCTACAACCTCTGAAATACTATCCAGTATTATTCTACCAACAGAGCTATCCAGCTGTATGTTGTCGGGTTTTCCCAATTGCTAATAGCTCTGTTTGGCGTGTGCTAGCCAGAAACCATTAAACCTAAATACCATGTAGCCAGGTATCGCAACATTTTCACTTAGGTTTTTTACCAACAAACTGTAAAATCCCCCCCCAAAAGTCTTCTGAGCCTGTAATCTGCAATTGTGCCTGTACCTCTTGAATGTAAAATGGCTCACATGGTTTTATAATTGAATTTAAGGCCCTTTACAAGAGAGGCAATATTTTCCCGACACTGGTTAATTTGAGAAATCAGCAAATTATTGTGTTCTTTCTGATGCGATTTGTACTTAGAGTTCATGAATACAATATTTGGGTTAATAAGATAAATAAGATTAAGACAACAAAATTTTGTATTCGTGCATTAAAAATAATGATTTCATATGGTGATACTGCAGATGGAGAGTTCTGTTTCTTCATTGGATGTTTACTAACATTGAAATGACAATTAGCATTTTTTTCATATCTAGGAATATGCTTCATTAAACTTACATCATGAAATATCTGCAGAAGACCATTATTCAAATAAAAATGACTATCACATGATGAATGACTGCCCTTTTCACAGGTATTTAAAAAGTAGGGTGGGCTGGGAAACCATAATCATAAGCATTTTATTTTTGGCCTAGAGCTGGAATGCTTCGGTCAAATTATGCACTTTCTGCTACCACCTGCTATTTTTCCAGTGAAAAGAAATTGTTTCAGCATGAGAACCAGTATGCACAAGTTATTTTCCAGTAATTATCAGTTGATCGAATGCAACTTACTGAAAGTTAAGATGCAAGTTTTTTCTTGTTAATACAGTCTTTTGACAGTTGAATATGCCACTTTGAGACCAGAGGAAAACGTGAGAGCAATAAGCAATCCACTTGGGTTACTCTCATTTGTTATTATATGTTTAAATGTTTTGTCAGAAATTACAAATAATTCTTCATGTATCCTGAAAAGCAGTTAATCGATATAGACAAGTTTCCTACTACCAAAGTGTTTGATGAGAACTGTGTAATGTCTTTGCTGGTTTTCCAATGCAGGATGCTGATCCTTGACTCTCTGCAGGGGCATCTGGGTCAGCAAGTGTATCAAGAGATCCATCAGACCACCACTAGGTAATGTATGAGAGTGGAACTTAATGAAAGCCTTTATTAAACTGTTTAGAAACATGACAACCGTATCTTATCTGAGTATTATGTATCACAGTTGCATTGTCCCACAAAGGCATATGGCACTTGCTGTCTAAATTTGAAAGTATTAATTTTTTTTAGTTAGTTCTAATTAACTTAACTGTTTCTCATTTATCCTGAAAATGCATGTATGACAAATGTTTGTGATTTGTCAGTGTATATTGAACCGTAATTTCACACTTAAATAAACCCAAAAAAACCTTTTATAACCACTACTGTCAAGCCAGTACAACTTCAGCTGTTGGAACTACACACCAGCATTGTATATCATGCTCACATGAACTTTACACAAAATTCGACTCATGTTCACCACACAGTCATACTTTATATGTCATAAAAGTTTTCCAGATTTTGATTGGCTTTGAGAATCAACTCAATTCTCCGTTTCCTTTTGCCCAGACAAAATAACATAATGTACCTCTGTCTGAAGATCTGATTTGATTAAGTTGTCATACGAATTGTTAGACAAGACTGTCTGCACTCCGTTAGGGAAATTACTCCATTTGTGCTGTTGGATCTTTTTTTTTTCCAGAGTCCAATTATCTTGTAGGTTTTTCATGTATATAATTCTTTGATTCATCACTTCTCCAGATACATGAATCAGATTGCTCGGTGTGCTTGAAAGTCATTTAATTACAGCTTGGAGTTGGAGGTCTGTGAGGTAAGATTTATCTGTTGCAGTTACATCCACATTTCTAAAAATATAAGCACACGGTTGTTACAAAATACAGTGCCCATTGTTTTATTTTTTTATAGTTCCTTTCATAACTAAACTGCTCCATATATTAGATTTTGAAAGAAACATGGAACGTAGTGTTGCGGTCAGTGTAGGGTGAATAATGAATGTGGTTGATCCAAGCATGCTTGCTGAGCTATAGGTATCCGATCGGCCCTTATTATTGACAAGGTATTCATGGTTTTGGTTTAAGAAATAAAGTAGTGTTCATTGGGAATCTTAAATGTTTCTGTTTTGGAGTCATCTGTTGTACTTGGTTTGTCTGTGAACAGCATTATCTTAACAGTCGGCATGATTTCATTTATGTGATAAGTTAGGGGCGCATTACAATTAAACACTTCAACTACACTTGGTTAATCAAAGTGCAAAGTTCCATTAAACTTCTGCATAATCCTGCTGATCAGTAGCAGATTGTGATTTTTTGGATATTGTTGATTTCACTTTGTTCCTTGTTTATAGACGTCCTTGACCCACAACCTCAGCAAATATCACATGTTGTGTTAGCTAAAAATTCTCTTCTTTTTTTCATCAGGTGTCGCAGCAGGAAAACCTGCATGATTGCGGTTTGCATGTTCTTGCATACATGGAGGCCTTTCTAAATGTGAGTACTTAGTTTGTATAGTGGTGAAGATGGATGAAGAAATAAGTAGGATTTACGTGACAAACAGCACGGGATGGCATTTTTTGGCATTGAAGGAAATGACACGCTTCTGAGTGGAACTTTGATGTCTGTTATCCAGTTGTATGTCCACAGGAAGGGAGACCTGGATACTGCAGGGGTATACAAAATTCAATCATTCTTGAAAATGAGAATATGTTATTATCAAAAACCTTGGTTTTGCTCCGGTAAAATTGATGAGACAAATGCTCCGACTATTAAACAGTCCTCGAAATAACTAAGGAAGACCCTTTTTTGGCCTGTATCATGTTATTGGGGAAGTGGCAGTTTTATACATGTGGTGTTTGTTTTCCCCAAATTAGGTTTTCTGGTTTGGTTTGTTGCTGTTATTAGGATGGACTTCATCAGCTGACACCCGGACCATATGGAAAGGTTATGCGGAGAAGGATCCTCCATCTTTCTCATGATGTCGGCACCCAGTCTGTCCCTTAATTGATAATGCCACACTATATAATATTGTTATGTTCGTTATGTAATTGTAACATTAGATACAGTGGTTTGAAGAATGTGTAAATGCATTTGCAGCCTCCCATGAAACTTATTGGAAAAAATTAAATCGAAGGGAAAGCAAAGTTTAAGTAAAGTTTTCAGGAATTCTGGGGATGGGTGTTCGCTTAATAATCCTTTGCATGCAAACACGTCACTATTGCGAATTTTCCTCATCACTGTTTTGTTGATGTATTTTCAACAAGTAATGTACAGCAGCCAATGATTATTTCATAAAATTAGGCCAACACGAACAGTCACGAATTGCCTTCAGTAAATTGTTCATGCAAATGTCCCAACATCAGAATGGAATAGTGAACCTGTGACGAGATTTCGTCATAAAAATAGAACAGTACTTAATTTCAGGAAGGGTAAACAGTGCAGCTGGAAATGACAGTAACCAGTGTTTTGATTAAAGGGTGATACATAATGCTGGCAGCTCTTATAATTTTCTTTTGATGAGAACAAGGCATATCGTTGGTTGGATACACGTGTCAATTCTCTTTTGTTAATTTTACCTTTGAAATGCCAATAATCAACAGTAAACCACTTAAAAGGTTATTTTTACTGTGTCGGCTTCCAACGTTACTTAATAATTAACTTGTATTGACGTATTATTTATTATATAATAGCGGGTATGTAACAAGATAATGTTCAAGAGAAAAGGGAAACATTGCCAGCTTTACAAACATGATTGTAGGCCTAGGCATCATGGGTGAGAGAAAGAAGTAGATGTGCTAGGTTGGATATATAAAACAAGTACAAAAATTTGCGAATACAGTTGCATAAAAGTGTGTGCATTCGTGAGAGAGGTCCTTGTAACAGGAACATGTTATCATGAATAAAATTAATTTCGCTTTCCAAGCAGAACCTTGTATAAACAGTGTTCTTTAGTCATTGAACTGTACAACGAGCATTAACCGCTTACGTGATATCTCTAACCCCAAATCCCTTCAATTGCCCATGGTGGATGATCAAGTGACTCCTCCGAAACTCCCAACTCTCTTCAACTCTTACCAGAGAAACCTATTCTAGGGTCGACAAGATACAGAATGCATTCTAACCTGGAATAGAGTAGGTAGGCCTACAAGAAGTTAAGTATTACCCCTGGGAATCTTGACAAACGCGAAGCAGTAAAATCATGACACAGGTATTTGTTTTTCTAATAAGACCCAAATATAAGAAAGCCTTTTTGCTTTCGTGAAACTTTCTAAAAGTAAATTATATTATTTGTTTAAATTATGTTTGTTCGGGACACGCTTTCTCCAGTTCGTTTTGATTTATACAAGCCTTGTTTCTATGTCAGGGTATGAACCATTTGTTACATTTTTAAAAAGAAGTATGTTGCTCAGGCAAACATTTTCAATTTTAACTGTCACATACACTTAGAGCTTTCGATTCATTTCTCAATGGGAAATGGAATAAACGTGTCTGCTTAGAGATCTTACAGGAACAAACTGGAGAATCTCTCGAACCAACGCACATGTGAAAATGTAGTTAATGATAACAAACTTTTAAAAATGATACTTAGCAATTTGAATATTTTATTAAGATGGCACTCTGTGGCTTTCGTACGAAGCTACAAAATTTCCATCTGACTTAATTGTAAAGAGGTCCTCAACTGCAAAACCCTAAAAGTTTGATGACGACATATAGAGATAGTTTCACGGAATGACAACATCATCGAAGTTGGGTAAAAACACCTTGAGACTGCGGGATGAAGACAACCAATGGCACTTTCAGAGCTCCGTCTTACGGTTTTGGTCTAAATACTTTTATTTCATCGTTGGCGACAATGTCGCTAATATTAATTTGACACAGAAACATCCCAATCACCGCATCATAATGTTGATAGTAATTTTGTATTTCAAGATTGCTCATCGTGTTTGTTGTCAGAAAGTCGAGGCTTTTCCGCATAATTCACCACCCCTTATATTTATCCAGTTTCCAGTGTCCCTATCCCTGGATACCCGATCGACGTCTATTCCACAAGTCTCCCATTTAATGATGATTTTCAGATCCTTTTTGCTTCTTGGCCGAATTCTGATTTGAGCAATAAAAATTATCTTTTTATCTGATTTTATTCCTCCAAATTAGGAAATTTTATTGTTTGCATTGGTCAGGAAACAACTATAGGCCGTTTATATCACGAGTACTTCATGAATTTAATTTGTTGTAAATGACTTCCAAAACAGCTTCACAGCGGTTCTGACGGACACATTCAAGTTAACGTTATCGCCGTTGTACATCAAGTCTCGTTTCAATTGTAGAAATATTTCAATGCCATTGATATGCGAATTCTAGCGTCGAGCTCAATTGGCAGGGCTTGGTTTTGTCTGATTTCAAATAAACATTCATTGGTGCACTCTGTTTAGGTCTAGCTCTCGCATGGTAACGATTTCCTTGTTTAATTGGGTGTAAATCGTAATTTGTACACTTCGATATTGTAAACCTTTATTTGAAATTACAATAAATAAAAAATGACTGCAGAGATCTTGAAGTGCCATAAGATATGTGTTGAGATCATCGAAATGGCAAACCGTTAATAACGTCGATAAGTGAAAATTTTGAGAGATTTTTCCTAACCTAATTGGGGGATTTTCAAGTCTGTTAATTTTTATGACATTTGCAGATTAAATTGTATGCATTTACGGATTGTCAGGAATCAACCGACAAACTGCAGACTTGGAACAGTTGCAGGCTTAACGGCATAAGAAAAAAACGGCATGCTTCAAATCTTGAACCATGGGGAAAAAATGTAACCGAATTTTTTTGGCCATGTAGAAATGAACAAAGTAATTCAAATATTTGGACAAATATCGAAGAAAACATAATTTTTGTTATAATTTTCCCTATTCAACCCTGAACGTTTGTCAAAAGTTTCTTCGTTGTGCGTTTTGCCAAATGCTTGCATTTACAAATTTCACCCACACTCTTTGCGTTACACTATTACGCGATTAAAAATGAGTCGACGCAAAATTACCTGAAACCCGTGGACCGTGTATTAATCTTGATGTATGATATTGGTTTGGGCTACGGATGTTCGAAATTCAAGTTTTGAAAGAACTGTGCGCGATGGTCCGAAGGGGTACAGGCTAAGCAGCTCCTCATGCATTCTGTTAATTAAATTAAACCGTTTATAATGCACAGGAGCGGAAACACCCCATCATCGGTTGGAAAGAGCCACTTTGGTCCGGATTATCAATTTGTTTGGCAGCGATGAGATTGCAGCACATTCGTTTACTGCTCGTTTGTGAACCAGGGAAGCAAAGTTGCATGAAGGGATGCACTGAACTAATTCAGGCTCCATTACAAAAATGCAAAACCATTAAATTTTAGAGCCCCATGTAAAAGGCAACCGAACTCCCTGAGGCATCTAAAAAAAAGCCTTGTCTGATCCTTCAGGTTGCATTTGGTTTTCCATTTTTTATTAGGTTGACGAGTGAATTTTTAAATTATCTATCAAAATTGACCTCGGCCCCCTAATGTGAATGTTCCCAAAGTGTCTCCGCAGCCATTTCTCAAACGACAATCCTCATTTTTTGAGGCTCTCTTGACTAATTTTCAATCACATTTTTTTCTGCTTTTCCTCCAGATGGTTGCCCCTGAATCCACACAGATAATCCTGGGCTAAATACTTACACAACTCAATAGTATCTCGATAAATACGAACCCCTCTTTTTGAAATATTTGTAGAAGTAATTTTTAAGCGCCAACGTGTGGACGATAATTTCCTAGAATTGCAACAGTGCAGGCAACAGAGACTCCGCTTGCCGGAAAGAGCGCCCTCATCAATACCGCCCTCTCTGGGACCAGCTTGAGAGCCTGTGCCCCTGACCATTTTGAAACCACAAAGTCAATACCCAGGCCGACTCCACGGGCTGCAGTCGCATGCTTGATTGCGACCACTGCATCTATGAATAGAGCTCTGATTTTTCAGAATCATAAGCTGCAGTTTACTGTGACCATTTTGTCATTTTTTAAATCAATTAATTAATTCGGTCGATTTTTATCGAAATCGGGAGGGGATTTTTGTTTTATTTTTGCGTAATCAATGTAAGAAATCATTGATTTTTGAATCGCTCTTTACGCTTGTCATGACTACAGGCTAAATACAAGCAGAGTGCCTGCCCCAAACCACGCTCTGCTCACATGCAGAGTTCCCAAGAAACATTAAACTGAACTAAGTGACAATGGGGAAATCCCAAGCGTACTGCCCACTAAAAAGAGCTCACTTTTTAGGTCATACCTTCATGTTGTTCAATGCACCGTGATTGTGATTAACCTTGTGGTCTTAAGACCGAAAAAAACATTTTTACAAATTAAAATATACATGTACAACTTGTGATACACACTGAGTTATCAAAATATGAACCGTCCTAATTTCTGGCCCGGCATAAGTTGATAAGGGACTACTCGCAACAGTTTAAAGAAAACAAATAACACAATGGATATTAAGAAGCACAATGTGTTTATTATTCTGAGAACAGCATGTATATCCTGTCATTTAAACACGAAAGCAGCAAACGTAAAATGGGTTTGCAAACTAGCTGGCAGTGGTTTGATTTATAAGCACAAGAAAGTTCCCAAACAATTTGGATAAATTCCTACATGTGGTGAAGTTGTACATGTACTGACAGAAGCCATAGCTCAAGGTCTGCCCACACAACATTGTTCCTCCATTTCCTTCTCAAACTATTCTCCTTGACAAAGTCATACGAGAACGGAAATAGCTAGCATTGTTTGAGTATGTGGCAAAATAGGTACATGTGGAAAATGAATATGACCTCAATGGTATACAGTACTGAACAACAACAATAACAATAATAGGGTTTTGACACATATCCACATTGGTTCATAGTCTTTCAGTTTCTTAATACCAAACGTGAATAGGATTTTTGATTTTGAGGTCGTTAAGTAGTGCAGTAAAATGTTTTGCAGACTTGATGTCCGCCTTCTTTGACCAATTCATCAAAAGATGCACTGCATTAAACTCCCGACAATGGAAACATTTCAAAAAGCATTTTCCCCGATGAAGCTAATGACTGTGAACCTGTCATGTGGTCGTCCTTGGACGGCGGATAAATTTTAGGGATCAGGGAATGGCATAGTGACTTCCTCGGTGACATCACCGGATGAGGCTTTTAAGACGAATTGCCGAGGAACGATGTTGTAAACATACAATTTTCATCTAGTTTTGACTTTCAAACTCAAATATCATTTCGGAATGCAATTATCCCACCACAACCCCATAAATTTTTCCAGTCCTCATAGTAAAACAGAAGTGGCTAATATCATTTCGCATTTTTTTAGTCTTTGGGTATATTATTTAATGTATATCAGGATCAAAACGTTTCAAATCTGGACGTCATGGAACTGCTTTGTATGAAATGTTTGACGGAGAAAATGTGAGATTCCAAATTTAAGCAAGTCATCTAAATGCGTTATTTTAGATTAACATCTCAGCAACAATGCTCACTTGTCTCAAATATGCACTTGCCATATTACATAACTTAAAGAGAATTTCAAATACGCTGTACATGCATTTTGGATATACCAAAGAGTAGTGAAAAGATGAATCAACATCAAGTTGAAAAGAAATTCATTCCACAGCCATTTCAAGCAATCAATTTACAGCAGCATGGCACATACTTTCGGGTTCTTCTTAAAGTGATGAGAGAGAAGAGTACAACCATGGAAAGGAAAATTGGGCAATATTCATATGGCAACATCTCCATAGTGAACTTAGTTTTTGGAATCCAAAAATTAGGTTTGCATTTGTCTGCTGGTTTAGCTTTACAAATTGTGTCTGTAGAAATTGTTGCTAATGCATGCAATTTAAATTTGCCAGATTTTCTTAACCCTCCATCATTAACAACATTGACAAATTTCAGGTGGACTAGACTTTGATACAGAAGGTAAACTTCTTTTACTTTGGACTCAGTTTTTTTGAGTTTCTCCACCACATGAATACTCGACAATGCCAAAGAAAGTTGTCCTGTTTCATGTATGAAATCTGCACCTTGATACGCTGGAGACTTGCATTCATTTGCTCTGCAACTTGACTGTTCAGCATCTTATATTGTGGGTAAGCATCAAGTCTATATCCACTTGAACATGCTGAAAATGCACAAAGAGAAAGAAAGACAAATGTCAGATGAGTAAAAGTTACATTTGATGTCGGGCAAGACAACTAAATAAAACCATCACAATTATCACAGCACTTCATAGTTCTGTTGAAGTGGTATTTTCAAGGAACATTTGACAAAATCAAAAACAAATACAGCTAAACTTTAACAAATTAAACTTCTCGAGGTAATCTGTACTACGGACAAGCACAACAATTACCTGTATGATAAGGCCAGTGCAAACTGTCGATGAGGAACTTTGTGTTTCGAAAATGGCGAGGTTCTCGGTTAAGACAATATGAGTGCAAGTGGCAAGCGTTGTCATACATAACGACTGCAGGAGCTGAAAAATATAGAAACAAAATAAAAAGAGTGCAAAAAGTTTGTGCGTTAACACCTCTGATTAACTATTACAGAGTGACATTCAGCAAAATTCAGCACAGAACTGGAAGTATCGCACGTAAGCTCAGACCCAGCCAAAAAAAAGTCCTTATAAATTTTAAGAATATTCTACAATAAGAACAGCTGTTGGAAAACTCTGAAACTTACTGGATGAAGAATCCATTAAATTCATATTAGCACTGCACAATCTATAAGTCTCTAACACAACTTTCTTATTGAAATAACCCCCCCCCCAACCACTTCCATCCTTTGACATAGATGGTCTAAACACCTACAGTAGTCATGGGAAAAAAACCTGCAAGGAATTTCTCTTTGGGCAGCTGCAATCAATTTCTCTAAGACCAGGACGGACCTACAAAGTGCATTACTGTGTTGCTAAAAGGTATTTTGAGGGTTATTCCAATGCATCTTTGCTTTTAAGCTAAAAAGTATTTTTATATTCCATGTCAGGTCATATTCCTGACCAATAATATGATGTAAGTCGAAAGAAAAAGCCTCAAATTTAAAACAGTCTGTAGACAAATATGTATTCCATTCTTTGTTGATGTTGCTTAAATACATTCTGTCAAGTTTGATAATTCCTATTTATTGGCAGAGCACTAAGCGTCAATCCCATTTGCATACCTGCAACTGTTGTAAATAAATAAAAGTTTGAATAAATGACATATCAAACATTGAGAAGAGTGCAAAGATACACAAACACCTATCTAAGATAATTCATTACAGCGACACTGTAACGAAATTTTTTGTCACCCATGTTCCCTAACTGTGGTTAAACTTTTAAAAAAGTGTGGACTCACTAGTTGCAAAACGGGTAAGTAACAGAGTGAATGGAACATTTGGAGATTCAAACCGCTCCATGATCTCAAAACTGTAGCAAATGCCTGAAATGGTAACATTTTTAAATAATGAAAAAAACACAGCAAAACACAAAAAGGAAAAACACACCAGTTAGGTGAAGAGCACATGATACTGAACACTAATTGTTGTACTTATTGAAAAGTCTGATTCATCAAAAGTCAAGTGACCTTTAAAACAATGCATCTCTACTTCAACCTAATTCAATACCCACAACAGTAACAGCACACCATAACTCACAAGTGCATGAACACTTTTTTCTTGTGGGTGGGGTTATCAGGGCATTATGGGTCATCCCAATGATGAAAAATCCTGAATGCTTTCCAAATTTATCCAACAGTACACTTAAGAAAAATGTCCAATTCACTGACGCAATGTTTTTCTCTGATATTAAATATGATAAAGGAAACATGCAAGAGCAATTAAAAAATGTTTACTAAAAATTGTTTCAAGAACAGAAAGTAATGGTGGCACTGTCTCCAAGGTCATTAATGACAACATCAGGTCTACATACTATGATCCCATTTGACACATCTTGCATTTGTTTAGATACAGCTGCAGGCACTGAATAGGAAACTTGCTGGCAGCCTAGCACTTCAGTCCTTTAGCAGAATACATGAAGCATCAGTTAAAAATTAAAAGTCTATACAATCACCAGCAATGGATCATTTTTTATGAAGTAAGGATACCAGGAGATTAGGTAAGAACACGTACCATGCTCACAAAACGCTGCAAATATGCCTGGACTCATCTGCCATATGTTTTTGTTTGTTTTCGACAATCCCCGATGGAACAACTTTTACGGTCTATGTCCACTGAGTAGACTCCTCTGTGTTTCTTCTGTGGCAGGTTAGGCCAAAAAGCAACGCCACAAAATTCATTGCTAGCTTCATCAGTGGTGACACTATTTGCTTCGATACTCGTTGGTATGGTTGCTGGTGCTGAAACAATGGAGCTTTGGAAAGGCGTCCAAGTTCCTCCAACACAGGAATAAGCACATCCGGAAGGTCATCTTGGACTTTATAAAAGTCTGCAAGCAAAGGGCACTGGAGACAAAATAGTCATAACTATGCATTACAAGAGAGAGACAATACATGGTTCACACGTAGTCACTTCCTATTTGACCTTATGATAATAACAGTACTATGCTGTTGAAGGAGGCTAAGCTGTAAATAAACTTGCAGGCTTCCACAAGAAAGCAGAATAATTCTCTTTTTTTATTTTAGTCAACTGATCAAACTTTGCAGGCAGAAATAAAGAGCAAGTCCAGAATTTCTACTTACTTTTATTTAACAGGTTAGAGTTATGTTTCATGCAAAGTTAGGTACATGTATTGATGCCTGTAGTCTCTGCCCTTCGAACATTAACCCATGTTGCAGAACAGTGATAACCACAGTATTTCAACAATACTAGGGATGGTAACAAAGGAAATCAATGCACCATTATAGATCTCAAACATGTGTGAGAAACTAACTATACACTATTTCAACAGGGTATTCACATACCATGTCCTCGGCTGAGGCAGCAGTGTAACTGTGATCTAAGAATTGAAAACAAAAAGTGTTCATCGACACAGTTTGCAACTATCCATGTTAAATTGCTAACAAGAAAAGTTGTAAACAGCATTCATGCTTGTACATGTGCCTTGGCCATGAGAAGCAGCAGTGATTGTGGCCTGATTATCAAAGTCAACCAAAATCTACTTCAGGCCCATGATGTGTAAACATTTGGGGAAATCCTTAAACACATCTGCAGGAAAATTTAAACAAAACGGGCAAACATAAATGACTTTATACACTTGTAACCAAACAAAAAGATACCGATAAATGGCACACGCTCATCAGTGACACAAACTTGTCTTCATGGACTGAGAAGCATGCAATGTACACATATCTTGAATTCATTTCTCTCAAATTTATACTATACTTATTGAAATATGGAAGCAAATATTAATAAATTGATCTCAAAAAACATCTGACCTTCCATTTTCTGGTGTATATGCACAGAGGCTGACTGGAAAACCTGACTTCTTGCTTGGTCACAGGAGCACTGATATGCCCAATCCCAAACCCCTCGGAAACACATTGCTTTTTTTCTTATCAATACAAACTTATTGGTCTGTAAAGCAGATGTGGTAAAAACAAAACCAAATGAGCCTTTTTTGGAAAAGTCAAGTCAACTTAAATTCAGGAATATTACAAAAACATTTGAATAATTTCGGCTGGCATTCACAAAAAAACAAAAAAAACTTGCCATCCAAAATCTTTTTGAAATGAGAAAGACTCAAATTGTGTCAAGAAATTCTAGGTTATTCAGAGTTGTTGGCTTAGGAAGACTCAAATCAATATGCAATGACTTGTGAAAAATTGACATAGTCAAGCTATGTTAAAAAATATCTGGATTCATTTCAATTATAAAGGGTTTACCTCAGTTACTACCAAAAATGATACCACATGTATAATGGGGGCTGCTGTGTTATGGGGCTTCCAACAATGTACATGTAGATTTGTGTGTTAAATGCATTATCTACAAAAAAGAAAGAATTATGAAGTTCTGAGCCTCCGAAATGGTAATATGCATGTCATAAAAAAAAGAAATAAATAAAAAAACCTAAACAACAGGAAAAATTGTACATTTACCTTCATTACAAAATTCTGGCAATTCAAGTCATTCAATACAAATACCGTGAAAAATTCATCACATGCTGAGATGCAATTTGTCTCCAAGATGAGCTGGAAATAAAGATCACTTGTCTCTAATAATGGCATCTCTTCTTGTATATAATCTGCAAAGTAATAAAATGACACAAGCCAATTAGTAAAACAAAATTAACCTTGATTTTACTTCACCTTTGTTACGTAAAAAAATCTATGTGCCAAGCCTGTGTATTGTTGATGGGCATCAATACGTATGAAGCCTAGGCCTGTGTATGGTTGATGGGCATCAATACGTATGAAGCCTGTGTATGGTTGATGGGCATCAATACGTATGAAGCCTGTGTATGGTTGATGGGCATCAATACGTATGAAGCCTGTGTATGGTTGATGGGCATCAATACGTATGAAGCCTGTGTATGGTTGATGGGCATCAATACGTATGAAGCCTGTGTATGGTTGATGGGCATCAATACGTATGAAGCCTGTGTATGGTTGATGGGCATCAATACGTATGAAGCCTGTGTATGGTTGATGGGCATCAATACATATGAAGCCTGTGTATGGTTGATGGGCATCAATACGTATGAAGCCTGTGTATGGTTGAGGAGCATCGATACGTATGAAGCCTGTGTATGGTTGATGGGCATCAATACGTATGAAGCCTGTGTATGGTTGAGGAGCATCGATACGTATGAAGCCTGTGTATGGTTGATGGGCATCAATACGTATGAAGCCTGTGTATGGTTGATGGGCATCAATACGTATGAAGCCTTTGTATGGTTGACGGGCATCAATACCTATGAAGCCTGTGTATGGTTGATGGGCATCAATACGTATGAAGCCTGTGTACGGTTGATGAGACTGCGAGTGCGACTGATAATGTATGAAGCTTGTGCATTGTTGATTAGTCTAACTTGATTTTAATTAAAACAAATTTTAGGTCTTACCGGTACCAGCAGCTGCCGGGTGTCCCCCAAAGTCTTCAGCTGCTCTGGTAACGCCTGTAGAACTGGCAGTGGGTCTGACGTCGGGCATATGACAATGTGGATGTGTCACATCGCTGCGCTGCTTTCGCTGTCTTTTCAGTTGGGGCAAGGCTGTGAAATTTGTGGTTTTGCTTTCACCAAAACGTTGAGTTCGGAGGTTGAAACTGTGCCACTCTTCTGAATATTTAGCTCGTTCCGTTTCGTTTTTATTTCTAGGGGAAATATTACTTCTCTGAGACATTTTGGCCAGCCGCGGATCACTCAGGAGGGCAACTGACGATTACTTGGAAAGAACACGTGCATGCGTGACTGAAAATAAGCTGCAGGATCTAGGAGGCCGGGCGCAAGCGGCATGCGCATATCATATGCAGCGCACATGTACATGTACATGTACTGTACACGTACATGTGTACATTGTACACTGTACTGCACACACATGTACAGTACATGTTGATATACCTACTTTACATGTACTACTTCGGAATATATTTGCATGTTCAAGCTCCGCCCACAACGTTCGCATCGGATAATGCTAAAACATTATAAACGGCTGAAAAGTAGGCTACGCTGTCAATAACCTCTCCAATCGCCATTTATAGATCTATTCACTGGTTCCAGTGGCAAATGCGACATTTCAATTGTCTTGCTAGGGTACCAGCCAAACCCCCGTTGAAACGTGTATGGTTGTATTCGAGAATTGAGCTTCACACGTATTGACGCATATATGCCTCCATGTTTAGTGTGTGGAACTTTCTTCAACAGTAGAGGGCGCTTGTCGAACAACCCAGACAGTCAACCCGGACGTAAAAAAAAACAGTGTGAAGTGTTCAGTGCATGCACTGTACATGTACGTACGGTTGGCACTGCATGCTTCGGTGTAACTGGACTAGTGTCAACGAAGCGGGGATCATTCTGACAAGTAGGGCCTTTGAAGAGTTTGCTTGTTTTTCCTGTCTTGTGAAGTGGTGAAAGACGTTAGAAAATGGGAGATATGGATGCAGTATATGGTGGAATCGAAGGGTAAAGTGCCTTCCTAACGAATTACTTACTGTACATAGGCTAATTCACACAGAGCATTCGACTTGCATGACTTGATTTGGGGGCATGTGACTGTAGTAATAACAGTGTGACTCTATTGCTACCGGTACCTCCATGGTGTAACACTGTAACAGCGGTGACACTATTCTATTTAGGCCTAGGACTACCGGAAAACACCGGGAGCACTGGAAAATACAGTGCACATCATAAACAGTTTACATATCAACAAATGTAATAAATATTCTTGCGTTTGGGGCACAAAAGTTATTTTGATTGGAAAAACTGGCAGTTAGGCCCAAATAAATGTCTTGAAACTGCAGAAAATACCAGGCCTCATCACGGAACTCGAAAAGAACATGAAAACCGGCCATTAGTAAGAGTTCCATGTGTGGACATTACTACTTTTCCCTTGCAGTAGTTCATTAGCCGTCAGAAAGCAATAAAATTTCCTAAATAAGGTCAAATTTAGCTCTGAAAACAACCGATGTGAAGTTAGTTCCTCGTTCCTCGTTTTACGTTCGACATTCAACGTTGAACAAGAAAACTGTTCCATATTCGAACGTTGAATAAGTAACCGTTTGACATTCAGGGTGCATACGCCTAAGAATAGTATGGTGCACCAAAGGGACAAAAAAACTGCACCACGAACGTCCACTTCCATTCACATGTACACAAATTACATTGTACGTGCCTTTTCACAATAATGTACTGTATAAACAAACAACTGTCTCCCTCAAAGGGAACCTTGGGCGTAGGGTTCGTCGGGTAACGGGTAACCGGTCAAAGAAGCCTGAGGTGTAGGCGATTGTGTGTTATGTTTTGGCACTGTAAATATTAGAAGAGAAAGACAGGTTAATGTTATGTTCTCCCTGTTTTCACCGAACTGCTCAACTCAAACGAAATCATCAGTCAGACGCGCCAGCCATCAACGTTCTTTTTTGGGTGCCTGTCTTTACACTTTAGCGACCCCTTTGCCTGCATTTCAACCGGGCAGAGGCAGTTTTCCACGGTCAAAAGGGCTTTGAAGAAAGTCGTGTCTCTTCGCTGGACTTCTTCGCTTGCAAACCAGAGTGGACAAGTGAATGCCTAACACTACACTGAATTTCTCAAACTGAAATAAAATACCAGAGCCCCATGCCCTACCTGGAGATTACATCGAATCTGATGTCATTGTTCTGAATCGGAGACCACTCGTCGAAACCCGGGGGAATGGGGTCTTTCGAGGTGAAACAAATCCTGAAATGGAGGCGACGGATTTTGACGGCCATGTCCTTATGAGAGGAAAAACACAACCTTTTTTTTTATTATTTGTCCTCTCCTTTAAACAATATAATTGTTTCCTCCCGGAGGAACAATTATATTGTTTCAAGGGACAAGGACAAGCATCTAACCAACAATGTATATCGCATCAATGTACATTGTATATCGCATCCTATTTGGATGTGGCCAGTATACATCGGACAAACCGGCAGGAACTTCCCCACCAGGCTCCAAGAACACCATGTGCACGGCCTACGAGGAGAGCATGGCAAGTCGGCCGTCGTCAATCATCCACACTGCTTGAACCACAACACCACATGGGACAATGCAGAACTCATTGCCCCCATTCAGAAATTGGTTTCCTAGAAGAATCCGAGAAGCCATCGTGATTTACGGCACAAGTGCGTCCCCGGCAAGACATCCGTTTGAAGCTCAGCGACATATCGCGCCCACTCTACTAGCACCCAAGACAGCCCTCACCCCTGAGCAGTAGGGTTGCCTATACCTGAAACCCATACCTTGCACCCACCCAATGTGTTCGGGTCTTCTCTGCCCGAAGCCACAATGCCCTCGCCCCCTTTGGCATCACTGATCCACCACAGGATCCAACACCTTCATGCTCCAGTGCACGTGTGGTCAGTAATACAAGCCGCGAATACCGTTTCAACCCCCAACCCATCCGGATTGCCTTTATAAACCAACCCTCCATATGAACCACAGCTTCCACATCGAAAACACGGAATTGGGTGTTTTATTTCGATGGCAGAAAGTCTAGTGTGAGGCATTCATTTTCCATTGTAGTTTCCAAGCGGAGAAGTCTACCGCCGAGACAAGACTTTCGTCACAACTGTTTTCACTATGCGATTGTCTGCCTTAAGTTTACCCTGGTTGAAATGGACGCAACGGGGTCACTAATGTGCAGATAAGCACAGTAAAAAAAGTATACTCAGTCGTGGGATTGGTGTATTTTCGATTCTGTGAAATAGTTTCATGAAAAAAGGACGGTTTTAGTATTTACCTCTAGTTCTATCTATTAAACGACAAGTCTTGAGTCTAGCACCCTCTCCAAAGGACAGCGAGAGTATCCTGACCGAAAAGTCGAGTCAGCACTTACTGGTTCTTTTAATAACCACACATCTTCTCAGAGACTTAGTCCATGCTTTACCCGCAAGCCTATTGTACTATACATCTCATGACTTCACCATGCAAAGCTTCAAATCAACATATATTGGAAACAGGGTTTTTTTTGTCCCTGTTGCACTCCATAGCCATTTAGGCGAGTGCACCCTGAATGTCAAACGGTTACTTATTCAATGTTCGAATATGGAACAGTTACTTGTTCAACGTTGAATGTCGAACGTCAAACGAGGAACAAGAAACCAACTTCACACCGCCCTGAAAACAAGCCGATTCAGGATTTTTCAAAAGGGGGGCGTGATTGAGAGTTTTCCAAAAGGAAATAATGTGACAGTCCCGTTTTTGAGATTTTATGGTGCTTTCCTGTATTTGCTAGTGTTTTCCAGTGTATACTGGTAGTTTTCTGTGGTGGTTTTCTGTTGGTTATCTGGTGGTTTTTTGGTAGTTTTCTGGTGGTTTTTTGGTAGTTTTCTGGTGGTTTTCTGGTAGTTTTCTGGTAGTTTTCTGGTAGTTTTTCTGGTGGTTTTCTGGTGGTTTTCTGGTAGTTTTCTGGTAGTTTTCTGGTAGTTTTCTGGTGGTTTTCTGGTAGTTTTCTGGTGGTTTTCTGGGTAGTTTTCCTGTGTTTTCTATATTTTTCAGTGTTTTCTGGTATATACTATAGTAGATGGTTCACTAACCTTTCGAAATCATCTCAGGTAAGAATTCCATATACTTTTGAAAATAGTTTCATTAGTTTATTTTCCCTTACTGTGATTTGTTAGCCTTCAGAAAGTGATAACGTGTCCTTAAAAGTCAATTTTAGCAGGGGAAGTATTGAAGCATTTACTAAGAAAACAGTTTTTCAGACCAGTCTCATGGGATTTGTGCACAGGGTGTCAAGTAATATCCGGATATGGAACTGGTACTTTTTACCTTGATGTGAAAGATTTTGTTTGTGGTTCAGTTTATTTTCCACTACGATTACTCAGAACATTTGTGAGTGCACCGTATGCAGACAGAAGTGGAGTCTCTATTATTATTATTGCGGTGTTGAGAAATGGTTTCTATGAAAACCTAAGCAAAGGACTTTGTTCATGAATAAATGAAGACATAAAAAATGGATATTGCTTTTCAAGGAAACAAAATAGCCTCAGTTTGTGCATCTGCCAGTTAACTTGTAATTGAATCTGTTTCGCCACAACTATGGCCTCGGTCCCAACTACATCTATACTTGGACCAGTCCAAACCATAGTTGGGAGATCCCAACTTCAGTACGGACAGGAGACAGTGTGTTGCTAAGGGAATAAATATGTGCTTAGCTGGTCTTAAATGTGCATTTGAGACTGGCTCAGAAGAATGGATGGGACTAATACCTGAGCCACAGGCAAGGGCATTATCAGTGTTCGTTCTAGTTTAAGACCGGCCACGCACATATTTATCCCTGTTCATAAGTACCTTTCAAGTCAGAGTGTCAAAAGAAGTTTATATATGACGGATTTCCAACAATTTCGTTCAAGAATTTTTCTTTCATTTCCCCAAACAACCCCACCCATTTTATTCCTTTTGCAAGTTGTCCAATAGAATCTCCTGATGTGTTGTTTGGCGTGCGCGTGGCATGTTATGAATAATGTATTTGATGGACAAGTTACTTGTTGGCTCATTCAGATATGGTCAACTTCATTGAAAACTGTTTGCTTAGTAGAACATTGAGACAAACACTGCTCTTCAGGTCCAGGACCAGCTTAGATTGTCAGCAATTCTGTGACTAAGATCTTAGAAATGACACATCCATAGTTGAACCACTTGTTTTGCCAAGGTCCAACTGTGGCAGGCAGTGAGCCAAACACTAGTTTGTCAACTCCCAATAGCGAGGGGAGCTAACATCAACTCTCCAACCTCAATAAACCATGTTATATTTGTTTACTATACCTCATATATATTTGATTTAATAACCTCTGAAAATAAAAATTGTGTGCCGCTATCTTTTCATGTGAGCTGCATACCGTTGTTTAGGCTGGCGCCACCATGGGTGCACAGAACACCCAGGCGACAGTTCTTGAACACCTGGGCGACAGTTCTTGAACACCCGGGCAACGTTCTTGAACACCCGGGCGAAAGTTCTTGAACACCCGGACCACAGTTCTTGAACACTCGGGCGACAGTTAAAAACACATGCGCGTATTTACTCCCTGCATGAAACATTGTGTGTGCGCTTGGCAAACAGCAAAAATAGCAGCATGCACATGACCATAAATACACCAATGAGTGTTCGGCAATCCGTCATGAATATGTAAGAGATATAGTAATATCCTCTAATTTGATGATAGTATTTATTATGTAATAGTACATGTACCAGTAGGTTCAATGTTTAAAGTCTGCTTTTATGGTTGAGTAATTTTTCTCTGTTATGAGCCAACCTTCTATACAGACTTTGCCCTATTTATAATTGTTGCCTTTTTGTACATGTTTGTTGATTTTCGAGACAATGAGATATTTGAAATCTGGAATCCTATTTTGGTTGCTTCCCACAGGGGAGCCACTCATTCCAAGATGGTTCTTATGAAAGGTGATGGCTCCATTCTAGCTTGGTCAGATGGACCCAGCACAAATCACTGGGTAAATAATCACTTCTTTTTATTTGCAAGAGTCAATTTGTTTCTGTTAGTAAAAGCAGCAGTCCAAAGATAGGGCATTAAACTTGTTGATAGCCTGGTCAGCTAACAACCGGAATTGTGAATGTCATAACGTAATGCAATTAAACATGTTCTTCCTCTTTTTAGTTGATAGGAGTAGATCAGTGTTTAGTTAACATCAACGAGATGGCTGTGAAAGCTAAGACAGAAGCTGGACTGGATATCAACAAGCCCCTTCAGTCATTGGTAGGTACATGTATAACTTCAGGTCTAGACTTTCCCTCATTGGAAGGGCTTTTCTCTATCCATCCACCTCCACAAAACTGAAGGATGGGCTGCTGGAAAGAAGTCAGAAGAGGGCAAAAACAGCAGCTTTGTCGACATTTTGGGTTCAACTCCTGCCAGTTGTTTTATGTTTTATTTATTTAGTTAGTTTGTGTGCTTCTTGGTTCATTAACATTAACTTTCTACCTCGTAGGAGTTACATGGATGCTTAGTGTAAAGTGTTGTTGAACTGACTTAGCCAATCAACTTTATTGGTCGTGAAGTTTTTAGTAACCCCCTTCCTCGCATGTTCTATTCCTCTGTTCAGGGTTTGTCACTCAGTGGGGGAGAACAAGAGGCCGGCAAACGACGAGTTATTGATGGAATGAAAAGCAACTTCCCAAATGTCAGTGAAGCATATCACATGTGCACAGACACCTTTGGGGCCATAGCCACAGCATGTGAGGCTGGTAAGTTGCTGTTAAGATGCAGCTGGGTAATTTCTCAAATGAGGGGTCCAAATGTGACATTTTTGTGTTCTTATTACATCGGAAAGGTGTTATTGACATGGAAATATCACTGGAATTGTTTTTAAACCAGTACTATTTGTTGGGAGGTAATTTGCATTAATTCATCACTCTTGGAAATTAGAAAATGTGTTCTGAACTTTCAAAATCATATGTCAGATGTGACAGGGACACGAAAAAAGTTGAACCCTAATTTCTGGAATTACCCAGCTACAGTCTAAGTTAAAGTTGTAGTCAAAGCTGCTTCATAACATACCCTGCTGGGTACTCAATTTAAGAAGGAATGCAATTTACAACAGGTGTCTGTGGAATTCATGCTAATTGGTACTTGAGTGGTGCGTTTTGTAAAATGACTCAAGCAGTAGAATGGGTATGCAAGGCAGAGACAGATGGGCTTATAGTTTGGAGCTGATAAAATGTACATGTGGCCAGATGTGAAGAATAAGGAACAGTAATTGTTATTGTACAACTTTTGTTCTCCAAACAGCTATCCTTTGCAGTCCACTGGCCTATTTGAGTTATGGTGGACACAACAGGAGGGCGCTGCTTGGTTTGGGTGAAGTCTTTTGTGTTGACTCCAAATTTACTCACTTCAAAAGCGCCCTGCTTCAAAAAGGCCAATTTAATAAGTTTTTGTACAGCTTGTGCCAACGCCTAATGCACATCTTGTGTTCATTTCATTTCCTTTAAGAGGGAAATAGTGCACTATCAACAGCGTATTCATCCTTAACTCTAAGATCCCTAGCCCCGCCAATCCTTCAAAACCCACCTGGAGGTTTGGGAGGATTTTGCAGCATTGAGGAAGGTACCAATCCTTCGCATGGGGCTTACACTTCTTGAATACAAAGAATGTGTCATTGTATTCCTGCATTTATTTAGTTGAGTGTGTTTCATGATTTGGGTCGTAGCATTTCAGGATTTGGCTTTCCTGGCAAAAATGTCACTTTGATCCGATTTGAATGATCAAATTGTAGAGGCAAACTGATGATATGCTTACATAATAATTATTGAGATCAGCAAAGAAATTGTCTGGAGTGGGATTTAAACCAGCACAGTGTTTTTTACAAGTTTGCAAGTAGGCTCAAATCCCCTTCTAGTAAATTTGTCACAGTCCCTGTCAATACAGGCAAATCACAGTAGTGCACCTCCAAGAGTTTGAAATGCATTAGCCAATCATGATGCGCGAAATCTGTCGATTTTGTTTCTATACCCTAGGGGTTTAACATTAAAATGTGGTGAGATATCTTTATCAGAGCCATTATTGATAAAGTATTCAAGTCAGTGAAGGATTTAAAGTACATCATTTTGAAGCTTTGGTATGCACTTGAATAGATTCTTCAATCTTGGTGCACATTCTTGTTTGGCAGGTGGTATTGTACTAATTAGTGGGACAGGTTCTAACTGTCAGTTGATCAATCCAAATGGTAAGAACCATGGATGTGGAGGCTGGGGTCATCAGATTGGTGATGAAGGCAGTGGTGAGTCTGGATTCCTGTCTTCTTAAGGCATGAACAGTCTGTATATTCTCTGTGTACTCTGTGCTCCCATTCAAACTTAACAATTATTGAAGGAAGGAAATCTTGCTTGGAGATTCAGTAACTTGAAAGAAATAAGAAAGTTCTGTCTGTCCCTCTGAAGACTTATTTATCTGGACTCAGATGTGCTTTCAAATGTCTCATCAATTATAATTGTAGGGATTTTCCAGATAAATATGGTAGGCCCTAGGCCTTACTTTTTGCTGTTCTCTGGTAAGGCCGAATATGCACTGAATTTACATGTATGCTTTTAGGAGACTACCTTTGTGTCTATTACTTTTTTAACCACTTGCTGCCGGGTGGATTTTTCTTGTGCAAGACAAGATGCCGGGTCCTTTTCAAGATCTTCCGTTTTCAAAATTCTTCGAAAATTCATCGTTTCATTTAATCGCCTTTTATACCAACATGAAGGACTCTTTTGGCACTACTTTACAGCTGACAGGTAAATTCATTGACTTTTGAATATTTCAGCCAGGCCTGCAGCCTTGGAAAAAGAGCCCAGATTGTGCAGTATTACGTAAGGTTCTTTTGTTCTCAAAACCGGCACAGTGCACTACTGACCTCTTTTCAATAGGGGCCAGATTAACGTGCAGCGTTGCTGTGTGGCTCATTGCTGTGGTGGTGGAGAGCTTTTGTCCCCAGTGGTAATCCGCTCGCTCTAAATGCCTCAAACCTGGTATACTGTTTCAAAACAAGGCTAGATTATCTCCACTATTGAGAGCGAAAAAATGTCAATAATGCCCAGCAGCTCAGTCTTTTGTGCTGAGCACGGTCTTTTGTTATAAGGCCCAACTCTTTTGTCCCAGTTCCGGGCTCCCCGGCTCTGCATATGAAGCCTATGTACTCGAAAACGGGTCGCCCGGCAAGGAGTGGTTAATGCCAAAATGTTTAGAATGAATGCAAATGAACCCAAAGACTTTGACTATCTTCTGTGTTATTTTTATGTGGTTCCCTTCACTCTCGCAGTATCGTCAGTCAGGGATCGATTCCACAGCCTTTAGTGTTTGGTCACACAAGTGTGCCTTGTGGATCAACTAAATGACTGTGAATGTGTTTGTTTGTATACATAGCTTACTGGATCTCTGCCAAAGCAGTCAAGACTGTCTTGGATCATGAGGACAACCTGGTGGATCCTCCACACGATGTTACATATGTCAAGAAAGCCATCCATAGCTTCTTTGGGGTGGGTGTTACTGCCTTGTAGCCTTCCATGTACACATGCACATGGAGTACGTTGTTGCTGCAAAGCGTGTGTTGTTGATTCAGGAGGTAATTTGTGGACTTGTGGAGTATGCACACGTCTGGTGGAGCATGATGTTGATGTGTGCAGTGCGTTTGTGTTGAGTCTGGATACTTTGTGGTGTGCATTGCTATTTTGGAAACTGTTGTTACTTGCAGCATGTGTTTGGTTTCATGAAATTTGTTTTGTCAGTGTGACAATTTATAGCTGTTGCTTGCGCACTAAGAAAACAGGCATCATGAGGCATGCACATTTGATGACAGGTTTTCCTCACTAGGGGCTCATGGGAACCTCCAACCTACATGTATTTCAGCAGACTTTGTAGTTTGGAATAATGGAGCAATGTCTGAGTATTACGATGACATGATCCAGCACAGTTACATCTTGTGAAGTTTTAACATCTTGCAGTAGAAGCGCTGTACTTTTGTTAACTTGTGAGATCTTTTATTCTTTTGTAAAATTGTTAGAAATTTATAATAAATTCTAATAATAAATAATTACTATTTATGCACTTCTAAACTTTAATAAACTATACAATTCCAGTTGTCATTACTATTTGGCAACTGCTGCGTGAGGGACTACCATGAAACAGTGAAATAGTTGTTATTGTCATTATTTTTGGTGACTCCAGGTTTCAGAGAGTTTTGGCCTTTTGGATCACCTCTACACCAACTTCAACAAACCCAAGTTTTCCAAGTTCTGCATAGTCCTGGCCCAAGGTAAGTTCTGTGGCCATGTTGTGAAGGGGAACATTCTTCTTTGGTATTCCATCATTGTGGACAATGATAAGAGCAAGCAGTCAAGATGCCTCTGACATTCATAATCTAGTGTGGTTCTGAAGCCCTTTTTAAAGAAATTTTAACTGAGTGGGCAAGTGTCCAGTATGTGGCTGTTCTTGATACAAATGTTTGTGTTTCTAGTAGTGGAACTGCACATGACTTCCCTAGTTGTGAGTGCCTGGAAATATGCTTATTTGATGACAATTTTTGTTTCACTGTGTGAGTAAAACCTGGTTGTTACAAATGGCTTGCTGCTTAATCAGGAATTTAATCCACTTGCGGACTTCTAGTTGTTGAAGTTGACTGATGTTTGTGTTATTAGGGGCGTCGGAAGCAAAAGACCCACTGTGCATATGGTTATTCCGAGAAGCTGGCTGGCAACTCGGCCGCCATATTCTTGCTGTTGCACCCAAGATTGACAAGGTAGGCATTTCAAGTATCCTGCTGGTCATTGTTAGGATTGTAGGTCAACTTGCCCCCTGGCCGACTCGCCCCTTACCAGCTCGCCCCTTACCAACTCGCCCCCTGACCGACTCGCCCCCTAGCCAACTTCCCCCCTAAGTTTGCCAAGCACGTATGGCAGGCCCATTCACCATTTAATAAAAAATACAATCAGTCAGAGATGGAATCGGTGATTGCTGCCCTTAAAAATAGGTTCTGGGGTTTGCAGCGGGCACTCAAAGTTGAGTTTGTTTAAAGCTTGGTGGATATTCCCTTTGTGTGGAATTTGGGGGTAACAATTTTTTTTGGATATTGGTAAAACTAATTTAGTATTATCGTGTGTATGGGCCATGGCGCAGCGTTTCCTGTGTATTGTCTATGGGATTTTGTGTGCCACAACACCAACACTCTACCATATTAATTAACTTTGCGGACTATTCTGGATAAAAAAATGGTACATATTAGGCATGATGCCTGGCGACGCAAACCTACGGAAGTGTTAAGCAGACATGATTTATGACAAAGGATGTAACGGTCGCTACACACTTTCAGGTTCCGTTAACTTCACAGGATGCATTTATTAGTTCACAATTAACACTAAATACTGATTTATTCGGCGTGTACACTCATCAAGGATCACATTGTTGATCACATGTTGAAACAGTCATGTCATCTGGTGCCCGTTTCTTGTAAACAAATTAAGAGCACTCTCAAAGATATTCAATTCCAAAAAAGGAATAAAAATTACGCAAATAAAAAAGAATAATAATGGGGCGTTAAAAATTGACATTAGTGTACAATGTACCACTATGACTTTATACATCACACAAAAAGCATATATCCAAGAACCTAAATCAATTCTCGCAGTATATGTGAGGTCCCAGTCGAGTGAATTAGCAACAGAACACTGTAACTAACTAACTAACTAACTAACTGGATATCGGGTCACCGTACAAGAAGATACAGTCACATAACCAAATATTAATGGGACGGATCGAGGGTTCAATGCTGTTGATCCTGAGGGTATGTTGGATGTACAAATAACCTAATCAGACAGTGGACGTAGGAAGTGTTTGAATAAATAAGTGATTAGTGGTGATGTCCAAATATCCATCACCGTCCGTGAGTCGTTCGTGTCGCGTCATTGGTTAGAACCATTGGTTTTTTTAATACATTGGGCCGGTCATATTTGCTTGACGTTCCTAAGGGGCGAGTCGGCCAGGGGGCGAGTCGGCCTGGAGGCGAGTTGGTAAGAGGCGAGTCGGTCAGGGGGCGAGTTTACGAGGGGGCGAGTTGGAAAGGGGCGAGTCGGTAAGGGGCGAGTCAGTCAGGGGGCAAGTTGACCTGACACCATTGTTAGCTGGTCAGAATTGGGATATATGTGCTGTGTGCTCATGTGTATCATTGGCCACTTTATTCACACTGCGTATGCTTTGAAGGCATCACAGTTTCTCTGTCACAGAAAATACACAGAGAAGGAATCAAAGCAAGAAGTGAAATCCTGATAAAACCGAAAAACAAAAACAGAAAAACAAGCAAAATAACCAGAGTGGCCAAGTCAAGTGAGGAAAAAAATCAATTCAAAATGAATTATTAACCCAAGTTACACATAAAAGTTTTTTAATGACAAATGTTCCAGCAAATTAACTCAAGATGTTGAACTTGTATATTTTTTATTTGAAGACACTACTGAATGGGCCAAATGGCCTGATGGTTGTCTGTGTTGGCTCTGTCTGGAAAAGCTGGGAACTCCTCAAAGAAGGTAAGTTGAAAAAAAAAGATTGAACATGGTTTCTTGTGCCTTACATTTGTGCTTCTGATTGTAATGACTTCAAAAAGACTAATGATACTCTTTAGAAGGGTGAAGATATTCCTTAACTCGTGTATCATTCACCTTCCAACCTCATTGAAAAAGTCAGTCACTCATGTAAGGGGCTGATTTTGAGGGGTGAAAGTATTTATAAATTGGAGACTTTAATCAAAACACAAAAACAAAAATTATTAATGGATCGGTTTATCCCAACAATTCAATCACTTTCCATTACCTTGAAGAAAGATCGGTGTTTGCTGAATTGTATTTTTTGCTCTTATTTAGGGTTCCTGGAAGGCTTGAAACCCCGTCATGAGAGAGACATAGAGATCAAGCATTTGACATTAGTGAGTCTTCTGCAGTCTTCTGCCATAGGAGCTGCCAGGCTTGGTGCCAAATCTGTGCAGTTTACCTTGCCTGTGGACTTCAAAGCCAATGTCAACAAGTTCTTCTCCTACAACCCGTAGAGTCTTCAACTGTAGCCAGTACTATTTGACATGATGGAGGTATCACTATATTATAACTGGGTAGGGATTGTAAGGCATATCATATTGGTAATGTCTCAAAACCTGGAGAGCTCTTGTTCTATTTGGAATGTCCCTTTTGCCAAAATATTTCTTAAAATTTGTTTTAAAAAGCATGGCATAATTCACATTGTCCATGATGTTTTGCTTGGCATTGACCCTTCAGTACCCTTCAAATTTTGCCATTCTACTTTTGTCCTCAGAGGTGATCACTCACAGCGTAATTATACACAGTAATCCTCTGTTAGGCTTCTTCCTTGCCCATCAAAGCATATGTTAATGTGATAACTTCAGGGAAAACAGCTGGACTGTCTGCTGAGCACCTACAACTTCACATCTGGTTGACCTTTTGCAACCATCCCATGAAAGTCTGTAATGTACAAGCATTGTGGCCTTCAAACCACTTTCACTGAAGGATTTTCATTAACAAAGGGTGAACTGTGGTTCTGTTGATAACTGATCTTCAGTGGAAGCAGGTTATGAAGTTTTCTGTTATTTAAAACAGAGTTCATCCCTTGAGTCCAACCTTGCATCCCATTGTACAAAGAGATATGGAACATAAAATTATCAACAAATTGTTCATGCATTTCCCAGTTTACATACACAACGTGCTTTGCTGCTTTTTATTTTATTTTGTTTCTGGACTTTGTTCTGCCATTTTCAGTTGCTATCAACTACTTACAGCAAAAAGTGATTTTTTTTAATTCCTCCATATTAAATACACATTCTTATGGTTCATACAAAGATCATTGTCTGTATTTGTATGTCTCCAAAAGGAACAAGCAAGCTGTTTTTGAGAAAGCCTGTCATCCAAATACACCAGTATTCCCATTTTAGAATATGCAGCATTTTCAAGTTGATCCCTGTGGAAGTATTGTGTGCATATATTCCAATATTCAGATGACATTTACACTTGAACATTTGAGTCGTTTGAACTCTTGAGATGGAGGTCCCTATGTGTTATCCAGTTAAAGAAGCGATTGGCAAGTGAAGAGCTACGTGTCTTAGTATTGTCCTAATCTGTAATTCCAAAAGTTAGCCAGGATAACATTCTTGCTGTGCAAACTACTGCTTGTCTTGTACTACTGTGCTCCTTGCTACAATCTGTGTGCTAGCTAAATCCATATAGTCAATATGCGTATATACAATGTGTTGTCCAGTTTGAATGCAGTGTATAGAAGAGGTGAGGTATTTTCTGCATGCAAGTGGCAAAGAGTTCTAAACCATCACTGACTGGTTGGAAGCGATATGATATCCTTTATTGTTATACCTTAGTCTTGAATATTGTGTAGCATATCCCTCCACACTCCCCCCAAGAATGCATTCCAGGTGTAACATCCATTTTCTCCCAAAGTAACCGACAGAAATCACTGATTTGGTATCAAACTTATGCTTGCAGTGTGTATACATACACTGAATGTTTCATTTGAAGCTCATGTTTGGTTCTGGAGGAATTTCCAATCATGTAACACAACTCATTTTTGTTCTGTCCAATGGAAGTTTATCCAGTTAATCTTTAAGGTGTACATGTATACCATTAATGAATTCAGTTCCTAGATCATCACACAACAGCTTTGTTTTTTTGGCATTTCTTTCTAGTTCTACACTTCGTGAAACTGATGCTCATTTCAGAAGAGAGTGGTTGTTTCATTAATTGTTCAGTCAGTTTGTTTCCGAGAAAAATTTCCATTCTAAGCTTCAGTTTGACATCAACAAGAACAATTTCTTACCATTATTTTGGGCGAAAGTAAATGTTCCTTTAAGTTGCATTTTTGGGGGCCGTGCTGAAGTTTCATTGGCCCATAACAATCAGGTGGCCATCGATGAAAACGCATATTACCGTCATCCCTCTGTAGATCACGTCATAATATCAAATACTAGTCCATGCCTCACAAGTCCAAACCAGACTTCTGGTTGTCATTGGTACCAGAGTTACTTTCACCCATAGAGTTGATCATAATCAACTGTATTGGTGCTGCAGATTGGGATTCCTATGATATGATCAACTGTTGGTGAAGTGCTTTCACTGGTTTTCTTCAGCAGATTCTTATATTTTTTTATCTTTCGCCCGGGATGCTATAAGGCCTGTGGGTATTAAAGCATCATATCACACATTACAACAGCCAAGAATTATCATGCAGTTTAATTAATAAGATCTCATGTCTTGTTTGTTAAGTCAACCTGTCTTTTGAATTGAGGCATGATACAAATCCTCACATATCTTTTGCGCAACTGACCCCGGGCATCAATTTTCAACATTTTAATTGATGGCTTTGCTCTTACCTGCTCCAAAAGCCAACTTGTCTTGGAATCCAACCACGTTTCTCTTTCACAGACAACTTTGGGCTTGTAATTTCTATACACACAGAAAGACCCCCCCCCCACCTGGCCAAAGCATTGTGACAATATTGTGACAATTGCCAAGCAGAAATATTTGTTAAGGGTCAGTTTTTTAAACAACAGTGGTGCTTCCATTGAACGGTTTCTTAAATATGTGTAGTGATCATGTGCACAGATTTCTCTGCATGGGAGTACATACTATACATGTAAAACACACGAATTTCATTTATGCACTTACTACACTTACTACTTATGTTGGTATCAGCAGGAATGTTACTGTGAAAATTATAAATTTGAAGTCTGTGGCTTGTTACGAGTTTCAGTGTTATCTTCTGATTTGATTTGATTTGATTGTTAGTTTCAGGGAATAATATACCTGGTTTTACTCAGTCATGATCTGCTTCTGAGGAGTACTGCTATGGTAAGACCAGTGGTGTAAGATTATGAACTTGGGAAGGACGTAAACGTTAGAGTTTGTAATACAGGGATGCTGATTGACATTATGTAAGAGATCATTGTCATTCATGATGAAACGTGATAACCACAAATTCCAAAGAACTTGCTATGTTCAGATGGCAGTCTTAAAATGCCATCATATCATAAGATTGGAAACTTTTCTGTTGATCTACTGTAAAATGAAATGAGAGTCTTCTTTTAAAGTGAATAATGTCTTTCAGTACACGTATTTATACAGTTAGAAGGATGATGCTTTCATATAAGGGAGAGGTTTGATTTTTAATGTTTTGATACAAGTTGTCTGTGAGTTCTTCAAGACAGTGATTACTATGTACAACTCAGACGCAGCATCTGTCTGTAATTGGAAGTCTGGGTTAGAAGCTTGCTGCAGGGATTGCTTTGCCCTTTTCCCTTGGCAAGGTTAATTGCTGTGACATCTGTCCACATAGCTCCAGGTGGGCAGCTGTGACTGCTTTGTGAGACTTACTGGCATCAAACAACAAAGGTTGGGCCAAGTGAGCTGTGTACGGAAACAATAAATTACAAAAATGCTTGCAATAGAACAAAGATGAATGATTCTGAAGTACAGTGGCACTGTAAGTGAAAGGTATTGAATGTCAGATTACACATTGTTTACTTTGTATTATTTTCTACTAACATTGTGATGAATTTCAATTCTGGTTTCAAGTGATATATGTATATTCCGTTGTATTATACTGCAAAAAAAAAAATGACCAAGAGGTAATTGATATTCAAGCCCATGCTATATTATGTATGCAGTATTTAGCATTTTGATGAGTATGCAGACATTCTGTGTTTCATGTAATCATTGTTGATCATTGCTGAGATCACTCAAATTGCCTGGTAATACCAGAAGCAATTTTTGGGGGTCCAGACTTGAATGAAATCTATTCAGTTTAGTTTTAGCTTCATAACAATATGAAAGTGTATGGACATGTCTTCATGCACCTCACCGACTCTGAGCATTCCTACCAGGATGCATGAAAAAGTCAACCATAGTATGGAATATTTCAGGCTTTGATGTTGACAGCATGTATGACAGGTCAGAGGTCATGACCAGTTGTGGGCAAGTGGGGTTTTAGAGCTATGAAGTGACTGGTATAGCTTTTGTGACAGTATTAAGATGTTATGCCAAGTTTTGAAGCCAAATATATTTTTAAACAGAAGTAAGGTAACTATATCTGACGAGTAATGAATCCAAAATTCAGATCATTCCCTAATGTGTACTGCTACAGTGACCTTTCTTAGTGCTTCAAAGTCCTCATGGACAAAAGGCAGTCACTTGTCATGTGTGAGACTCCATAGTAACTGTGGTAGCAGCTATTACTCAAAGCAGCCTTGGATGCAAGTTCACAGTTCAGGAAATCTTCATGCTTGTCACCAGCAGAGAGATGTTTCTGAACTTCAGATTTTAAAATGGCTTTTTAAATTTTCTTTTCAAATAAATGCTGGGACAGAGAACTTGAACTTAACCAGTCAGTTCCCTAGCCATTAGCAAACTGAAATTGTAAAGATACCTGATTTATAAAGCAAACAATAATGCACTGCAACTGATTTTAAGAATCTTTATTTCATTATGTGAAATGTCATTACACGATTGGTTTCACTATGAAAATTGAAAATTCATATTTATGTTATCATCTGTAGATTTCCAGTTAATTGTATACAATAGACAGTACAAACATTGTACGCAGCAGTTGTAGGATTGTATTGCTGTGGGTTTTTTATTGTTTAGAGATCCCCTCTAAACATTGGCATTCAAAGAAACAAAATTCTAAGTCCAGAATTTCTTGCCATTTCCACAACTTTTTCAGGAACATACAATAAGTAGCACATTCTTGCAAAATTGGAGGAACTGGGCGGAGGATGAAATGGGGGCCATCTTAAGATTTTGGATGTGGTTAGATTTGGATAGAAAAGCTGCGTAGTTTAGTTTATTGTAGTGGAACAGGGTAAAATTGGAACTTGTCAGAGTTGGGATGTCTTTGGATATGAGGCTAATCCTGTGGGAAAGGCCTTTTAGTTCAGCCATACAGATATTCTTTGAAATACTACAAAGTGGGTTTACTAGTCTTGAAAGTAATGTCATGTTGTTTGTTCAATGAACTAAATGATCTTAACAAAATTATATTCCCTCTAATGATTTTCCCTATAGAGTTCCAGATTGGAAAATATATAAGTCTGTATCACTGTATGTGCACTGTAAAAGTGTATGCGGTGTTTTATACAATTGACTGGGTGTTGAAAAATACACTGTCCCCTTCATGAAGAATATATTCAGTTGGGAATGTTTGTAACACAAGTGAAATAGAGAGTGCACATTTTCTGGGATTCCAGCTAGCTGAAATATTAGCAGCCACACTATCTGCAGCTGGGCTTCGCTGGAAAGAATAATATAGCTACGTAAGCAAAAGCATTATCATTAACATACTGAAAATATCGAGAAACTCATGATATGAACCCCCCATAATGTTGTGAACTTGTATTCAGTAAACCGTACATAATGCTAAATTGCAAGTTAAAGAAAGCAAGGGGTTTCTCAAAGTCTGATAAGTCTGGCCTGACTATAAGACTCTGATGAATGCACATTTATGTCTCTTGGATTGCTGATCTAGATACCCATAAAAAGTTGGAATAACATACCAGTAAAACAGTAAAAAAAAAAGCCACATCCAGGACACTCATCAAGAAATGTACTGATAACAGTCATGGGCTCGAGCACAGTTAAAGCTTATCTGCAAAATGCAAAAATCTACCTTCTGTTCATTACCAATAGTAAGATTAAAATAAAAGCTTCCAAGCTGAGCAACAGTGAAAAAAGTTCAGAATATCTGAACAAAAGTTTTGAATTTCCATTGTTCTTGAAGGGCACATTCTGTCTGTGTAGAAGGAAGTGATGACTAATTCATATACATCTTCAATCCCATCACATTTATATGTTGCACTTCCAGCAGAACAAGCCTCAAGTTCAAGTCTCAGCTGGAATGAAAACATTACATCTTCAGGGATGCCAATTAGGCTCTTATCCAGAGCCTGAATGTAAGGCCAGAGAAGTTCCAGTATACATAGTTAAAGCCTGAAATTAGCCATACATTTTACAAGAAAACACCTGATATCAAGCTTTTGCCTGAAAACTTTCATCCCTGCATCTTCCCAACTTTCAGATTTCTATTTATGGATACCTACTTAAAATGGTTGAACATTATACCAGACATTCTCTCCACATGTTGCTTTTGCCCAGCAAGCCACCATTTTGATATTTAAAAACCTCTTGATTAACATTACATTTTTCATCTGTACCCAACTTAGCACATTTGTCACTGGCCCAGCTTCACATACATGTACACTTGTTCTCTCCCAAAAGCCCAACTGTCTGTCATTCCCAAGCCCAACAAACCCTTCAAAAAGGACAGGAACTGCATCATGAAGGCACATCAATGTTTCCGTTCTTAAAATTTGCAAGCAAATAGCATATCAAAAGCCTTACAATACACTCAATGTGTTTAAAGCTACAGCATTTAAATCAACTTAAAATTCTGGACACTTCATTTTATGGCAAAAGACAGTGAAAATGGCCTATGTTATTTTAACCACTTCCTGTCGGGAATCATTCAATGTTGATGATGCTGGGGCAGGATAGTTATCATTTTTTTCCGTTTCCAAAATTCTTTAAAAATTCGTATCTTCTTTTACTAGACACTTACAAACACATGAAGGCATGTCTGGTGCCACTCTAACCTGACATACAAAATCTATTGACGCCTGAGTATTTCAGCCAGGCCTGCAGCCTTGTAAAAAGAGCCCAGATTTTGTGGTGTTACGTAATAGTCTCTTGTTCACGAACCTGGCTCAGTGCGCTGCTGCTGCTGCTGCTGCTGACCTCTTTTCAATAGGGGCCAGATTAGCACGCAGCGATGCTGTGTGGCTCATCACTGCAGCAGTGGAGTGCTTTTGTCCCCGGTGGTAATCCGCTCGCTCCAAATGCCCCAAACTGTGGTATACTGTTTCAAAACATGGCAGGTTTATCTCCACTTATGAGAGTGAAAAAAATGCCAGTAATTCCTAGCAGACTGGTCTTTTGTTCGGAGTACGGTTACAGGGCCCTGTTTCCTTTGTCCGAGTTCGGAGACCTCAGCCACGCATATAAAGCATATGTTTCCGGATCCAGTATCCCCAGCAGGAAGTGGTTAACAAGAGACTTAAGTGGTAAATGGTTATGGACAATACATGGACAATAAAAACGATGATGGAGAATACATGGCAGATTACATTTTAGTTGGTTTGGAATTCTCGTCAGTTTCAAAAATTCCACTTTGAAGATATGAACTGTTCAGGTAATTCAAGGTTTAAAATGTGTAATATCTTCCAGAGATAAAAACATGCCAAAAATACATCCTAGACCTGACAGCAAAACTTCCCTAAAATTGTCTGTGTATTTCTTGTCCTATTCAGTAGAGTGTATTTCTTGGTGGGATTAGTTTAGGGGTTGTGAAATAGCTCATCCCAGGGGCTGTGTTTCTCTGTGCAGCCACGCTAGGGCATCCAAACGGCCTTGTCTCTCCAGTTCAGCACCAACGATATCACGACACTTGGCATGGTAGTCATTTAGCCAGGATATCTAACAAGACGATAAGAGACGGTCGCCAACAAGCATAAGAAAAAGAAACATTTATCACTTGCAGACAGACTTTCTTTGGCCCAAAATTTTCAACTTTTGACATACAGCCAAATGCCACAAATGCGGAACTTCAAGAGTCAATTGAATAGTATTTGTAGGATATTACTCATTGCAACCTCATACTTTGCAACATGGCAGAGTGCGTGGCAATGGAGTGGTATTTGCTACCACAAGAGGCCATGCAACCAAGTTCAGCATATGTGACCCGCTCTGCAAAAAAAGGGTATTAAGGGACGCTGTGCTATTTCACACAAAGGGCTTTTTTATGTGGACTGGGTGATTTTTTCCTTCTTGGTTTATTGGCTTCTATTATATCAGTACTTCCACAATTCATACAAGAAACCTAACTGTTGCTACGGGAATCAAGAAACTCTCTTCTTGGCTGATTTCTTTTTCCACTTCCTGTGTTTAAAGGGCTTTATATCTGAAATTAGTTTGGAAAATGTATACGATACGATTATGCGAAAATCAATTCATGTATATCTCCAGATTGCAAAATGCCACAGGGTTCAAACCTTCACCAAATTAAACCTTATAATGTAACCAATTCAAATGTGTATGTAACTCATTTTGAAAAAAAAAGTCCTATAATACCCATTTTGGTGGAGCTGATCACATATGGTCCACCTCCATAAACTTCTCACTCAGGTTTTGTGTTTGTGTGCATGACAAATGGGGGACTAGCATTTTTAAATGTCAGCCAGGGGTGAGGGCACGTTTGATATTTTCACTTGTCAGCTGTGCCTGTAAGTAGAAATCCAGATCACATTTACACATAATCCTCCGGTGTAACGTTGTTAAGATAAAAAAACAGCCCAGACTACCTGACCCATAGCTCTCAAAACTAACAGCAAACTGGGCAGACTTTGGTACAACCAGGTTTCAGAAAAACAGAAAAAAATCAACCAGAACAAAAACAATTGTCAAGAACTATTGTTTTGTCTCATAATGATGCCTTTGGACCCTCCACCATCAACAACTGTTTTGTGTGGGTAAACCCCTTTACCAATTCATCCAGAAAAACTACCCAGAATCCACTCTGCCTGGGAGTATCCCCTCATCAATGGTATACAGGAGTGGTTGCTGGGAATCATTTTGACTGGATACCTGGCACACATTCCTCAATCACACAATCTGATAAAGACTGAGAGTGCTCAGCCTGCCCTGGGGCACATGTACACAAACCTGTATGTGCTTAGTCTCATGGTCCCAACCAACTGAGCATTAATGCTATGTACAAACAATCTATATTGATCCTGCACAGAGCAGACAGTAGTTGGGAGCACTAGACAAAAGTGACTGCCAGCAAACCCTCACTCTTCACAGGGTGGTTGTTGCTTCTTAAGCAAACAGATGAAGGCACAAAGACATCTATTAACAAACTATAGATGGCGTTGTACTGCCTGGTGTGCTGTGAGTGAGATCATGCAGGCAAAAATCTAACCTTGCTCACAAATACCATTTTAGTGATATGCAAATTTCTGTGGGCAAAATGCATATACATGTAACAACCTGGCAAAAAACGTCCAACAGAAAATGGAGCATAAGGGCCCAAGAAATCCTATTTAAATTCTGCTTTCCTATTTTCAGGGAGTCACGATGTGCACAAAGCCATTAGTTGGTTTCCTACAGAAATAATGACATTTTCTCTTGCAGTATTACTGACAAAAAGAAAACAATTTACCTCTGCCTCTGAGAGCAAAGAGGGCTCAATCATCTTGGTCTGTATTGGCACAAGGGTCACTGTCTCAAACGTCAGGAAACCAGTATTTCTGAAATTGTACTTTAAAGAAAGAACAACAAAGTTTGAAGGTTTTGCAGAAGTGGTCAATAAGAGAAGAGATAGATGTTGTAATGACACCCCTCCTGTCCCATGGCCATGGGTCAGAAGGGTACAAGTAATATCACTTTCAGAGGATACATGTAATCTCCTTTGCTTTAGAAGCACTTGATTTTACTTAATTTGAAAAGGAATCAAACAATTTGTTCTACCTTTGTTTCAACTGGTTTGATGAGTACGATGTTTTCAATTCGTATGCCAAATTCTCCATCCTCATAATATCCAGGTTCTGCACAAAGAAAGGCAGTTAACCTTGTCATTATAATCTCCCTCTCTTGAAACACTTACATGAGGATTTCCGTTTATGCCTCCCAAGTAAAGTACTAGTTTCTGCCCCATTCATTCTTTGTCAGTTGTTGCCATCACAAGACCAGTCACAAGTAACAGTGTGACAAAGGAATGCTTTTGTTACAGTACATTATAATAGCTTGTGACTTAAATTCAGACTGGGCGCCTTGTGTTGGCCTTGTGCGGTCTTGCAAGGTCTCAGTGTCAACACTACTCTTTGTAGAAGTACCAATATACGGCAAAGGAGAAAGGATTGTACGGGCCATTTGTCCATTTCAACTTTGCACATGGCACAGATGCGAAGACTGCACCCCACCAAAAACTGGCCACACATGCCCAGCATGGCCTGCACCGTTAAGGCATGATCCTGTACACAGGCAATCTTTTCCCACCATAAGAATACTGATACTATGTAAAAATACACCTCTCATTCCAACATGGAGCAGAAAGGCAATTTCAGGCCATAATCACTTTTGCTTTATAAACATGAGCTTTGTGGCTAAAAACTCCCACCAGTGAGAGAACATACTACTTGCTTGCTAAAGGGAAAATCAAGAAAAAAATTGATGCAAGTCACATGTTCAAAAGAAAGCACTTTTCATGTGATAAATTTGGGAAAATATTTTTTCAAACTTATTTTTTTTAGGGGGGATGCGCTAACAGAGAAATGTCTGTAGCAGACTTTTAATGATTCAACATCTAGACCAGCACTGTACATAAAGCTGCTTAGTCAGTGGTCTGAAAATATTCAGTGAAAGTGCAAACATGAGTGAACATGACTCATGACGGTAAAGCATTGACAGACAGTATTAATTTGGGGGAATTGGAAACAGGTAAGACTCCAAATAGGCTGCAAAGCATGATTACTTTAGCAAAATGAACAAAACTGTTCACTTTTTTCTGTTCAAAATTGTTGTCCTTGGACTATTACTCATTTGCTGCATCTCAGTCAGAGAAAACATGCTAAAGAATTGGCACAGCAGAAGGGTAAGCTTGAATGAGGGCATTGAAGCTTAAAACACTTTGGAATTAACAATCTTATGACAACAAGGTTAAATACTCAGATATTTAATGGAGTGGTATTTGAGCCGAGAACCTCACAAAGTATCTACAGGTTCAATTACACAATGCAGCAAACCTGAAATTTAGGGCTCAATAACTATCAATATTCAATAAATACTACAGCCAAAATATGGGTCCATAGCTCAGATGAAAAAGCATGTTACCAGCCAAAGTCAGTTTCCCTTTTTACCGTAACATCAACCTTAATGCAATGGTGTAGTCAAAACCGTTACAACACCACATCATTCATAAGACCAAAAATAAGACTAGTCACAAGCAACGAGGAGAACAATAACAAAGTAATGCTTTTGTTACAGCTCATTTGAATAGCCTGTCACTTGAATTCAGACAGGATACAGGTTTCCTCATGGTCTTGTGATGGCCTAAAGATATCACATTAACAACGTTACCTCAACATAATGTCAAACATTAATGTAGTAACCTAGCACGTAACCCAACTGTCCTATCCATGAGACACATCCTCCTCTAACCCCCCCCACCAAGGCCCATTCCCACAGTCATTCTCCTCACCATCTGACATGAAGACTCCAGCTTCAAGGGCTGCATCAAAGGCAGTCACCTTACAGCTGATTTGCTGGGGGCCTTCATGAACATTCAGGAAAGCCCCCACCCCATGGCCGGTACCGTGGAGGTAGTCCAGGCCAGCTTCCCACAGGGAACGCCGAGCAAAGGAGTCTATCATACTGCCTAGTAGGTAAAGAATAAATGAGTCAAGATCAGTTACGATTCTTCCATCAGGGTTCTGTACCGGCACCAGAATGCTGTGACTAACCGGCATTTCTGAATTTTAATTAGTGAATGGTCCATTACCAAGATCAATGTAACTTGAACTATCTACACCCTTGAACACTGTATTCAAAATGCATTCATGATTTTTCAAAATTTCTTAATCACACAGTGGCCATGATCAACTGGAATCCTTTTTTCGTATTCCCCAAAATGCAAACAACCATTTAAAGGGACTGGGCATTTGCCACAAATTTAAAAGTTTGCCATTCAGTTAGCAACCATTAACCATTTATAATTAGTAAACCAAAACAGATTTCCCCCTCCCCAAAAAAGAAAGTGAAAATAAAAGGTACTGGCATACCTTTGATTTCCACTTACATGTTCTGATAAAAAATATTTTTGTTCACAAATTACAAATAAAAATGAGCTTGGAAGCGACACAACAAATTTTTCATTAAATTTGTTTCAGTATTTCTACAAATTACTGCGCACCTGTTGTCCCACAGGGAAAGACAGCAGTGGCCACAGATATGACACCTTTGAGTACTCTGGTGAAACATTCCTGTTAAAAAAGAGAAGTGGACCATCACAGATATATGAAGCACATGTGCTTTGGATGAGATCTTGCATAGGTTTCACAGAATGCTTTGAATGTAGTGAGATGAGGTGAATCAAAGACAATCTCATATAACGAGAGAAGCACCATAGCCACAGACTGTCAGACCTTGCATCATCCTTACTACCTTCTTCTACACCTTGGTCACTATGCATTCTATGCATTTGTGGTTCAAATCTCAAGAGACATTCATGAGGACCCACTTTTTATACAGATAGAATGTTGCTCTTCCTACAGGCTAAACAAGAGAAAGGTCATTTAATTCTCGGCAGGTCGGATACATTAACACAATGTGTTCACGGTGAACCCTATAAATGCCATAACTCCTATGACTATGCTGCCTGAATAATTGCTGTGAAGTTCCAAAATCACATTTGTATTCGCATCAACACCCGGCTTGTGCCAGCCTTTGTATATACTGTTTTTCCAACCTGCAGCAGTGGCTGATTTCATGAAACGCTTAGATATGTCTTAAGAAGGGTAACTTGTCTTATCTTACAACTCGTCTTAGGATCAATTTCACTAAACTTGAGGACACAAGTTCAACAAGTCCTAACTTTGTCAAGAACTCTTCCTAACTTAAGATTGGTCTGAGGGTCGTCTTATCTCATAAATGCATGCAGTAATCGTTGAAATGAAAGACAAGTATTGTCCTAGAGCTATAAATGTGACAGTTTTGTTGGATGAAAACTAGCTGCAGAAACAGACTTGAAAAGTGTCATTGTTTACAATTGGGCAGTTTTAATTAAAGCAAACTGCTAAAAAATATTACAGTACGGGAAAACCTTCGTCCTTTTAAAATGGAATTATCAAACTGATTGGAAGCATACATGAGTCAACTGTTTTTCAACACGTTCGTATTTTGGCTTTCCCTTTATTTTCAACAACTGTTTTTGTGAAAGAGTACAATGAAACATGAAACAGCCACCAAATTTCTAGTTACGACTAATCTTTCTTAAGATGGGTTTGGTCAAATCGATCTTGGAACCCTAAAGATAAGTTGCAAGATAAGATGAGTTTCGTGAAATCAGCCCCTGGTAGGCTACATAAAAGTTGACAGGTTTGGAAGCAGCATGACCATCCAGATAAACAGAACACAAGAACTGTGAGCCAAGACATTCTTTCACTAAATAACAAACCAACTAAAAAAGTTCCTTTCTGTTACCTTTTGGTATGGTGTTGGCGTGCCAAGATGCATGGCCCTTGTCACATCTGTTGTACCATCCCTGATATAAAAGTTGAGAAAAAGGAATATGGCTGTTTATGTCAGGAGTGTTAACATGATGAAATTTTTTATTTGTTCCCAATGTCTCATCATTCTACACTGCAGCAGCAGCATCAGCATCATCATCAGCCCGACCATGAAGAAAACATCGCTTCCCAGGTTGTGGTTCTAAAATCAGGGCAGCACAGTCAAATTCCTATTTCCCTATGTTAGATGTACATACGGCTATGGCCTCCACAGTCCCGAACTACCACACCAAAATCAAGCTGTGTAGGCCATCTTGGATTGATTATATATGAGCTTTATACCCCTCATGGTAATCAGTAAAGAGAAGACGGGCTGATGGCAGACCTTTTGAAATTGGGTGCCCAATGCCAACATCATGGCCTTACATTCCGACGAAAATTTCTTACTTTTGCTCCATGTCATACAAACACAAACCTGTTTACATATCTGGTGTGTCACCCTAATTAAGGGTGGGAATTTACGTTTAAGTTGAAAAAAGTTCAGAAAACTTTCCCATAGCGTTTAAACATTTATACGTTTTTAACACTTTACAGGAGTCACTGCCGCCTTCCTTGGTGCTTTCAAATATGCATAATTGTACAGTTCATACAATGTAAGCAGTTGATACAAAGTTCCCTTGATGAATTCATGGTATTCCTTAGATATGTCCGAGCAGTAATGTGTTCTGAAAATCACATTACATTTGTGTAGAGGCATCATTTACTATAAAAATGAATGCCAGATTCTGTCCATTGAAACGTCAAACCTCTAAAAGGGGCAGTTCCGTTTAAATGTTTGGGAAAATCTGTACAAGGGTTGAGAACTTTTTTTGTTTAAACATGTAAATGTCCCCCCCCTTAACCCCAATGGGACATTACAATTATGTAAGAGCACACGCAGGGCCTAGCAGCCCAAGAGCAGGTGTAAAAATAGCAAGGTTCACCTTTTTCTAATTTAGTACGTGGAGTTCTTTCTCATTCCACTAAGACAGGGTGAATTTTGGGTAATATCTACTACTTAATTGCTAATTCTGAACGCAAAGTTTTGAGTTGAAAAGTTGAATTGCTCACAAGACAACTGTCTTGCTTACACACTAAAATAACCGTCTTACCATTCCAGAGGGCAACAATATGAGTGCTCTGAAAGCATATCATTATTACAATCTTTTCTGGCTCTATCTAGTGGGTTCAAAATCACAAGATGAACTCTTTGGAACTGAGCTCCCACTCTGTGGAGCCAGATTTTTGGAGGAGAAACATTCCATGGGAACCTACTTGAACTGCCCTCCCGAGTCACACAGATAGATCTCCTGGGTGCTGAGGGGCGCATCCGTTTCAGGGCTGGCTTGGTAATGAATAATGGCTCCATGAGCCCCTATGCTGGAGATTGTAGCGAAGCTCAGACTGATGTAGTCTTCCTGCTGTCTACGTAAATATAACCAATGACAGGTAACACCTCAACAGTAATGACTGTTATCATTTACAAAGTTGTATTCCAGTCCATCTTAAGTCCCTACAAGTCCATCACAAGTCATTCATTCATAAGCCAATTCACAAGCTATTCAAACAAGCTGCAAAAAAAGCATTCCTTTGTCATTGTTCACCCTGTTACTTGTGACTGAACTTGTGAAGGGTCTTGTGATGGACACAAATACAACACCGATCATTTATTTTATGGAGCACCTGTACCTACCCATAGACCCTTCTCATACTGCCTACTCCATAACACCTGAATAAGACCCCCATCATCTGATTAGACAGTTGTCAATCATATGCCATGAATTATTCAGTGTAATCAATGGCAAACCACTGAATACACCGTTTGATATACCAGTGTACTGCACCTATGCAGTAGGTATGTACACAAAGTCGCGGCTTTTCGCACATACATACAAATCACAGGTAATACAGACAGAAATGAAACAATGATATACAGGAATATCTGTTCTGGCATAAACTGAATCAGAACATGAAAACTTTGTTGTACCTTGATGTCCAAGTGACAAAACAAAATGGCGACAGTTAACAAAGGATTTATTCAGGCATTGTACATTTCAAATTCTTGAAACAGAAAGTACAATTTCATTTGTCGACAGGCTGAACATTTTATGCCAAACATTCAACCTGTCACCCCATAAAATTAATCTGACCACTGCACTCATGGAATAAGGCAATAAATATGTGCTGGGCCAGTCTGAAACGTGCGGGCATTATCACTTCTCAATAGGCATTATCAAATGTTAATACACGGTCAAGTTGCATGTTGTTGAATAGGGAGACTGTCTGAGGTATTTGTGAATGATCATTATATGTATATTATTGGTGTAGATAGCCAAAATTTGCAGAATGTTCAACTTAGCTTGTAAGAGGCTCTGTGTCGAAATTCCCATTTTCCACATCAGTAAGCAGGAAGTGTTTTACATTGAATCATGCAGCTTATCATTTGCAGTTTCAACAGCACAGTGAATGTTTAAAACTTTTTTTGAATTTTTTTTCTGTTATTCTATACAAGAGCAACGGCTAAGAGACTATAAGTTTACAATACGCACCTTCGTAACTGTTCCAGCTGATCTGAGGCTGATATCTCTGTCAGATGGCCCTTAGGGACCTAAAGCAACAAAGAAAACAAACAACAAAGACTAATGGAAATATTACAAACAGACACCAATCAAGTCAGGTTTCTAAAGCCATGTTTGTACTCAGGCAGGTCAACTGAGAATGCAGGTAAGAACTAATGTGGTAATATTTCTCATTATCTCCCAACGTACCTACAGTCAGGATGACATCGTCTCATCTTAGCCACCCTTGGCTTCTCTATTCTGCCACTTTCATAGGTATATTGAAGTCTCTCCTACACCCAAGTTGGTTCTCAGTTGTGGTTGTTATGTGTCAATAGAAACCTATGTCCTTCCTGGCACAGTGTATGAGTAAACATTTTTATTCCTAATAACATGTGATTTTTATATTGCAGTAATAAGAGAGACCAACTGCTCAAATGGAGTTCATGGTTCAAAGTATATGAACACCATGTGCTTTAATAGAAGTGTCACACTGGAAGGTGCATAAATACGCATTAGCTAGCTGGAAAAGTGACTGACTCTTCTATGATCAAGTGAAGACACTATAAATCATAACCCGTCCAATTGTAAATCTTCAGGTTCACATTTCAATGATCAGAATCATGACAAGCAGATGCAAATTGAATGTCACATCCACTTTGGAAAAATGGCTGATATGACTGAATTGAATACCCTGAATGAATGTGGCACTGGGCAGAGACAGTGTCGACCTATGATGCTGATGAAAAGTTCTTGAGTTAGTTGTGTGAAATCTTGCTCTAACATACCTCCTTTTCCAACCACTGGAAGTATTCACACAGTGCGACTGCATCACGTATCTGCAACAGACAGTAAGAGTGGGAATACTTAATACACTCACTCAATACATATGCCTTCCAAAGAAAAAAAACTTGTAAAAAGCTTCCTCCCAACCATTCTTTGTCTCTGTCCTTTAGAAATTGGAATGAACACACAATGCACAGGGCTCCCATGTGCATGTACATGTAGGTATGATATGAAGCTTAGCATGATGTCATATGGTAGAGGATAGTTTGGGGGAAAAAAAGGACATGTTCACTAAGTTTCAGCTACCTGTCAGTGAAAGTATCACAAAAAATGTTGTAAAAAATTTCACTTTGGCAAGATGAATTGATACCCTGGACATTAGTCATAGTGTAACAAAGATTTCAACCAACCTGGGTTACTTCTACACAAACATCAAATCACAATAAAATCCAAACGCACAGAAATTTTAGGTGAAGAGAATTTTGTTTATTGAGAACTAAACAGTGCCACTGGCTTCAATACAAACAATGCCCTATGTTTATTAACCACTTGCTGCCAGGAGGTTTGAAAAAGGGCCATTTTTAAGATTTTCAGTTTTCAAAATTCTTCAAAAATTTATCATGTCATTTAATGGAATTTACACCCACATGAATGAATGTCTGGTGGCTACCCTAATCTGACAGACAAAATCTATTGATGCCTGAGTATTTCAGCCAGGCCTGCAACCTTGTAAAAAGAGCCCAGATTGTGCGGTGTTATGTAACTTTCTTTTTGTTCACGAACCTGGCTCCGTGTGGTGCTGCTGACCTCTTTTCAATAGGGGCCAGATTAGCATGCAGCAGTATTGCGTGGCTCATCGCTGAGGTGGTGGTGGAGAGCTTTTGTCCCCGGTGGTAAGCCGCTCCCACTAAATGCCCCAAACTGTGGTATACTGTTTCAAAACAAGGCTGGATTATCTCCACTTTTGAGAGTGAAAAAATGTCGGTAATGCCCAGCAGCCTGGTCTTCTGTTCAGAGTATGGTCTTTTGTTACAAGGCCCAATTCCCTTTGTCCGATTTCGAAGACCCCGGCCACGTGTATAAAGCATACTGTCCGGTACCAGAAACCCCGGCGGCAAGTGGTTAACGAGCAGGTTGCACATTGAAACACAACTGAGATACACACATCAACAAACCATTGCAAAGTAAATGAAACACAAGACATTGGCTCAAACCTGTACATGTAAGTCTAACTGAAACCCAAATGAGTATTGAAAAAAAAAATATACAATAGCATAAGTACATGAACACAAGGAAGGAGACCAGAAATCTGCATATCGAAAGCCTTACATGTGCATTCTTCATGCCCTGTATCTCCACCTCATTTTTGACAGCTTTGCTGGCCAGCACAGGGGTCCCTTGCAAGACGCACTGAGACTAAAAATAGCAACAACAAAAAGTAAGACAGATCAGTCAAAGCTTGAAACTTCTAAACAACAGGAATTTTAAAAAAGAGAAAAGGACTATTGGCTACAAGCTGATAGGTTAATTAGTAACATAATCTGTCATTTAAAAACTCTCTTCCAGGCAACTGGTTAAAAACATTTTAAATTAACCGTTTCATGGTGGCGGGGGGCCATAAACACAATTTGGCCATCTGTACTCACAGGAACAAACGTTGGGTTAAACCACTACACATGCCATGAGTCACTGCTGGTAACCCTTATAACTCCCCGTTTTGTACACACACAGTCTGAGAGGTCTTTGGAGGCAGACTGTGTGTTGAGTTTGAACTTGACCACTGCATATGGCCTGCTGTTATGGCCCAAACTACTCTGTAGCAGTATACTAGAGTGTTGCCAGATTGCGGTCCGAATGACTATGAGTTTGTATTCGTGGCTTTTGGCTGTACACGCATATCACCTAATGGAAGCTCAGCATTTCAAGTATTACTCAGTTTGTTACAAGACCACCACATGTCAGATGAAAATTGTCAATTCACATGGTCAATTTATTTGCAATCTAGGCTGTCAATATTTCTTTTATTACTGAAAACTTTATATCAACCCCTTACAAGTTTTATAGCAATAAGTATTTATTCTGTTATGCCCATGCACCTAGCATAACTGTCTTTGATTTCACACCTACTCTACAAGTAAGATTACTCATGTCAGAAATGAAGGGTGCAAAAAGACCAGAGGCCCCTTGGGCAAAAGACTGAGGTCACCCAAAATATCTGTTATGTTTCAGAATGCTTGGTTGTAACAATTTTTCCATTAGGAGTTTGACCACTTTTTATGAGTTTCCATAGCTGTGTTTGTGTGTGAAAACAATGAAGTCTTTGAGCATTACCTTGGGAATGCAGCTGACAAGAGCATTGCTGGACTTGGGACTAATCTAAGTAAAACAAAAATACAAAGGAAGGCTATTTGAATATGTAACAATAAATAGTGCAAATTTATGAATGAAAAAGCTCTGATCTATGAGCAGTTTTCTGTCCAAACAGTGGTTGTCCATGAAGTTGATCTGCACAACCTGCTGATGGAATAATCAGGAATACCAGAAATGATTCTCAAGTTGTCAAGAGCCTGAAAATAAGACCAGAAACGGTTTTGTAGATGAACTGGACAGCGCCCTCTACACCTCCTGCTCTTACTCCACTGAGTCTAAAACAACTTTCTGAGCCCACAATGGATTTCTACAAGGAACAGGTTAACATACCCATGTCTTTCCAGTACTACTTCCCTCTTGATAAAGATCAGCCAGGAACTGTTGGATGGCATCATACTCTTGGATGTCTACTTTCAACCCATTGTGCATCAGATGGTCTCTTACATCTTTCGTTAACTTCTGCTCATCTATGAACAAGCTGAATAATAAAGGTAAAGGGTCAAAATAGAACAGTTGTTACAAGAACCCTCTGCTACTAATCTGTACTCATCTCAGAATTATTGTGGAGTCCATTGTAAGTTCTCACAAGTCCATCAAAAGTCTGCAAGCAAGTCATTTTAAACCGTGACAAAGACAATCCTCTGTCCTATCATCCCCTAATATTTCTGGCTATAGCATTGTAAGTGGAGTTGTTATGGACTTGTGACTAGGCTTCACTGCAACACAGACTTAAATCAGGACATTACAATAGTGCAGTTAATTCGAGCACAATTTTACCGTGACACCACATCCAAATATAAAAATACAAAGTGTGCTGGGAAGTGGTGGGAAGTGATCTATTTACGCTGTGACTGTTTCAGTGGCAGTTTCTTTCACATTGGCAGAACAAACCTTAAAGTTGAAGAGAGGTACTGAAGCCGGCATTGTGAGTTGTGGGGGTATTTATTTAACATAAAATTCCTTCCTCTTGATGAAACGTACGATTCCAAGGTAAACAGAGGCAGAGTTTCAAGTGACCTGATTCTACGTTGACAAGACTTTTCTGAATACTCACTATACAGTGTCCATGCTGACAACTGCATAAGCAAAGAAGACAGGGTTATACTGGATGTCAGATCCCCTTAAATTGAAAAGCCCTGGAGAAACCAAATGCAAAATCAGTTAAAAATGTAACTGTTATTTGCCCAGCCCTAGTAGTCAAAACTCTTTCTACCCATAAAATCTAAAACTACCATATTTTATAATCATACTCTCTGTGCAAATGGACAATGTAGTGTTATTTTCTTCCTCTGAAAAAAAGTTACTTTTAGTGGTGACTCTCGTAATAGCATCAAGATCAAATGATTAATCAAAACCCTAATAATAATAATAATAACAATGAACCGCTTTTGTATAGCCTATATCACAATTTGATAAAAGTCTCTATGCGCTAGAAGAGCAAAAAGACAGTGGAGAAAAAACAAAAGAGAAAATACTTTTGAATGGTGATGACACAATAGCAAAGTAGAGTCCTTCAACTGTTGAAGGATTGAGGATGGTTAGGGCTAGCACAGAGGCACACAGAAGCCCCTGCATTCTACATCTACAGGTACTTTGAACACTTGGCCAATCAGCAGGAAGAATTATCATAGCATGAAACAATCAATGCCATCAGCTGAAAAGCCAGGTTAGATCTCAACAACCAATTCAATGCCATCAGCTGAAAAGCCAGGTTAGATCTCAACAACCAATTCAATGCCATCAGCTGAAAAGCCAGGTTAGATCTCAACAACCAATTCAATGCCATCAGCTGAAAAGCCAGGTTAGATCTCAACAACCAATTCAATGCCATCAGCTGAAAAGCCAGGTTAGATCTCAACAACCAATTCAATGCCATCAGCTGAAAAGCCAGGTTAGATCTCAACAACCAATTCAATGCCATCAGCTGAAAAGCCAGGTTAGATCTCAACAACCAATTCAATGCCATCAGCTGAAAAGCCAGGTTAGATCTCAACAACCAATTCAATGCCATCAGCTGAAAAGCCAGGTTAGATCTCAACAACCAATTCAATGCCATCAGCTGAAAAGCCAGGTTAGATCTTGAGAATATGAGGGCTGAAGAGTACGCTGAATAATGAGGCAAACACCCACAGATTCATGAGATTTCAACTCTGGACAAATTCTACTATACAGTAGTTTCAGTAACAGCATGAAGCAAATTTGTGCGGGCAAAGGCAGGAGAATGGCACTAAAAAATGGAAATTTTCATTCTCTGCATGTACAGGTATTATACGCATGCAGGTATCCCATGAAAGCAATCTTGTGACAGAAATGAACCTACAGGCAATTTCATCCAGAGCAGTCAGGACTAGGTACTGGGCATCCTTGGTGGTCATTGCTTCTTGCATCCTTTTTATTTTCTCTGGCCAAGTAACACCTATCACATTTAGAAACAGTAATACGCAGAGTTACATCTACTATGTATACACAAAAAATGATGGTTAGCTCAACTTCAATGGAAAAAGCTGACCAGCAGTAAAACCAATGCCATATAAAATCAAACAGAACGTTAACAAACCACTAGAACAAGGTCAAATGCTTGAATCACAGTAAGACCTGATATCTCACAGGGAAAAGAAACCTCCTCCTCAATAAAACAAAAAACGAACAAAACAAAAACCACGCACTGTGAAGTGATGACTCTTGCCATACTGTCATGTATGCATATTTCAAAGAGTTAAATGCCTGGCATATCTTAAGGCCTCAATTTTTGCCAAGAATACCCAGAACTTGTGTTACAAATGGGACAACTGAGATATACACATCATAAAGGATGAATTCTACAAACAAAACCAGTGGATGAAAACACTGCACTGCATGTAAAACACACTGACTATATTTATTTATTATTTCAAAATTTAATTTTAAAAAATAGGGGACTAGATCGCTAAAGACATGTGGGAACCAACATGGTGCAGCAAGGTCATACCTACAGGAACAAGGTTACGGCAGGGGCATGACACAAGCTGAATTCCAGTTTCAACAACAAGAAACAAATGAATTGTGAACAAATGGCCACATCTAACTAATGTGGAATCTTGTCTTACCAGCATACTTGGTTTCTAGGACTGTCACTTGGTCAAATGGTGGGGATGGTCTCTCATCCCCCCACACCAGATCCACCAAGTTGACTACAGTGGGTACCAGGGATAAACCCTCTTGGCTGAGTGTAACAGAGAACTTCTTCCACTGATCTGAAGCAGGTAAGATTATCAAGTACCACTCAGGCTGCTGACTGTATTTCACAAAAACAGCTTAACACTACCTTTCCAAATTTTATTCAACAGGTCAAACAAAATGCCATGACGAATTTCCCAAAAGTTACATAGTAAGTCCATGAGTTGTACAATAAATTACGGCACTCACAGTGGATGCCACAAGTTTTGGCCAAATAATAAACAGGTAACTTTATGTACACGCTGTATCATTTTGGTTTTAAAGCCCATCATTGCACAACTCAAGCATCGAGGCCCATGCCAAAACATCAATGCATTACTTCTAGCATTCAAATTTGCAATTTGCTACCTGATTCTGACAAAATACGGGTACATTTGTTAAGTCCACAGCATTTTCAAAATCGATGTCACAATCAATAAAATCAATATTCAAGCAAATGTCACAAAAACATTGGTGGCTCTTGTTCAAACAGCAAAGCTACTTGTATGCCAAATTCATTTACTTACTGTGAGTATGCTATATACCTTATACACCGACTTTAGCACATTTATCCATTTTTATGTTAAGTCTGTTTCTTAACATTAGAATTCCAGCACTGTGAGTGGACAAAAAGTGTAAAAGAATATACCCAGCAAGAAATGAGACCAAGGGGTACCCCCCAACATTATTGTTCCTTAACACATCCCCCCAAGATGTCTGAAAGGAATTCCCCAGATCCCTGCGAGACAATGACCAACACAAAGCAGGGGGGGGGTTCTCTCCGTCTCATACCTTGCTGCATATGTAAAAGAAAGCTGAATGCAATTAGTCAGGTATCCAGAGTTCAATGAAGCTTTCATGAGCATATTAACCACTTCCTGCCGGGGGACCCAGTTTCGAGCACCGTGTGTTTATACGTGTGGCCGGGGTCTCCAAAATTGGACAAAAGGGAACTGGCCTTGTAACAAAAGACCGTTCTTGGAACAAATGACCAGGCTGCTGGGCATTAGTGACATTTTTTCACTCTCCGTATTGGAGAAAATCCAGCCTTGTTTTGAAACAGTATACCATAGTTTGGGGCATTTAGTGCGAGTGGATTACCACCGGGGACAAAAGTGCTCCACCACCGCAGCGATGAGCCACACAGCACCGCTGCACACTAATCTGGCCCCTGTTGAAAAGAGGTCAGCAGCACACGGAGCCAGGTCCATAAACAAAGGAAAGTTACATAACACCGCACAATCTGGGATCTTTTTACAAGGCAGCTTGCCTTGCTGAAATACTCGGGCGTCAATAGATTTTTGTCTGTCAAACTAGAGTGGCCACCAGACAGTAATTCATGTGGGTGTAAACGTCCATTATCTGAAATGATGAATTTTTGAAGAATTTTGAAAACTGAAAATCTTGAAAAAGTCCCAATTATGTGCACTGCATTTTTCAAACCACCCGGCAGAATGTGGTTAATCCTAACATGTCTGCTCTCTTCTCCCAACCTATTCTAGCCTAATATATTCATCTTACCGTGTGCAAACAGGAATGGGTCAACACCAACCCGAGCACCTTTGGGTAAATTCTGTAACACAAAGAAAAATAGCATAATAAATTCAAGTAGGGGAGTCGGGTTGGTGTACTTTCTTTCGTCGCCTTCCACCTCTAGAGGCCTGGGTTCGAATCCGCCTCAGTCCACATGTGGATTGGGTTTCAGTTCCTACCCGAGTCTGGGGATTTTCCCCGAAGCATTTATCCTGGGTTTTCCTCCCATCTCTAAAACTAAACACTTCTTTATTGTCTTCGTCACTCATTATCATCTTGTAACTAGCGCTAAATGTGCTGTTGGATGATTAGATATCATAAATAAGTACAACTTAAATGAAGCCTCTAGAATATTGTATCTGGATTTCTATTGGCTGATAAATGTGAAGAAAGGACCAAAATGATCAAAGCCACCACTGTTTACAGGTTTCTCTGGAAAGTTAACTGGTTCTTGAAAGCAGGTCATTAAGTGGTAACAGAAAGTACATAATGAGAATGGATGTATGCAAGTTAATATACTTTCAGACTTGTACATCATCATCTCGTTGAAAACATTTAAATTTTTGTTCACTAAGGCAACTTGTGCTGTCCTCATTCCATTTTTAAAGAATTATCAACCAGAGCCTGCCATCGCAAAGAAAGCTAGTCCACCAAACACGGCCAACCATCTAGAGTGCTAGACAGCACTCTCAGTAATCTCTAATTACCTTAACCAACCAATCCTCTTGGGTAGGTGTTGTCTTTAAACCTGTAAAATTGAATTTATAGAAAACAATCATACAGTCTTGTTGGTAAGCATATCCTTTTCTTAGAACATCTTACAATTCCCTTAGCAAGTCTGCAGCAAGCCAAAAATCGAAGAAAATAATTCAATAAAAGCTTGGAAGGGAATCATTCCACCAGATAAGAAATTCAGGAAAAAACTCAGACAGTGTCCAATTCAGGCATTTTTGTTTGCAGAGCTTTATACATTCAACAAAGTGAGTCAATGTCAAAATCTGCAGCAGTAACTTAACTATAGATCCTGGAGAAAATCATGTTCTCATGTACAAAAACGGTGCTATTCTTAAACTGATACCATCTGGAACAGATTAAAACGACATGCAATTGTACTACAAAGCCTTCATTTTATACTGTCCCACCAAATCTGTAAAATCTTTCTATGCTCTGCAAAGTTCCGAGTTTGGCTGCCAAGATTTTTTGCTTGCTACCTGTGCATGCCTAATTGTAACAAGTGAAATTCCAAGCCAAATGCTCACTACATTCAAAGTATTAAAGTGTTCGAGAGATGAGAGACAAAAAATCAAGCTTTTCTTTGTTTAATCCACATACCATGCTTCATTAGGGTCCAATTGGAGTCCATTTGCTGTGCTGCTTGTAGAAAGTACCTGCCATCTGTCCACATAGCAGCAATGTCATTGGTCACTATGGCCGTCCCTGTTCATATGAAACAATATCATCCCCATGAATCAGTAATTATTTCTTTGAAATAAAGCTAAAATCAAACCAAACTGGAGTTTGAAGCTTTTCATTGTGGTTACCATGATTCAATTGTGCAGGTATGTAAGATGTCTTTTGCTGCTGAGAGCTTGTATTATGCTCAGCAATTGTGATTGCGGTGTAAGTACTAGAAAAAATAAATACAGCTTTGCATTTGTTATTGAACATTTGGACATAAATGAGTTATAATGAAGTTGTGAACTTTTTAACCCCTTCGCGCCGGGAATTTCTTCCCGAAAGCCAACTCCAAGAATTCCAGCCTCACTTGGCCACGAAGGCCACCTGCCAAACCGCAATTCTCGGTTTGTGGCCCTGCGTGCTCTGCACACTTTGAATTACACGGTGAAAAGGCTGATTGTTCGGTGGCATGCGGCTCTACTCAAGCTTCCACATTCCCGTTGCCTCTTTTCAAAGTGGGGACTGTTGTGAAGCTGGTAATTATGATGCCAATTCGGTCTTTTCATTTCTGGGCTACAAACAAAGGTCAATTACCATATACACAAGTGCCAGGGTCTGCCTTCTTTCACTGTGTTCGGTCCAGCTTGGGCCGAGAATAATAGCTGAAAAGCGGGCTGAGGATCTCAATTTTTAAGGCGTTTCTAGCCACGTCCCGGCGCGAAGGAGTTAAGAGATGAATAAGTCAGCTTGACTCAAAACATAGAAAACATTTCTTGTTCTACAAATTGTGACATCACACATACTTCCATTGATATCATCAATCAGGTGTCTTTGTTTAATCAGGCTGATTTTTGATCACCAATAGTTTCTATTGCTATTTAAGTGTGTATTTGGCTGCATCCAAATCGGTTAGCTATAAGCAGGTCTATGTCTTCACTCCACTGGAAATACATGGAGTCATGCAGACAATAGACCTAGCCATAGCACTGTTTGTTTAGTTTAGGGTTTATTGTTCTATTGTTTTTATATTATTCTATTGTTTTAATTATTCAATCCTTAATTCCTGAAGACTTTGAGCACAGTTTCCTCTTTGGGTACTTTTAAAACTGGGATCTTCATCAAAGTTGTTTTCAACAAAAACATTACAGCACAGAAGACCAGCTCACAGAGACATCATAATATGAACTGACTACCTATCTGAAACAGTTGAAACACTTTCTAACGTGTAGGCCAGGACATAATAGATTAAGAAATTTAATTGGTCGGGCATTGATCATGTGATTTGCCATGCCATGGTGCATGAGTGATGTACCCCACATGGTCCATTAGTTCAATCTTTCCCATTGTGGATATGTGGTTTAAACACATCTTATTTACAAAGTAGAGTGTCCACTTTGATGGCATTGTAGCATTTCAACAGCTAACATCAGAAAGTCAATCTTTTTAAACAAAGGGCTTGAATGATGGAGTTGGAATGGGGAAACTTTTTACTCTTCATATATGTTGAATGATAACTTCCTCTCTGATGAAAGCACTACACATTTTTTAAGCTTCACCAAGTAAACTTGATATTGTCCACAGAGTGTCACAATGTACATATTTCTGAGGCAATTGTTCTCAAATTTGAACAAATGGCTTCCTTTCGCACCTTGCTAGAGTTCTCCCTTGAAGTATTGGTAGTATCAAGTACCGCTGGGCGATTAGTGAATTTTGCTAATCGATTAATCATACACAAACTAATCGCAATTAATGGATTAATCACGAGTAGTGGCAAAAATTCTGAGACATGGTGTCAACACGTGAATATGGTGCTTTCATCAGTTTCATTGCAGAAATTCTGCACAAGTGTAATGCACACTATGCAGCAGCAAGTGCCAGGGCAAGTTTGTTTTCTGTGTTTTCTGCTTTTATGTTATTTCATTAATTCTGAAATCTGGAAAGCCAGTGACAGAATTCTCCGTAGCTGCTATAAAATTATCACAATTACATACAGGTTATGCTGGAATGGTTACGGCTTGAGCTCCAGTTGGATCCGAGTACATACAACGACTACATGTGACTGAGGGCCATTTTTCAACTTCGTCTCTGTCTGAGGCTTCATCTATAAAACCAATCCCTAATTGTAGGCCTGAAGCATTTTAATTAATTTGAAGTACGGTAATGTTTGGCTCTTTTGCATCTAACTTGATATTTTGTGGCACTGTCAGACTTACTATGTGTCAACAACTTCAAAGTCAGGTAAAAAAAAAACATTCGAGGCCTGCAACCGAGCTGCAGTCAAGTATTGGAAAACTACATCGTCTGCCAAAAAAAGGATGCCTGGCCGCCGATTCCATTCTGAACGTGTATAGGACAATTTTTATAAACCTTTGTTGTGGAGGCTCTAATACAGATCGCAGATTCCTTAGTTTTAAAATAAAAAAGCTGCCAGCTTGTCTGAAACTGTTTGAATAGAATAGTTCTTGCCTTTAAACGTGGGAAAAATTCTGATTACTCAGTCCATATTCTCACACTTTGAAGTTCTAAATAACCAGCCTAAACTTCTCAATGGTATAGCCCACAGACATTGTTGTTCAGCCTTCATTCATTGTTTGAGCATGTGAGGCAATATGAATAATTCATCACAAACCAATGGACAGATTACTGGCCAATGATTGCTGCCACAGTCTCCCGGACGGCATTTTGGCACTGCTAAACTGGGCGGGTATCTGGCACACTTTCTAAGATTGGGGCTGCACAGTGCGGCCACGGGGTTGGGTTTCGGTTCCTATCTGTCTCAAAGGGCATTCTGTCTGAACTTTTGAGGTCTGCCAGTGCAGTAAGTGATCACATTCGACCATTACCTTGAGAAATTCTCATTTGTGTAAAATGTGTTTTTGAGTTCAATCGCATTACGGGGGATAGAATGAAGCAATTATTCTGAATTATACAAAATAAGGTAAAAAATAATGGAAATCAGAATTTCATGCGAAGAAAAATTGTTTCATTCATTGAGCATGAAGTACGACAGTTCAGGCATTACTCATCAGACCCACCAAGCTAATTATTCTACAAACCCTTCTTTAAGTGTGGAAAAAATTATGAAATAGAGAAACTTCCAAAGTTTTGTGGATGGGGCAGTAAGGCTGTTCTACATTTACTTGTTTCAGTCACAAAGTTCAAAACTTCAAGACACAAAACAGCTAGCACCAAAATAGATCTGTGCATAATTTGAAACATCTAGATTGTTTGGAATGAATTTATGAACCCATGAACTACGGGCAGTTTACTTCCTTTCAACATGACACAGAAGCCTTGGATACTTGCAGTTGGCAACTCTTGCTACATTTTTGGACTATTAAAGGTTAACAGTAGGAAAGGCTAAAGTTTGTTGAACTGAACTGCCGCCAACCCAGTCGACCACTAGCCTGTCAGTGGAGACTGCCAAAATAAAGCAGGTGTGCCCTAGATCATATCATGTACAGTGTGGTTGTGTGTGTAACTTGGTACTCCGTAACAATCACTACTCCCATATAATTCTACAGTTACTACATGTAATCGTGCTGGGAATCCACGAGAAGTGAAACGATTAGGAGGAACTAATCATGATTAATCAATTAATCGAGATAATCACCCTGTGGTAGTATCAAGCCATTCATTGTATAAATACAACAGATGATATAACTTGTCCTCTCTCTTTCAATTTCAATTAGTTTGGTCATAAAACTACATTTGTTTCCATGTTATTTTATTTTCATGCTACTTGAACAGCCATCGCTGTGTTGCTAATGAGACACAGTGCAGTGCTGGGATTGTTGACTAGACCAAGGGCGGGGTGGAGTCTGTTGACCCAATGATAGGAAACTGATGACCATGCATAATATGCTGCATCCAAGGGCTAAGTTTAGGAGGCTGTACTTGCCAAGGACCAAAGGAGGGGGGGAATGATGAGCATGACAGACTGTGTAAGCATTCAGAAAAAAGGTCTCTTGGGCACAGGATGGATTGCTGAGGATGGCTAAGAAATACACCGTGGGAAAGGAAGGTGACGCTGCTAAGTATAGGAGGGCAAGGAAGGAGGAAAAGCTTAGAATTTGGGAAGGGAAGCCACTCCACGGGAAATTTATGAGGGGCATGGAAGAGGTGGCAGGGAGTAAGAAAGGTACGGTCGAAGAAAGGTGACTTGAAGGAGATGGATGGTCTGATAACTGCTGGACAGGATCAGGCACTGCGGACGAACACGATGAAGGTGAGGACAGGGGGTGCCAACATATCTCCAATGCGCAGGATTTATGGGACAAAGAGGAAACTTTATTTGATTTGGTTTGTAAAATACAGCAAGATGGCCCACAAAGAATGCAAGGGGAGGCATGATAAGTTAGCCAGAGTGATCCACTGGGATGTGAGTTGGAAACGAGGGATCAAGGACAAGCGGTGGGAACATGTTCTGTAGAAGGTTCTTGAAACAGAGGAGGAAAAGGTTCTCTGGAACTTCAACAACCAGATTGACCATGCTGTAGAACCCAGGTGGCTGGATGTTCTAGATAAGGGAGCAGAGTTGTGCCACATTATAGATGTGGCTGTGCTGGTGATACAAGGGTTACAAGCTAGAAGGAGGTCCTAAAGAACCAGGATTTGGTGAGGGAACTTCTTAAGTTGTAGAAAGTCAACTGAAGGTCATCCCAGTTGTTGCAAGAGCACTGGGTACCATTCTCAGGTCCCTGGAGAAACACCTCGATGTGATCAGCTCAACTGTGATGGTGGAATTGTTGCAGAAGGTGGCTCTCTTTGGTGCTGCTAGCATTCTATAAATGACACTCAAGGTCTGAGGCTGCAGGACACAGCTTGACTCACATTGTTCACACAGATAAGGATGAGAGCTCTTATTTGTGTGTCATCAAATCATAATGTGCTTTATAGCACTGTTAACTAAGACCAAAGTGCTTTCTGTTATTATCACCACCACTCATTGGGCCCACAACACATTCCAAATATCATCTCAGCTCCCTGGGGAGTATATAGCACGATACAGTCATTTCAGTACAAGCAGCTAAATCAACTACAAGAACCATCTCTGCCCTAACAGGTACCCAATTACTCCTGGATGGGAAGAAGCAATCAGTAACAATTGCCTTGCCCAAGGGCACATGCACTATGACCCCAGGCTGGATTCGAACCCGCAACCTGCGGCTCTACTCGCCAACTACAGATCCCATGCTCTTAACCCTGAGGCCAATCAACTTTAATTGGTTCCAATTTTTAGATATTATACCATAACGATAAATTGTGACATTGTCCCTTTCAAGTGTAATCTTAGACTTCTTGAATAGGCAGAAATACTCGTAAACATTCCATATAAATTCACAAAAAATTTCAAACTACTTACTTGCAATATTCATATGACGTCATCATAATATGATAGTAAATAAAGAGTGGGACAGCCCCTGGCCTAATAATACTTGTTGACTTGTTGATGCATTATGTAATGCCTTGAGAAACATCCTATGGCAGGGTTAAAATTAGTACAATGAATGATGTTACGGAGAGAGGGTTTTGGCTGCAGAATGTTGAGCAAAAGCTGGGAAATGTTTGATAAAACTATCACTGCCACATTTAATAATAACTTACTATAAAGGAATTCATGCATTTTCATCAAGTCAAAAAAGTCAAGTTTTTACTGCATTCAACCCAATCCAAGGTCAGGTTTGGATGGGATCCAATTTTAATTTTGATTGCACACCTTTTATTTCATACCAAATTTCAAGTATTTGATGTGTAAAAGCCCAGAGGACAGCCATTGTGAAAAACAGTAATATCTTGATTAAAAACAATAGGTACCAAAGATCAACCTGACAATTGAACTTTAGAATAAAATTGGACTATACAGGTAGGTGATCATGGTTATCATTTATAAACTCACCAAATGGCCAAATAAACTTACCAAAAGAGCCTGTGAATCCTGATATGAAAGCGCGACGGCAATCACATGCTGCAAGGTACTCACTCTGAAACAAACAGCAGACACCCATCATGGACAGAGCAGAAACAGCCCCTGATATAAGTGCTGGCTCAATGACCATTCAGTTCAATATCAATTTCCCTTTTCTCTTACATGTAGACATAACATCAATAGCAGAAAAAAATCTCATGCAAGTATCTCTGTAATTGCTTAAGGAAAAAAATACAACACAGAGTTGTTCAAGTACAAAGCCAAAGCTTGCAACAAATTTAATAGTTTTGTAAATACATGAAGGGATAAAATACTCAGTAACTGTAGCATATTTGTTTTGTGACTAAAATAGCCATACAAGCTGTAAGCATGCAAAAAGATTTCAGTAGTGCTTGAAGTAGTGTAGTTATTTAACTAGGCCTCATAGGGTGATCCATGGTGAATTCTACAGATCATCGTGGGAGGCTAAATTTACTACATTTCCAGATAACCAGTCAATGTTTGTTTTTCAACACCTCCACATTAGATTCAGCTTCGATATAAACAAATACACTTGAAACATGTAAATAATTCCATTTGAATGCAATATTTGTTGAGAAGTCACAAAACCATTCCCAACGACTTTGTTCTTTACGAAACATTTTGAGGTCCTGTTCACTGTTCACATCATGCAGGGGTGCTGTAACCAAATCAGTCAATTAAGTCCAAGTATAGTACCCAATCTGACACTAAACTCCTGAAGTTATACATGTATGTGCATGACGTCCTGATGCACCTCTAGTTCACAGATACAAAGTTCAAACACTAGCCTGTATTAGTAAGCCACACACGATTGAGTTTCAACTGAGCAGGATAAAGAACCAACAAGACGTATCTCCTCTTTCAAAAACCATTTAGCAATTTTATAAGACAAGCCATTATTAATACTGTGACACCTTAATGCCACATGTATACCTGATGAGCATCCCCGGATGGTATGATGTAAGCCTGGATGGGCTCTGCTCCTATGTATTGCTTGGCTTTCATCAAACTCCGTAGCTTCTGCAGCAGGGCTGTTGTGTTCTTGGCTGTCATGGTGAACTGCAGGCTTTAGGAAAGTACAGGTTATTTCTGTAGAACATGTCTCCCAGATGAGTCTACCTCTTTTTGAAAAACAAAACAGGAAATAAATTGACATTTTTCAATTGTGCAGATACTTGACCTTGGACCTGTGGTTTCAAATTAAAAAGACTTCACAGGAAACCAAAACTAACACACGCATATTAAGTTCGAAGTTGCTTTCTACTAAGCCTGTCATAACTTCAGGTGAACAAACCCTTTATAATGTCCGAACTATAATGACCTTGAACTCTACCCTACTAGGTCCAAAATTTTTGTCCAGTTGACATGTAACATACAGGCAGATACAAAATACAATACATGTCATCAATGTAGCTATAAGGCAAGGACCTGAATTCAATCTACTTACTTGAGGCAATCCATTTTTCGTCACCATTTTTCACAAGCATACAAACCCTGCACTTTTCAAAAATGAGAATTACACATGTAGCTTACGTAGATAGACATCTATTCAGACCCAATTTGCTGAGGTTTGGAGGGATTAGTGGTCCTTAAAAAAGCAGTCTAAAAGTAAAATGAAAAACTCGGATGGCCTCTTAGGGGAAAATGTCCCACTCGTACGAATGATCAGAAAATGAAGCAATTATTTTCAGCTGAGGCCGTGTATCCAGTACTAGTGCCTGATTTTGTGAGGCAGTAACAATGTGCTAGAACTACGGTACCCCTAGAACTAATGTACCTCTCAGCACTATGATTGACCCCTACATTTACATGCAGTTCTGAGGGAAGCCCTGTCACTCTAGAGGTAACAGGTTACTGGGTCCTCTGACTTTATTTCCCTAAGAAGTTCCAAAGCCATAATACATGTATATACAATATACTTTAACCCTAACCCTGTCAGATGCACCACAGCGCATCAGGTAAAAAGGTCTGATGCACTTTGATGCATTGGGCAATCAACAGCAGCCAAACAAATTGGCCATGTTGAGAGAATACATATAGATTCCTCCATCTTGTGGTGACTGGCAACCACAGACTCCCACGCTGTTTGGCCTTGGGAAGAGTTGACCTGTTGGATCTTAACTGGTCAGACAAGCAACTTTAACAGACATGCAGTTTGATGTGTCTGGCAGGGTTTCTACCCAAGTACCCTGGAGGGTTAGGGCAGAGTTGTAATGACTCAAGCCAGAATCCGACTTGAGTCACATTTTTGGCGACTCAACACGAGTCCCAACGGGTACATGACTCAAGTCTCTGTGACCAAAAGACTCAACTAGAGTCTGTCATAGAAACTTGACTGAAGTACAAGCCTATAAGACTCGATTCTCAAAAAAATTGTCAAAGCTGAATTTTTGGGGCAAAAAACTATTTAATATCGGACTCATAGCGCTGCTCTTATATTGATCGCATTTATTGCATTTTGTTAAAAACGGACTCAAACTCAGTACTTGACTCAACTCAACCAAACAGTTACTTGACAACTCAAATTCTTGACCTAATGACTTGATTCGAGTCACAGTATTAAAATAACTCCACTCAACCCAAGTCACCAAATTTTGTGACTCATTACAAAACTGGGTTAGAGTTACATATAAATATTACATGTCATAACTTTTCATTTGGGAGGCAGCAGGAAACATGAAGAATGGTCATAACTGAGAAATTAACCCAAAACCTCACAACTTATAGGCAGCCACAAAGTTTAACCCTAACCCTTCTCAATTCTCCAAATCCTTCGGGTGGTTTTGGAGGATTTTGGAAGATTGAGGGTGAATGGCAAAAGTGCATGGCTGATTGCGAAGCATGCCATGAGTAAAGGTCGTGGGTTAGACCTTGTGTTGTTCTTGCTCAGTCATGCATAAATTCAGCCCAATATTTCTTTTGAATCAACTGCACTGCTCAAGAATGCCATTCGAACTGCCTCAATATAATGACAGGAATTGCCGGGGGATTTTGAAGGATTGAGGCAGTAGGCACACCTCCAAGTAACATTTTCAAGAAATTTTGGAGAATTTCAGAGATTAAGGGAGAATCCCATTTTTTCAACCCCCAAATTGGAGGATTCTGGAGGACTGAGGAGAGTCTAGGGGGTTAGGGTTCATGCAATTAAATCTCTGAATAAAGAATACAAAGTTTACAAGGATGAGAGGATGACTTTGAGGCACAACTGCAGAATACCACTAATGTATGCCACCTTGTAGCCATCATGAACTGGTCCTGCTATGTTTTACCTTTTACCGCTATAGTAAATGAACAAGTGCAATATGGGTTTCGGGGGGGGGGAGACTTTAGATTTTACTGTGATAAAATCTTCCTCTGGTTTCATGCTTATATGTACATTGCCACTGTGTGTTTGTATTTATGAGAAGGAGGTCTGACCAACTGGTACTATTTCAAATTTCATTTGCCTAAAAAAAATTATATGAAGCCAAGAATCAAAAAAGAAAGTGAAGTATCGTGCACTACGCTGTAGAATTCAACACACTGAATACGGGCGATTTACAATAGCATACCTCCAAGAGTTTGCAATGCATTGGCCAATCACAACAGACGAAATCTGCCAACCCTTTCCAAACGTGCATTGGGTCAACAGATTTCGCGCATCGTAATTGTCCAATGTGTTGCAAACTCTTGGAGTTTCGCCCACATTGAAACGATGTTTTTGAGGCACAACTGCAGAATACCCTACCACTCAAATATGCCACCTTGTACCCAGCTTTGCAAGTATGGAGTCTGAGTATGTTTGTCTCTCAACAACTCCCATTCATTGAGTATTGTTTAGTTCTTCGGCATGAGTAGTGATCCTACTGCCACATAGCTGGATACAGAGTAACATTAGTCTGTAATGTTAACCTTTGGACTTTAAACGTATATCACCAGCTTCATGTTACAGCCACGTAGCCACCTACAGAGAACTCAGGTGAGACTTTCAGTCTTTCTGAATTCTCAAAAGTCATATGGACATCTTTCGCAACTGCATAGCCAGACATTCTGTTTAGGGGTTATTTTCGAATTGCAAGATATTCTACAATTACTCAATTTTGATACTTTTTGGCTTGAAAGAAATTAAAAGAAAATATCTTAAAACAGACCATAAAATCAAAGCCACACCCTCTTGTTCTGACAGGGGACAGCATTGCGTGTCTCAACCACCTGGTTACGCTCACTTCATGGAAGGCAAATTTACAGTATCATTCCAATGCCGGATATAGAAAAAAAAGTGTTCTAAATATGGATCACTAATTTTACTCTACAGTGGTATATCAGCCATCAGAAATCATGAACATGTTAAATTTTTTTGTAGGGAAAATAATGAAGTATTTACTTAGAAAACAGTTTGAATTTTTCAGACACGTCTCATAGGGATTGTGCACAGGTGTCATGTAATGTCTACAAGTACAACTCTTTCCATATGTGCAACAGGATGACAGTCAAATGTACACACTAACGATTTATATAGGCAGTGGATATTTAGCGCGTGCTTAACTTAAATACATGATATATAGCGAGACACATGAGCAGTTAACTCTTTTTTCAGGACTTAAACATTTTTACCAGGACAAATCTTAGTTTGTTTCTGTGCCAACAAACTCATTAAAATGTAATACTCTGTAATGAAACGTTAGAGTCAATTTAAAAATGAAGATAAGAATATTCTTAATTTTTTGGGACGGTCATAATTTAACAATTTTAAAGGCTCACTCCTGTATAAGCATCAAAGAGGGTGCTGTCTACTTGTAGCTGGCTAAATATCATTTAGTTCAGCCAACAACTGCTCAATATCCTGTGTCTTCATAATAAATGAGCAGTCATACATGTATAGTAAGTATGTGTTCACATGGCAACTTTTGCAGCTCAAGGTCACAGTGAGATGAAAGCATTGTTGATTTGTCGTAATGTAGCAGTTTGTTAATGTTTCCCCATGAACCATCACAAAAATCACGGATGTCATAGAGAGTTGCATCCTTCCATAGGCCTACGTCTAAATCCGTGGGGTTAGTTGTCCACAATGTTCCCATGTGGGAGTGCAGCAGCTTAAGTGCGGCAGGTAATGAACCCAACAGTTCTAGGGGGGCATGGAGGCCATAGGCCTAGGTCTACATGTACTTCCATCACTTCCCTATTAAAAAGTCCCAGTAGCACAACTCTACAAATCAGCTCTTTTATTTAATATTTGGACATAATATTGTCAGGCCTACCTGTGCTATTCAACATCTTCAACAATGTGCAAACATTGCCAGACATTTTATGTTTGAATTTAACACTATGCTGACTATTTGGGGGATGGAATATTTGGGGACAGCCCTCGATTTTTGCTATTTTAAAACTTGTCAGCCTCCCAAAAAATCCAACGGCAGTGCTCTCTTCATTGCACTGACCAAATTGTGATTGTTACTTTCTTACTGATAAACCAACCATACAAATTTTAATTCACCATATGTCGTGTTAAAACACTCACATTGTCCCCCTCCTAATTTCCCTACAACCCTGTGTTCTTTTCACATCAACCCTATACTTGAGAATAGGCTAGGCCTAGTCCTCTACCAAGGTGTATTCAAAAGTTAATGAAATGTACATATGATATACACACATGACACATGGTACACGTTGGCCAAGGTCTCCCTCTCTATGCTATGCAAGTGTGCGAATGCTGCTGCCACAAGTGCCAGTGCCACAGGCAGGACTTTTTCACAAGTATTGCCTAGGCTACTCGGGAAAGCCCCACATTTTTGTGGTATTACAGCCTAGGCCTACTTCACAATTTGAAAAGTGGTTGTCCGGAAATTGGGATGTCCCCTCTTTCCATTTTCTAGACTAAACTGGGTAAAGTCATGAAAAGTAGGCCTTCATATGCATGTTCATTAATGTCGTGAGTTCACATGATTAAATTTACAAACGTCACCACTGTGATTAATTGCAACTACATCAGCTAGCTAAGACTTAAGTAAATTACTTCTCCAATGCCGATCATCGGTAGATCGCTTCTCTCTAGTGGAGATCCGAGCAAAGATGGGCATAACATGCTGGGCCGCACGAGGGCAGTATGCATTTCGTTATCAAAAATTAGACTTGCACAAGCATGATGGTTTAATGGTGAGTCGAGTATCATGGTTTTTTACGCATTATGTTCCTTCCTCCATCATGGTATTATTTATTCAGACTTCTCTTTGTACGGTATTCCATTGATTCGATAATAACAAGGCCTAGATGTTAACGCTACGATAACACAATATAATTAGCGTTTAAATGATTCAACTAGGAAATATTATGTATAAGTATAGTCATTTTGTACGTCCTTTAAATTGTATCAGTGGCGTAAAGTGGGGTTTAACAATTGTAACGGAGTTTACGAGAGGAATTATTTACCACCATTCCCCATTCGTATCTCTGCTCCTTGGAAATGTTGCTCATGAATTTTGAGAGTTTCTGTTACGTTGATCTGGCCAAATTTTGGATGACATTACCTCCGATTACCAAGAGTGTGTGATTCCTTATTATTAAAATTTAGCGAGGAGATAAATGGGACCCTTTTTTGGGAGGGTATCGTTTTTAGATAAAAGATTATTTCATAAAGTACAAAGTTTATTCCTCAGATTTTGAGCTGATCATGTTCGGTCAGAACAAAAAGAGTTAATTAAATTTGGGAAAAAAATGACTTGAATATGTTCTTTTCGTCTTAATGGAACAGCGACATGAGGTAAGTGGGACACCGACAAAATGATGTATTTGAACCAGACAATTAAATGTATTTCCATTATGAACATGTACATGTATATCGCGCAAAATAGGCCTCGGTACAAACTGTAGAGTTCACATTCCTTGCATATATTCCATGCACACGAAGCCCTTTGGTTCAGTTGTACGACCGAGAACGATCAGGTAAAAGATTCATGAAACCCTGTTCAAAGACAAGTCGGGAGTGGTGCACTGCCAGTGCTACCGCAACCCCGACTCCAAGGGACGCGTTCCTTCATTAGCCCCTGCTAATTAATGTTGAATGTGAAAATGAGCACACTGTGGAGTATGCGGGTGATAGTCAGACTATTTGTGGGGTTAGAAGTAATTTCTGATATACTTGAACGAAAACATTTTTGGTAAATATAAACCTTTGATGACGTCACAGTGAACCAGAAAGTGCAGTGCAGATGTATACGGAGTACCTGCACGTTTGCTCGACGGACGTATATAAAAAAATCTTGCCTCACAATGCCCTTAATCAGCAAATAGAGACCATTGAATCCACTAGTGGCCATTTTACCGAGCCGAATACAAAGCTTGCCCGGCAATGTCCGCCCTTTGTTCTCCCTGGCGTCAATAGGTACAATGGCAAGCGAGCCAACCCGCGCATTTGTAGTCGGCTCAGTAAAATGGCCGCTGTGTGGCCTCTATTTCACACAAGGCGTTGAAAGTCCAGATTTGTTATATTCGTCAGTGGTTTGCTCACGTGCTAGTTCTCGCGCTAATGCCTTTCACATGCACACATAATTGTGGGTGTGACGTACTCTCTTCGTTTCCATCGATCTATCTACCCAGTCCAAGCAGAACAAAAGAGGGCGTGTTTTTTAGTATAGTACTCACAGCATAGGCGCACCATTAGGCGCGCAAGTATATGCGCATTTGACGCGGAGCACGCTGAGTACGCGTAACTAATTTATTCCGGCATGTATGGTCTTTGCGTACATGTCGCGGAGAACGCGTGCGAGAACCCACAAGTAACCACCTGTCTTTCTTTCGCCTACTGGGGGTACTTCAGCTCGGGACGGATACAATCTTAAAAACATGTAAGGGCTGCGTAGCACCGTGATCAGAATATCGACAAGAATATAATATAAAACCAGTGCTCTGAAATATGTGATTGCCGAGCTTTCGGTAACTAAGTACCTTCTTCAGGGCAAGCAGATTCAGTTCTGAATGAACGCGGAAAAACCACGTTCCTCCCCCCCCCCGGATGCAGCGTTCCAAGTTCGAAAATGGCGCGCTGCTCCAGTTCCTTACGCTGTACATCAGATGACGCTTTCCGCAGGATGCAGACGCTTAATACGTCACCGAGGGAATGTGGCGGCGCGCAAAAGTGCTGCGCAACAGTGAGACCAGGTGTTTGTTGGCGCACGCTGCGCAAGTGTTCCGCGAAGCGGAATCAGGGCGTGCAGCCGTTAATGTACCCGCGATATATCGATGATAAAGTTGGTGCTATCACCGGTACGTGTGATGAAGTTGAGAATTTCTTAGCGTTTGCGGATGCTTTTCACCCAGCACTGCGTTACACATCTGATATGTCACAACAAACTTTTACCTTCCTCGACGTGCTCGTCCAGATCTGTGCGCGGAAACAGTGGCACAGCCGTGCATTACAAACCAACAGATTCACACAGCACATGCACTACCAATCGTTTTACCCCCTCAAGTGTAAGAACTCCATCCCTTTTAATACTCTCAGTTGCTTGGACTGCGTAGGTTTTGTAGTAGCGACGCGGAGTTCTCTGTGCGTGGGAAGGTTTCTTTCATCAGCGCGGTTACCCTCCGGTTATCACAGACGCTGCCTTCAACACCGTAATCTTCAATCCCGCGCAAAATGGCTCTGAAACCCACCGGGGGTCAAGCAACGTGATCGCGACCCCCTCGCACTCACATACCACCCTCGAAACATCCCGGTACGTAATATTCTTCTCAAACATTTCCGTGCACGCGGAAATGATGCGGCCACAGCTTCCATTTGCTCGTTCAGGCGCGATCGTTCTGTCAGAGACATGGTTGTACGTTCTCGGTTGGATTCCGCCTCGCCGTCAAAAGCAGGCAGCAATTCCCCTTGTCACCAAATGGTTGTATTTCTGCGCGCAAGCTCATTAATATCTTGTGATCCCACGGGGTTTTTACAATAGGACATGCCATAATCAGGAGGCATCATAGAAATATTTATATAAATCCCGAATTTGCGACTGATAGTTTCCAGTTCTGGGTATTTCTTTCACAAAAAGCCCCAAATTGCGGGCCTTTTTTTGGATAAAGGCAGGCGGCTACATTCAGAAATGAGCGCTTAGTTTTACTGCTGTTTGGGGGTATCTTCCTTGAAAGGCGAATAAAAAAGATTTTCGTGGCAAACCCCCATAAAATTGAAACGAAATGTTATCTTTGGGCCATAATTTCAATTTCCAGGTAAAAAAGGAGGCCAACCTTTTCACGAGAGTAAACAGGCGGCGCTATTTCGGTCCGATTTTGCATCATTAGTTGTTTTCTATGGGCGCGTATTTGTTGTAATGCAACCTGCACGTCACGCGGGCGTACTCTGCATCCATCACGCGTAATCAAGCACACTGACTAAAGTCCTAATTTGAATATCCCAAATGGAGTGCGTTCCTTTAGCTTACACCTACGTGTAAATCAAACTTACACGAGAGCGTTCGTTTAGCCATCACGTAATCTTCGTTCCTGCCCTGGTGTCAGCCACCACTACCCCGCCTGGCGAGTGGGTCTCTGGAGGATGCCCGAGTGTAATGACGTCGCGATGGAACGAACGTGGCGAGGATTTGACCTTTCTCCCAGAATGCCTTGGCGAATATACGGCAGTATTCGATTAGCCTCATTTCGAGGCTTCCCTTGCGTGTAACACTGGTACATTCAGGGAAGCTAATCATGGTGGGATATTTAAATTATACAATAACAGGGGTTAGATCGAGCAAGGCATGGTGGGAACCAACATGGCACGGCAAGATCTTCCCCATGGAAACGAGGTTGAAGAATAACGTGCGTAGTGAAAATACTTAGAAATAAAGTCGGTCTTAATCGCGTGTTGTGGTGGTCTCACACATTCGATGTGTATTGGAGAGGACAAGCAAGATGCAAATATTTCTCTCCATAAAATCCCCGATCAGCAAGTGTTGTTGGAGGCGGTTTCATCGACCGTTTTCCACTGCATGAAGGGCTGTCATGAGTAATGTCCATGGAATCGGAAAACAAGTCAAGCAATGTCAGGCTTCTCAGTGGAAAAGTAAACAACTTCAAAAATTTAAATTTGTCATTTTTCCCGGCAATTTTTCAACCCCTGAATCTCCTATTTCCGATTTGACCTATAACGTTTGAAGTGTTCTCCTGCTCAGTGCAGCAGGGAAGCACAGTACGGAGTTTGTGCATGTTCGTGATGGTGGGGGAATATTCTGTAGACAAGAAATGTCTTCTTTTTTCATTCCTGCAAGCATTCAACATGCATAGATCTTGTTCCCGGACAAAATAATAACCTTGGAGTTAATGTATACCCTCCGATTCACATCGACCTGTGGCGTTTGGGGTGGTCTTATACGTAGGTTGTACAGCATAGTGTCACACGAAAAGGCTGGGGAAAGTTATCTTAAAACCCGTCATATTATCATTATTCAGCACCTATTTATTCCTACTATACTACGGCTGTTCATATCTGTTATTTTTAAACCGATCTCATTTCCCCTAGACCACCTTTCCAAATTGACCTGTTGCACTGAGTTTGAGGAGGTTCGACGAACTACGCGACGGTCAAACGAATAACGGCTCTGGAACATTCTCAGGTCCATCCACACCTCTAAACGTTTTTAAGACTGAATTTCGTCTTCCTTTTTGGCGTTTTTAGCGGTTATGTGTCATCCACCACTTTCTTTATGCCCTCTGTTCCAGGACGATCGGTGACTTTTGAGGTAGTTTATCTAGGCTGAAGGAAATTTTGAAACACCTCCGTGCTCATTCAAACTACAGCAAACTCATTAGACCATAGTTCCATGTCCCTTGGAATTTCGTAGCACCTATCCGGTTTTGAGTTTGGTCCTACTGACTCCTACATGCTTTCCCTTCCAAAACAACCTGTGGTGTTTGAAGTGTTTGAATACTGTGTGTATGCCGACTGATGGCGCTCTTCGACAGGCTGGTACGCAGCGAGAGATCGCTTTCAGGACAAGGAATAAGGTTCTTTTCTAAGCTCGTCACAGGTTTTAAACAATCTATTTGAATGTTCTGGACCTATGTGCATACAAAGAGACAGACAAGAAGTTGTTAGACAATGATGATTTCTGTCAAAACTGCTGAAAGTATAATCTTGAAGGACTGATGCAAGTCTGGTTTCATATCCAACAGCTCCCTCGTGCGGTATGAGACTCCTTTCTTTTCGGATCCTTTTACGTGAGGGATGATTGAACGTAACCTGAGATCCTATTGCCGCGCTGTATGATCTTTCATTTCATTTCTTTTATTATGTCGAAGGAATAGAAAGAGTAATCCATACAGTTGAATCAAAATACGTAAAAACTGATAAAACACATGAACGAGATAAAAATCATAGGATATAAGACTAAAAACAAGGCTACATATATACCAAGCTGTGCATCACAGCACTTGTCCCCTGGCAAATTTATGGTGTACTATTTACGACAAACATTTCTCTCTCTCTTTAGCCTCCCTCCAGGCGACGCGACCAGACGACGCCACGGCTCCCTTGCGTCGTGCCGTCGGGTCGCACCTTCGCCTTCTTGCCATTACTTTTGTACACACACGACGCGTCGCGTCGTGCGTCGTGCCGTCGCCCGTCGCGTTACTTTAGGTATTTTCCATGTTGCATTTTTTGCCGCCTAAACGTCGCCCCTTACGTCGCCCGTCGCGTCGAGCTGTCGTGCGTTGCGTCGTGTCGTGTATTGCGTCGCCTGAAGCACGACGCGACGCACGACACGACGCACGACGCGACGTGTGCTGTTGCCCTTTACTTCATGGTGTTTATAGAGGGCGCCGTTACTGTTTTCTTTCATTTCCTTCCCCCGGCCCTTGCTTGCACACTACATGCCATAGGTATCAGGCCACGATTCTGTTGTTCTTTTTCGTGGATTCTTTCTAACTTTGTGTTTTCATTAAGAGTGATTTGTTGAAGAAAACTCTTTTCCTTTTTCTTTTTTAAATCAAATGTAATTAGAAAGAGTTTTGCGACTAATCGGCATTGTCTCCAGGAAATATATAACATTAACGTCAGCCACAACAATGTTTTAGCTTTTCCTAATCTAATTGTGATTTTTCTAATAAATATTGTAAATCCAAATGTAACATGCAGATCTGATGAGAAATTAAGCGCCATGCCAACAAGAGAGGAAGAAAAGACACCGTCACAACGGTAACAGGATCTGCAATGTTTTAATAAGAAACACGCCGGCGGACTAATATCATTGAAAGTGTGGTGCTGATGAAGTTAACGAGGCAGACTAAATTGGAGGAAGACTGAAGACTGAATATTCTGAGGGTAATAATATAGTGCAGGCTGGATGGTAACTACCTAAACCCGTGTTCAAACTTGCGGTCGTACAATTGTAGACAAGTTGTCTGGAGGAGTGAGAGAACTACTTGGAAACTGCTGGCACGGATCACAGAGAAATATTTATAAGGTTACAAATTTACCACAAATGGGAACTTCATCAACGGTCTTAAAAAGAAATTGGACAGACATTCGAACAAGGATCTGCCGGGTAAAAAAGTGACGAATTCTGGGCTTACACTTATTATGTGAGAGCACCTACATACCCAGATTTTCTTTTTGCTCGTTTTCATTTTTTTTTTTGGATAAAATATGACACAACTAATTCAATTTGATGAACGGATGAAAAAGCCCCACCCCCCCAAAAAAATCAGCGCCTGCGGCTCAGGGCATGTATTTTGCAAGCGCGTTGGACGGAAATTAGAGAAAACAAAAGAAATCATTGACTGCGAAATTAAAGAGTGACGAATTCTGAGCTTGCAGTTTCCACTTATTTTGAGAAAGCAGTTCCTATTTATTCGGATTTTCTTGTCCACTTTTATCATTTCTTTCAATAAAATATGACTGAAATTAATCCCAATAAATGAATCGATGAGATAAAAACAATGAAAAATCAACACCAAAGAGCGAATAGCATGTACTTTGCAAGAAAGGTGAAAGAAAACAGTAAAGGCGCCCTCTAGGCGCCCACCATGAAGTTAAGGGCAACAGCACATGACGCGTCGCGTCGTGCGTCGTGTCGTGCGTCGCGTCTTGCTTCAGGCGACGCGATGCACGACACAATGCACGACGCGACGCACGACAGCACAACGCGACGGGCGACGGAAGGGGCGACGTTTAGGCGGCAAAAAAAGCAACATGGAAAATACCTAAAATAGCACGACGCGACGGGCGACGGCACGACGCGACGCACGACGCGACGCGTCGTGTGTGTACAAACGTAATGGCAAGAAGGCGACGGTGCAACCCGACGGCACGACGCAAGGGAGCTGTAAAATAGTCCAGCCTTAATCCACACAGTTGGCGATCTTTGCAATCTACGGTGGTCAGAACGTACTATACAAGATATATTTATTGAAAAGGAGAGTCCTGGTGTTTTGCATTGATTTATTCGTTGAATTTTAAAAGTAATTTCGACAACTTCAAACTTACTTTCCAGTAGTCACTTTTCAGTTCATTTGAATAAATTTTTGGAGAAATTAATTTTAATAAAAATGGTATTCCACTAGTTCCTCAGTTAGTCAACATATCACCCTTTTGCATAATAAACTACAGAAAACATGTACAATCATCATCTAGCCGTACATTCAAATTAAAAGAACAGTCGGTATATACTGTGTCAGCAGACGTAATCGAATGCTTCAGTGTTTGTTTTGTTGTGAACATGACTGGAAATACTAGTCTAGCATTTCAAGTGTTACTCAATATAAGTGAGAAAACAAAAGGATGATAGGGGAATGCATTAGCAGGAAGTCACGGGACTTGAGTATTGCACTTTATCTTGGCTTCAGAGATATATTATCAAAGCAAATAGATATTTATATACATATACAGAAGATAATTTCCACAACTAAAGATAGCCACGTACGGAGCTCTGAAAATGCCATCACATTTTGTCGAGATGCTGATACAATTTATCCGAGGATGGCGACATATTGAGGTCGGTTCACATTTAAGGCCCTTCAATTTCGCGTTCATGTTTGCTCTCGCGCCAAGTATGATTCGGCCTTTACACGTAAAATGCCAACAAAGTGCCGTCATAATACAGATAATTTATCAAGGGCTCCTGAATTTAGGAAGTCGGCATCCTGATGTAATACATCGACACCCTGAAAATAATATCACGACATCCTGATATAATTTAATACAGGATAGTGACGTCCTGAAAATAAGATCAAAACACACGTAATTTATCACAGGATGACGACACCTTCCTGAGATACTTAATCAATACGTGTAGGATATCGTCATCTCATTCTAAGTTACCTCAGGATTTCGACATCCTAGCTTAAGAATGTTATCATCTAATAATGAATTATATTAACATGTCTTCAACTTAATTTCAGGATACCACCACTCCGCGAGAATTAATATGAGGATGCCCACTTCCTGATTTCACATGATGTCGTAGTCTCGTGATGAATTATCATACAAGGCCATCACCCTTTGATCTCAAGAAATCAACATTACGGCTATGCTATGTCGTCATCCTGAGATAAAAATGTCGCCATGTCGAGATCTCGACAAGTCGGGTGGCATTTGCAGAGCTCTGTACGCAGGACACAATTATACGTACACGCAGACTTCACAATCTAGTGGTGTTCACCACCATCTATAATGTATGCCGGGTGTAATGACGACTGCTACTTCGACATTTGGTTGCCGAAAGCTTCATTAATTTTTCCACAAATTTAAAGAAGCTGTATGTTCCATGGATGCTCTGAAAAAATACTTCGCTCTCTTTTGCTCGCGTTTTGGTATTTCCCTGAGTCATTCCTCAAAAATTGCATGGATTTTTTTGTGCCAGCTTGCTTTCGTAAATTGAAAAATATTTCGGAAGAAGTGGCTCTGGTAAGGGGGTGGAGCTAGGTTGGGCCGTTGCTTGACTGTCAGGCTGAACTCGAGGTGACTGTCATAACCTGGGATGTCAATCAAGAGGGTAACAAGGAAACTGTGCGAATGATATGCGACAATGGCGGCAAGGCTTATGCACATACAGTTGAAGTCAGCAAGTCGGAGGATGTGTATGCTGCTGCAGCAAAGGTCAGAGATGAGGTTGGTGAGGTTACAATGCTGGTCAATAAAGCAGGGATTGGACAGTTTCAACCGGTATGGAAACTTCCTGTTCACCTTATCCAGAAAATGATGGCTACTAATGCCCTAGCACCATTTTGGGTAAGATTTGATTTCCTGCGAAACAAACGCCAAAGTGATTGGTTAATTTACAGGTTAACATGTGATTAATGTTTGTGGCAACACTGTGTGGAGGGACTGGGCACAGTGAGGCATAGAGACGATGCAGCTGTGGAGTTCTGGAAAAGATCAGTGGAGCGTAAGCTCCTGGGGATTCTGAAACTTGGAAGGGCAGTGAACCGTGCCAGTCTATAAGAGGGTTAAGGTGGAAGGTTGCCTGGGGAGGGGGGCTAGGTGTGCCTTCGAGTATAGGGGACCCAATATGATGATGATAAGACGCCAGATTCCACTGATTTTGTAGTCTAACAATTCCTCAGAGTATACAAAATCATGGTTGGCAATCTTGATGGCTTATCTGATGCAGTAGAGGAACTCAGTGCTCGGTGCTGTTGATAAGTTCTGCCACTGACTAGCCAGGAACACATGCTTTGGTTTGCACAGTACGTTTGAAGGTTTCATGATGGGAAATTTGATTTAATCTCCTCCCCAGCTGTGATCTTTGTATTCGTTGAGTCTAGTAGACAGGTTCACATACCCCGATTTACACTTTGCCACATTTACTGGGGCTCTTGTACACACCGCAGTGCTTATCTGTCCTTGTGAGATTGAAGTAATAAGGATCTTAATCCCTAAGGATCGCCGTGTTGACAACTCAGATGCCATGCCTGCTGAGAAGGAAGTGGTGGAACTACTTGATCTACGGTACAGGGGATCCTCGGTCACATCCTCTATATACTTCAAGGCTTCCAATTCCCCAAGATGAGCCTCTCCAAAATTATCCCCTCAGTTGCCTGAGGACAGACGAACCACTCTGACACACCAAAGAGATTTCGTAATAGTAAAGATAGTTAGTATAAACCACTTTAACCCCTGACCCTTGACCGACTTCCGATCTAGTATTGACCAATTTGACCTTGACTTCCGGTAACAAGTAAGTAGATAAGGGGTCACGACTTCCGGGTTAGGAGAGGTTAGTGGGTGAGCGACGAAAAGGTCAAAGGTGTGTGTGTCGAATTAGCGGGTGAGAGGTCGGATGATGGGGGCGTAGCCGCGGCAACGGTGGAGGAGGTGATGGGATGTTGTTGCAGGTAATTAATTAAAAGAGAAAGTTGCAAGAAGGAAAATAAGAAAATCGAACGAACTTATCCCGAGCTTCGTGCGCGACGTGCCTCGTACTCCAAAGTTGATGTTCACAACATAAACACATAGACTGACACCAGGACAGAAAAGGAATTATCTCTTTTTTGAACATTTGTGACCCTGGGTAGGGTCTGGCGGAGATGCCCCGAAAATTCGAGGCTTCCATTTCAGCCCAAAGATGAAAACCTTCAAAGAAGCGGGGATCTCCAAGGAGGATAAGATGAAGCGGAAAGACTTCCAGTCTTCCATCGTCAATTCATCAAGCTTCTTGTCGGCTGACTGGAGCTCCTTTTTTACTGCCCACCCCGCCAGCTCTTTCAAGGTCAAAGGAGACCGTGACGGCAAATGGGTCGGGTACTCGGTGTCGACCCACCCGTGTCTTTGCGCCAAGCAGCACTGCAGCTCCACGGGTATCGGAAGTTGCAGTGCAATAGGCTCTGGAACTCGCAACCAGACGTCGCCCGTAGCTTGGTGTAGGTGTAGAAATACTGCATTGTCTACCGCGTCGGCAGCCAGCACCTTTGGGGTCACGGTACGGCCCATTAATTGATGATGGTCGCCGCACCGTCTCTGTAAGTGAACGTGCCGGGCCGCAGTCCACAAGTGCTTCAGCGTGCAGAGTTGTACCGGCGTCGAGCTACCTTTCTCGTACCAGAAAATAGCAAGTGTATAGTAAATCTTGCTATTCTCGATGATCTCTTCAGGAGGTTGGAGATCTTTTATATCTTCCCTTTAATATGGACCAATATAGACAATCGATCATGTCCAACAGAGTCTACGAGTCGAAACTCCATGGTGAGTCAGTGAAGTAATGAATTGCTTGGCCGTCTCAAGTGTTTTTTTTTTGTCGCTCTGCGTGGTATTAGATTGTATACACGCGAAGAAATTAGGTAACGGAAGAACAAAACAAAACAAAAAAAGACCAAAAGAATTCAGAATAAATACGGAAAAGACTAAAATAATTCAGAATAAATAAGAAATAGAGAGATAAGAATTGAATAGGACGGTTTCTGTATTTACACGGTGAAGGTCAAGTTGAAAAGATCCACGGTGACAGTCACGTGGGAAGGGTTCGAATCTGAAGCGCGCATTGAAATTGTGCGGCGACAATCAAACTCAGGAGAAATGTCCGAGACCTCCTCGCATGCACAGGACAAGAATTCAGTTAGAGGAGGAGGAAAGGACATGCAGCAAATACCAATACTGGATACACGGTTAATATCCCTATGTGCCAACTCAAAACGCTGAAGACTCTCATCAGCAAAGGTGCTACTGGACTTGCCACTAGCTGGTTTAAGCTCATCTTCGGCTGCTTCAGGTGGAATGGGCACCGAAAGATAAATATTGTAATTGCCCGAAGGAAAATTGAAGTAAGAGTGAGAACGATTGCCGTAGAGCCAATTTTTGGCTTTGGCTAGTTTGTCCATGGCGTTTACGCATGCATGATCAAGCACAAGTTCGAGGAAGACAGAATGAGAAGACGTCGACCTCGGAAAGAAATGCTTGGATGTGGGGAGATTCTGATCTTCCGGCAGGGGAGCAGGAGTTGGAAGTCCCAGAAGTTGTATCATTTCATGCTGGAGCAGGCAAAGGCGGAACTTGGAAGGAGAGAGATCCTTTCCAGAATTAGGTTCCTCCTCATCAGGAGACTGATAACCCTGAGATACAGACCGGGGAATGCTCTCTCAAACAGAAGATCCCCGTAAGTCAATGGCAATACCAGTCCAATGTGGACAGTATCAACCGAGGGGTGAGAACAGCTGGGAACACCAACTAAGCGTCTCGACCGTAGGGTACCGAGTCAAGCACAAAGCTGCCCTGCGCAAGGGGCATATTCACACACGCTCCAGCTGTAGAAGAGTGCAGACAGGCCAAAGATGATGCTCGACGCTCGAAAAAAGCCCATAGGGTGAGACTCGCTCGCCGAAATGCCGTTATGAGTCACCCAAGTTCTCTCTCAAGCGACAGACTCAACTACTATATGCTCCAGAAGGTCAGTAGGGAGCGTAAGTGGGCCAGAGATAGTCAGATCTCGAAGGGACTGTGGGCGCACAAAGTAGAGGCACAGTAGGAACCTGGAATGGACCGGCATGCTCAAACTACTGCGAGTTGTGAAAATCTTGATGGTCAAAGGCAAACTCGCGTGCTCGACAGTACAGTACTGGAGCAAATAAGGGTATCGCATTGTCGCACCCCGAACGACCAAAAAGTGAATAATAAAGTACCACACTGTCCTATTCCCTATGAGCTCAAGGATACCGCAACCAACGCACTACCGTCCCACTAAGCTAAGCAACCCCCAGCTCGGAGGCGACTGGAAATGAGAAACAGGGTGGAAGGACAAAATCTCTCCACACCGGAATCTAATGCACAGAAAAGGGGAGAGAAGAAAACAATATGCCCGTACCAAACTACAAATATACACAGAAATGGGCAAAGGCCAAGCTAACTAAATGCTTCTAATACTTTATTATTCCATAATTAAACAGAGGGAATGAAAAACAGACACAAAATATATACGTGTACATGAGCAAGACTTTCCATCAATTTTATCCGGAACACAACTATGTACAAAAATATACAAGAAGCCAAGAAAAGCAAGCAGCCTGGCAATTCCAACACAAACTAAACTAAAATGAACCAAAAGTCTGCAGTCAAAGGAACAGTTTACCGTTCAAAGGAACGAGTAGAAAATAAGAATAAAGTGTTGATCTAGAAATAACAACGTGACCGTAGGTAGCGAAAGAAATTCCCCAAAATATTCGGAGGACAAAACACATCCGTAGCATAACGGCACTAAGAAAAAGAGGAAGATGCATGGCAGCCGTTTCACAGGGTCGAGCAAGTGAGGGCGCAGTGCCAAGTGATGGAGAATTTAGCAAATGGAATGATGGAGTAGGAAATAATGCATATAATCTGCGTAGGTCGCAGGCAGTAGATCCACTTGTTATTACAGTGCCATCAGCAACATGAAACAGAAGCTACAGGTCTTTGTTCGGCCTCCCAACTCACCAGAAACATTTTGTTTCCAAATGGATCCAGAGACATCTATCTTCTCCTTGAAAGAGTTCGTACACAGTAAGGTCAGTGTCCGGCCCAAAAATCAATACATGTACATCAAAAAAACTTTCAGGTATGTGATAATGAAAATACAAATTTTTGCATTTGAAGTATCAAATATTAATCAGGTTGAACTATATTATGTCAATCATCCTAGTCACAAATGTAAAGAAGTAACAAATACATACAATACTTAGAAATGAAACCTTATGAGGTTTGGGGACTGCACAGTTTATTGCCTAAACATCTTCCCATGGGGTTACTTTTCCAGCTCTGTGACTAACTTAATCTTCAAAAGAGTGGTGTTGACAAGGACAAAAAATCCTTCTTTCTCTTTCCATGAAAACCTGAATCAAAATGGGCAGAAAGGTAAAATACTCACGATGAGAAATTTGGGTTATTACATGATCATGCCCTCTCAAGAGAATTTTCTGATATCGAGAGTCAGGAATACAAAAGTTTTTTAAATACAATGATACCAATGTACAGGCCCTTTCCTATCATTTCGTGAATTGTTATTTCTTAAAGGTTAAACAAAGCTACCAGATAGGTTAATCAAAATCTGTTTAATTACCTTCTGATGACTTATTAAACAAAATAAACTCTGCGTCAATTGAACAAATTTCCAAAACTAAAAACTGTTCTTACTTATTGAATTCTTGGTGATTAATAAGTCATATAACGCATCTTGTAGTTCAAATTTATTTAACCATTCATTACCTGTTCTCAGTGAAAGTATTTTCTTTCATGACGTAAAGAAATCCCAACCAGACGAAAAGAAGTGACAGAAGAGCAGCAAAGTGAAGAAAGCAGAGCATCAACTCAAATAGAGAATGGAGCAACCTTCTGACAAAGACAAAACTCAGCTTTTCTCGTAAACTACGATGCAATATCGTAGTGGTCCTAGGCATCATCTAACTAAACATTTGAAAACAAATAACATTAATTCATTTTTTGAATTTACCAATTTGTAGTTAGGATGACTGAGTTGAAATGAAACGACTAACATTTTTCCAATGCTGTATAACAACATCTGTGTTATCTGCTAAGAGATAAACCTAAGTGAGGAAAACACCATTTTGGCAGTTTAAGATAGGTGAGACAAATCCCGTACATGTTTACAGGAACAAAGTTGTTATTGTAGAACCTGATGGTTCGAGCTCTCTGAGTACAGCGAGTAAGGTGTATCATTTGTGCGGAGTTACGAATGGGAAGACAATTGGCGTTTTAGTTGCGAACTTGGGAACACAGCCATGGGTGATACCACCTTATACCAAGTTAGCTTCGTTGTTTGAAGCGTCGGTGTTGGACTGTATTGAGCTGGATCAGACTCCAGTTGGTATGCAGGTGTCTGTAAACCATGTGTTGGTAGAAAACACCGGGTGCTTAGACAACGATTCGTCTAAGACAAGTGACACTGCAAGTCAAGGGGGTGAGCCGATGAAGGCTGAAGGGGAAGAATTTACGTTTCCTGACGGGTGTCAATATCGGTTACCCCCAGGGCTTAGCCTTGAGTCTTGCAATTTGGATCAAAATGAAATGGAACAGGTTGTCCGACTTGTTCAGAAACATGACCAGGTCTTTTCAAAGAGTCAGTTTGATGTTGGTTGCTGTGATCGGATTCCTCACAGAATAAACACAGTTGACCACCAAGTAGTCAATGAACCGTACCGTAGAATCTCACCGCACTGTGTGCAAGAGGTAAAGTCCTTATTACAAGGTCTACTTGATCAGGGTATCATAAGGCTGAGTGAAAGTCCTTATGCAAGTGCGGTAGTGCTTGTGAAGAAGCGTGACGGAGGTTTGCGTTAATGTGTTGACTACAGGAAGTTGAATGCGAAGACAATTCGCGATGCATTTCCTCTTCCGCGGATAGAGGAGTCACTTGAGGCACTGCAAGGTGCCAAGTGTTTCTCGGCTATTGACTTGGCACATGGCTACCATCAGGTCGCCATGGACCCTGGTTCAGTAGAGAAAACAGCGTTTCGTGTACCATTCGGACTTTACGAATTTACACGAATGCCGTTCTGATTGGCGAATGCTCTAGGAACGTTCCAAGGGTAATGGAACAGTGTTTAGGAGACATGAACTTGTCAGAATTACCGATATATCTTGATGATATATTGGTGTACTCGTCAACTGTAGAAGAACATTTGCAGCGCCTTGACAAGGTTTTCACAAAGCTTCGGGACTTTGGCCTGAAAATCAAGGGCAAGAAGTGCTCCTTGTTTCGTTGTGAGGTAAATAACCTCGGGCATGTCATCAATGCGCAAGGGATTGCCGTTGATAGGGACAAGATACAATGTATTCAGGACTGGTCAGTCCCTAAGGGGTCAGAGGAACTGCAATCATTCCTCGGGCTGGCGAGTTATTACCGCTGTTTTGTCGAGGGTTTTGCTGCAATATCTGCACCACTGCATGCTCTACTTCCACCAGCCAAGAAGGGTAAACCTCGAGCAGAGGCTGGGTTTACCTGGAATGCCAGTGCACATGCCGCGTTCGAGAAGCTAAAACAAGTGTTGGCGCAAGCCCCAGTGTTGGTATATCCAGACTTTAGGAGACCCTTTGTCCTAGAAGTTGATGCTTCTCTAAAGGGACTTGGCGCGTGTTTAGCTCAGCGTGACCAGGAGGGAAGGCTACACCCCGTTGCCTACGCGAGTAGAGGTTTGCGCGGTGCGGAGTCGAAGTATCCGGATTATAGTTCCTTCAAGCTAGAGCTGCTCGGCTTGAAATGGGCGGTCGTGGATAAATTTAGAGATTACTTGATCGGTGGAACATTCACAGTCCTGACGGATAATAATCCGTTGTCGCACTTGAAAACAGCAAAGTTGGGTGCAAGTAAAATGAGGTGGGCGGCACAACTCGCTGCCCTCAACTTTGACATTGAGTATAGGTCGGGTGCAAGCAATCGTTGTGCGGACGCACTGAGCAGACATCCTGGAAACTGCTCTTTGGAAGTGATTGCTGGGATTCTTCAAACTAAGACACATTCGACTTCGGTTCCATTACATGTACATGTAGATGCATGTAATGCATGTATTCCAGAAAAGGACAGACCTACACAAGCAGGTCCACCTGGAGTTTTTCCATCATGGTCTTCTGATCAGCTTGCAGCCTTGCAAAAATCAGATCCTTGCTTGAGTGTTGTTTGGGAACGTTGGGCTCAGCAGTGGGTTCCAGGTGAAGTAATTCCTGGGGGCGAAGACGATGCGCCTGAACTGAAAAAGTGGCTGTGGCAGTGGTCACGTTTTACGGAACGTGACGGAGTCCTTTGTCGTATAGTTGAGAATCCAGTTGTTGGGGAAGTGTTCCAAATACTGATGCCGGAGTGTGTTCGATCCAGGGCCATGGAGGGTTGTCACGAAGGCTTGGGGCACCAGGGGGTGACCCGAACTTGTTCGCTATTGCGCAGGCGCGTGTACTGGCCAAAAATGGAGGCAGACGTACGAGCACATATCCGGAAATGCGAGCGCTGTGTCAAGGCGAAGGTGTCGGAACCTATGCCAAAGGTTCCCATGCGTCACTTGTTGGCATTTGATGTTCGGGAGAGAACCATTAATTCCAATAGACCAAATACTGGGCTGTAGTGATAGTAATTGGGGGCAGGATTTTGTCCAGGAGCCGTCTGAATTGCTGGAACGTGCAGGGGCATTGGTAAAGGAAAGGGTACGGAAAAGAACTCTTCAGAATGAAGCCCGCCACCATAAGGTTAATGCCGTTCCTTTACAGGTTGGTTCGCAAGTGTTGTTGAAAAAGTGCGCGTTCAAGGGCCGGCATAAGCCAAAAGATGCCTACGACAGGCAGCCATATGTTGTAACTTGGAAAAATGCACATGATGATGTGTATCGCATCCGTCCATTGGATGGTGGACCTGAAAAGACCGTAAATCGTAAATACCTGCGTGCAGATCAACTTGCTGAGTCGGATAGTGGATCAGAGTCAAGCGACGAATCTGAATTTGATATAATCGTAACAAAAACCACTCCGAGTGGCGTCAACCTTGGGCAGAGTGTGGAAAGCGAAAAAGTAGGGGAGCCGCTTGTAGCCTCAGGGATGGATCCAGTCCTTCCACAAAGGAGATCACTAAGGAGAAATAAAGGGAGTCACTCCAACCCGCATAAGCTGCCCCGCTCTGTTGTAAAGTAATCTCCATGTGGTCGTTGGCATGTGGTTGAGTGGGACTCGGAGACGCTCTTTGGAAGAGACTTGGGGCATCCAGTCTTCCAGTGAGCCGACCCGACCTCATGCTGCCATTTTGCTTCACACTGCATTGGGGAATTGTCAAGGTTGACTATTCGTTTATAATGATGCTTGTATGCCTGTATGATTGCATAGTAGCTTGTTGGTAATCATTCCAGTTTTGGCTTGATATTGAAATACTTTATTGGTTTTAATTAAAGAATAAAAGGTCATGTAGATTATTCAACTTAGATATAAGCTGGAGAGGAGGAGGCATCCTCTAGCACCTTAGTCACCAAATATGGGATTCGTATTATTTGGACACAGCTTTGTGAGACGGTTATCTGGTAGGCGGAGAGCCACAATAGATGTAGAATTAGAAGGAGGGAATGTACCTATTTCTTGCATTGGAGAGGGAGGTTTGACTCTAAGTCGAGTTAATTTAAGTCATTCTCGTTATTGTCAAATGATTGCCAAAGAAAATCCTTCTATCTTGATAATTGACCTTGGTACTAATGATTTATGTGCAGTAAGTGTAACTCCAAAGTCTGTATGCGACTCACTTTGTAACTTTGTTCGGGATTTACCCATGCATGGTGTTAAACCTTGTGTAGTAGTGTTCCTACCAGTCTTGCCACGTATAGGGAATATGAGGCAGGGTCAAGTGTCAGTTTCTCAATTTAACGAGAGGGCAGATGCTTTTAATGAGCTGTTAGAAGCAGAAATGATGAAAGAAGATCTTTGGTGGGTGTGGCACCATCGTGGTCTGAAACATCCACGATATAATCTTGATGGGGTTCACTTAGATCAGTTGGGGATGAGCCAGTATCAGAGAACAATCAGACAAATTGTAAAATATTTCGAAAGAAGGTGTTGGTAACTGATGTATGTACAATGTAAATGTATTATATTCTGCTAAACCAGAAAGTGTTTGCAGAGTGGTGCCTTGTTGAGCAAGTTGTTAAGAGCAGCTTATGCTAATTATCCTGTTAAAGCAGTGTTCGAATTTGTGAATTAAGCTGATCTCCAGGAGTAGATCAAAAAAAGTAGGGGAGTTTGTAGGGGAACGATTAGATCTGATTTTGCCCCATAATTCACAACTTTGACCAATAGAAGGCGCTCGTCTCTTGGAAAAGTTTAATGCCCAAAGTTAACCGCACTGGCAGCTATGTACGTGTATACATACCGTTTCTAAAAATAGACCTTGTATCCATGCAGCGGAGGGGTACGTGCCATTTCTGTTTGACCTTTGGCTTTTATGTGACATGTACATGTATAGAGCATGCATGACGTGCGTGATGTCTTGAAGTTGATATGAGGGGAGTTCACGTGTAGCTAGCTGGGGAGAGAGAAGGGGAAAGTTTTTGGTCTCTTTTTCCCGGTTCCATTTTCGGAATGGAGTAGAGTAACAGCTAGTACAGCCTTACTTGCCTCCTCCCCTGCAACATGAATGTGATGATTTGATGTGGAATCTGAATAAGATCATTTAAATAAATCGGCAACTTTCTGAAGGTCTGAACTGCCATTCTCTGAGTTTTGTTCGACTGTGATGTACCATGTGTCATCGGTATAGCACCCAGCAGCGCAACCCCGCGCATACTACAGTAATATTTTTCAAAGAGGTTCAATTTGCTTTTGGCAGACAAAAGCCTGATTGATGATCCACTCTTCCAGGACCTATCCATGAAAGTAAAAGAATTCTGGGAAAAGTTGGCCAAGTGCCTAAGATACAATGAAGATGTCATGCAAATCCACACCATCTCTGAAGACAAAAAAGAATGCTGTCATCACATGTTTCTGTCTTCATGGAAAAAGCAGACAAATCATAAAGCAGGACTCAAGAGGCTAGGAGAAGCATTAGCAAATGTTGGTTTAGCTGAACTGTCCTCACTGGAGCCAGGTGAGTCTATATGCACATCTTGAGAGTTTGTGTTGGAATGAGAGCATTTTCATCAGATCATCTGTGTGTAAAGCAGCTTTCAATCCCTAAGAAAGGCCACACTATGCCATGTCCGAAAAAATCCTGAAAGCGTTTTACGATACGAAAAAAAGGCAAGACGAGTCAATTTATAGGCTACTTAATTCAAAAGCTTTTTTCACCTTCAATAAATTAAATTGATTAAAAGACAAAAAAATAAAAAGAACAGAGGGTTTGCATTCATTACTATTTTCAATAGTATAGGGTCCAAGTGTACATCGAAGGGTTATGGTAACCTTACATATCATTGAACACCTTTCTTTTAAAGAATCAGACCAAGAAGATATCCAGCAAGGGCCACTGAAATCAAATGAGGATGAGAAAGCAGGAGCAACTTCAGCCCCAAAAACAAGACACTGCATGGATGAAAGAACAAAGTGTGCAGAATGGGACTAAATCATTGGAGGAAGAGATACTGAGAAAGGAGCAAGTTTATGATGGAGACACGACCCAGCTACAGAAACATCATCAAATGCCGGAGGAAATATGGCAGAGCTTGCAGGGGAGAATGACATCATCAAGAGAACATGGATAGGGCGTTTAGAGTCCTTCACAACACCTCACAAAAGGAAAAAACAGCAAGCATCAGCCAACCACCCGGACATGTTAAAAAGGGGGATGCCATTTCTCAAAGAACAGGAGGTGAAGAAGTCCACACAACGGAGCCCACAGGTGGATAAATTACGTAAAAGCCCAAGTGAGATACAAGAAGAGGCAGCACTTGAAGAGCTGCCATCATATGCAGAGAATTCAGAAATTAAGCTCATTTCAGGATATCATTCCTTCTCGACCCCAACTGGAAGCAGTTGCTGCACAAAGACAAGGATCTTTGCCACCTGGGTATGTGGAAGCCATGAATGTCTCTGGTGAAAATAATACTGCCGTTGTGGGCAGTTTTTTCAACCAGTATCAATCTTCAGTTGGACTATACCAGCAAGTGCTTCAGGTAAATAATTTACTATACCAGCAAGTGCTTCAGGTAAATAATTTTCCAAATCAGTATATGTTTGCATGCTTTCCACTTTTTCCATTTCTCATTGCTCCTCGCATGAAATGAATAATACAATTGTACATGCACTAGGTGGTACATAACATAAAATAATGTAACAAACAATTAACCAATAAAACCTATCAACTTGAGTTGCACTTACAAACAAATAAAACTTGTAAAAACTGACGCTGAAATTCAGAGGTACATCTTATTTTAACATTGAAAATGTTAAAATCCTAAAATAAAAAAATTCCTCAGAAAAATTTCTTTCCAATGGAGCTTTCTTTACGTATTGATGGTCACGCCATGCACCATGTAGAGACTTGAGTAGCATTACCCAGGACTGCAGGATGCTTTAAAAATCCCATCTTTTGTTTCTGATGGTTTATGTTATTAGGAGATGGCTAAACAAACCCGCCAACTCAACATACATATATGCCACTTCCCCCCCCCCCCCGATGATTCACTGAAGTATTGTCGGAAGCAGATTATAAAGTACTACCAGGAAACAACCAGCACCATAAGCATGCACACCCCTTGGATCCTTCAAGGACCATGGATATTGATGAGCTGTTTTTCATTTACTGCTCAATTGGTCTTACCTTCCTATAAGCCTGCACACCCCTTGGATCCTTCCAGGACCATGGATACTGATGAGCTGTTTTTCATTTACTGCTCAATTGGTGTTACCTTCCTATAAGCCTGCACTGCCCTTGGATCCTTCCAGGACCATGGATATTGATGAGCTGTTTTTCATTTACTGCTCAATTGGTGTTACTTTCCTATAAGCCTGCACACCCCTTGGATCCTTCCAGGACCATGGATATTGATGAGCTGTTTTTCATTTACTGCTCAATTGGTCTTACCTTCCTATAAGCCTGCACACCCCTTGGATCCTTCCAGGACCATGGATACTGATGAGCTGTTTTTCATTTACTGCTCAATTGGTCTTACCTTCCAGGTGTAGAGGAAAAAGTAATTCTAGCTTCATGGTTAGATATATTCAGGCCAGAAAAAGTAGGTAATTGTATCCCTTCAAGTGAGGCAATATGTGGTAAGAAAATGTTTTTGTTAATTTTGGATTAACATCTCCCGGCGCAAATCCATCCTTGGACATTACTTTTTTGTTAAAAGTTACCAATGCAAGCAGTGTGCTCAATCTAATGTTTCCACTAACTAAATTCAAATTTTACCACCAGGCACATTACTGACCAAGATGAGATTGATTGAGCTGACTGAACACTATGAAGAACAAACTGCCTTCTTATTGGATGTATTAGATGAAATTCCTCCTCATGTTCTTCGTTCTCCTTGAGGTGTATTAAGAGTTAAGGATATATTGGAAAAAAGCATCTTGACAAAAAGTTGTATCTTAGTAACAACATGACCGCACAAGGTTGGGTATGCCCTCAATGAGTACTCACAAGATGCATACATTGAAGTATTGGGGTAAATATCCAGCACTGTGAACACATGCACCAGAAAGTACTTTGCAGAAAATGTAAGGTCAGCAGAAGAAGTGATATCTAATCTGAAATGCAGTATATGTGGAAATATAGGCCCCAATGATGCTGCTCTTCACTTGGGAAAAGCAGTCAAAATTACCTGGAAGAACAACATTGCTTTTCAGGGAAATTGTTGAGATTCTTGTCATTTGCCGATGCAATGAAGGCAAGGATAAAAGGAGCTGATGAGATCAAGTTTGTGTGGATTAGGGCAAGTCACCCTGGATGGGTTACTAGACTCTGATGGTCAAAGGTCCATTTTCTCTGCCAAAGAGTATATTTAAGGATGGATGTGGATTGGGTTTCCTTCAACAGGAAAGTTCACGTAATGGCCAGAGTTGTATAGTGACCTTCCTGCACAAGTCCTTCCAAGAATATTGAGCAGGGGTCAGCTTTGCCAATTTGACATACAGAGAAAGGTTCTGTGAGAAGTTGAAGAAAATGTGCAAAAGTTGCAAAAATGTGAAAGCAATGCAGCGACCCCTTCAGTTCACGTGAGGCTTGGCATCAAACTCCCCTGCTACCAGACTCATCTTGAATCATGTTAGAAATCTGCGCCTGGGACCACATGAGTTGAACGCAATGTGTTTGAACTAATTATTGTTGTTTGAGTCCGATTCTGATGAATTTATTGATATGTGTGGAACAGTCGAAGTGGTGTGTAATTGGGAAGATTTGACGTCACTCCTGCATTACTTGAAGTGTGACCCGCATCCATGTCAAGACACCGAGTATAAATTGCACTGTGACTCATTTGAGGCACTGACATTGTTGAGAGATACATGTATTCTATGGAGTGGCAAACTTAAGCCAGGCAGTAGTCAGGATTCAAAGGGATCAGTACTGGAAGTCAACTACACCGTACCTGAACAAGGGAATCTGGAGATGTTGCACCTGGAGAGAAAATACTTGCAAAAATGAATGCTGAGCTTCGGACAAACTTCAGTTTATACAACTCTTCCCACCTCAGAGGCATGCAAAATCACTTAAGACTGCCTGGCCAGTGACCCTTCCCTCGCTGACCCCACCGCCCTCTCACCCAGCCAGATCACCGACCTCATCCGGCTCTGCGTATCATCCAGCTATTTTCAGTTTCAAGGCCAGTTCTACCAACAGACGGCAGGGACTTCCATGGGATCTCCTACATCCCCAGTCCTCGCCAACATCTTCATGGAGGAATTCGAATCATCTTCTCTTCTCACCGCCGACCGTAAACCCACCCTGTGGCTACGCTACGTAGATGACACCTTTGTGATCTGGCCCCACAGTCAAGATGCACTTCAAGACTTCTTGGGGTACCTCAACCAGCAGCATCCCACCATCAAGTTCACCATGGAGCAGGAGGAAGATGGTCAACTTTCCTTCCTCGACATCCACCTTACAAGACACACAGACGGCACCCTCGACCACCGCGTCCACCGCAAGCCAACCCACACAGACCGGTACCTTCACCACAGGTCATTCCACCACCCAGCCATCAAGTCATCGGTCAACAGTGCCCTCGTACGGCGAGCCTTCCAGATCTGCGACCAAGACAACTTGTGCCAGGAACTCCAACACATCAAGACCGCCCTCCACCTCAACGGCTACCAATGCATCAACCTCACCAAGCCTCCTCCCAAGACGTTAGGGTCCTCTATACCCGAAGTCACCCCACCCTCCTCGGCGTTAGGGTCTCCTATACCCGAAGCCACTCCTCCTGCAGCTACCATTTGCCTCCCGTAACTTGGCCCCGTCTCCCACCAACTTCGGAGCATGCTACAAGCCGCCAACATAAAAGTGTTTCACTCGTCTCCCAACAAGCTCCAAGCCCTTCTACACTCCCACAAAGACAAGCAGCCCTCCACCACTCAGCCCGGTGTTTACCGCATTCCATGCGGTCAGGTGTATATCGGGGAAACAGGAGGGAAGCCTCCCGACCCCGCATCAAGGAACACCGGGCACATGGCCGACGAGAAGAATAAGACAAGTCGGCCATCATCAAGCATGCCCACGACAGAGACCACAACATCAAATGGGACAACGCAGAACTTATCGCCCCCATCAAAAACTGGATGCCAAGAAGAATCCGTGAAGCCATAGAGATTTTCCGTCACAACACTGTTCCCCAAGACATCGGCTTCAAGCTCAGCGACATCTGGCGTCCCCTACTCTCTCCAGTACACCACCCCCCCCCAGGAAAGTAGGGTCTCCTATACCCAAAACCCTCAGGCACCGGGTCCTCTTTACCCAGCCTAACCCCCCTTTCCCGCCCAAAGCAAAGCTTCAAATCTTACTTATCTTCCTTAATGAGAAGTCAGCCTTTGATATTGAATACATATTGGAACACCTAACCTAAGTATCCAACCAGTTGCTAGAAGTCAAGGGGTGTGGCAGTTCACAGTGTCACCAGTAGACAAACAAATGCGCTAAGGAAGTGCAGTAGGCTGAGACCTGTCAATTTGGCTCATATCAACCTGAATGGTAAGGTAAGCAGGCTAGCTCCTCTTATTCCTCCATCCTCCATGTTGGTATTGGAGGCACATAGATGAAATGATGACGTCCGTGATCTGATCAGCATTCTCCCTGCTGGGCATAGTTTGAGGAGTTTCCGTGTTCCCTGCAATGCCTTCAGCTTGAAGGGATTAAAGACCCTGACAGCCCATCTCTGGGGCCTCCCACAGCTATTCAGATTCCAGCTTGAATATAAAGGTCCAGATTCAGATCAGGTTGAGAAGATCATTATGGAAAATATTCCTTACTGTAGACCTTTTAGAAGCTTAGTTATTACGTGAAAATTTGCATATCATTCAACAAAATGTTGATGCATTTCACATACATATAAGGACATGCCAAACAAAGTCTTGGGCTTCTATAACCCTGTTCACTCTTAAGGAACACGGAAAAATCAGGCAGCACTGCATTGAAAACTTTGCTGACATTCATCATAAGCAATTCTAGAAGCAACAATGTCTTGAATTGTTAATTCAGTTAAAGCACCTAAACATTACCAGAAATCCTTAAAATGCCCATCCCGTGTGTGGCTTGTCTACTTCGTTACGCACACATGCAATACGTGGTATTGTGTAACTAAGAGCAAACTCGGCGCGGTCTGTCTGTAGAAATATGCCGCTGATTACCCGACAAAAAAGGATTAAATTCTGCGGGTTGATGAACCCTGTTTACCCTAGTTTAAAGAAGAAGCGGCTGTACAACGTCTGCGTGATGAAGAACCAACTGTGGCCCATCTCCAGAGTTATTTGTCGTAAAAAAATGAGAGGTTTGTACTTGCCTTGTGTGTCTTGGTAATGCTTGAGCTTGGTAGGGCCTATTAATGTAGGACAACGTTCAGTCGTGACACTGCAGTCACAGTCATCTGGTCATCATGGTCTAGCCTACGCTAGCCTACACCCTACGTTAATGAAAGTGTAGAACCAGACTACAAAACGCTGTTTCAGAACTTTTGCTGTCACCGGCTAACTATCCACTGCCTATTTTGTTTTGAAATTTGAGTCACAGTCGTTTTTTTTTTAACTTTCAGGGCAACAAATACCTCATCAACTGGAAGAATTGGCCCCTGACTGCTTGCTCTTTGGAACCAGAGATCAACCTCATCCAAGGTTTGATCACAACTTTTCAGCATCCTGAAGTGAAAAACCGTAAACAGCTGGGACATTTTTCACTGGTGCAAGCTTTCCAGAAAGTTCTCTGGTACAACCGATCTGAATTGCATCCCGTTGATGTTAGTTTACCACTAGACGTCTTCAGGCACTTTTTTGGAAACACTGGAGTTCCTTCTGCCAGAGTCAGAAGCTACAAGGAGTACCACAAGGAAGATTTTAGCAACTATGGATTACCAAGAGGGTGACAACATCTGGTCAACTCTGACTTTTATGGACGGACTCTCGTGTTCCCAATTTTAATGCAACCAGTTTTACGATGGTCTACAGAGAACTTTTGCATTGTTGACGGAGAGGTACAGAGAATCACTCCCTTTCCAGTGGAGAAATCTTGATCCGGTGTTGTGCAGATGCATTCAAATTGGACACACAAATGTTCACTTCTTCAAATGGAACAAGACATAGTGGCCTCGACCGACATGTATGTGATATTGTCCAGTTCTAAAAATCTTGCAATCAGTTGTGGGCAGTAATGTCACTCAGTAAACCAGTTTTGCAGACTGTGTTCAACCCTCGTTTTCAGAACAATCAGTCAATCAAAAATTCCAACATTCATTTTCAGTTACTCTCCCATTTCAAACATGCCTTGAATGGTTTTACATTTGTGATGGAGTACCCTTAAAGTACACTGAATTGTTTGGAAAGTTTCTGTATGAACATTACAAACTTCCTTCGGATGCTTCTGAAAGTCAAGATATATATTGTATTTCAACTTTTCTGAAAGTAATAAAAAATTCAAACCTAGGGGGAAGGGGGTGCCCTAGCCCCCCAAAACCCCTCTCCCTATTCAATGTACCACTGCTTCAGAGATGAGATTGCACTCTGGCATATAAAGAGGGTTGCACTGTGGGGCTGCATATGAATGCCATAAAGACTTGGTTAATGCCTGAAACCACACGGTGCAGGTTGAGATCCAAACAGAAGATGGCAGCCTAGCTACTTGAAGTGAAAGAATTTAACTATTTGGGAACTTGGGTTGGGAGCACAGAGTAGAACATCAGCGTATAACAGGCACAAGCATGGAGATCCTGCAAGAAACTAAGTAACATATGCAAATAACCATTACCCACACACATCACCTATTCCAAGCCACTGTTAAGAGTCTCCTGCTGTATGTTGCAAAACCTGGACAGTCACTAAGAAACTTGGAATGGCAATGGGCGGACCGGTGCACACTAGTAACTGCACTGAACATGACCTGGAAAATGCACGAATTAAAAAGAATAGCATGGGAATGTCCATTCTTGCTGTAATTCCAAGTCATGTCACACAAAAGATCGTTTATCTTTGCAGGACATGCACTATAACTGGGCTGATGTTAGGATACTACAAGAGGTAATCACTTGGATACCAAAACAAGGAAAGAGATGACCTATAATATGAAGACCTTCAACTTCAAGAAGACACAAGATATGAAACTGCGCAAGTGGAAAATATCATGCAGGATTGATTCATTGGCAAGCCATAATGGATGCCCATGTTTAAGAGTAAGAGTCAATGGAAGCAAAAGTAAGCAATGTTGCATGGGATTACAATGCAGCCTGGGACATATCTGAGCCCAAACTTGTACAGTGACCATGTGTGCCGGAATATAGTGGTCAATAGTAGCAATTTCTAAAAATACTGTAACTGATCAGTGCATGAAGCACTAACCTAAGCCAGCAGGACAGAAAGTAAATTAATGTGGGTTAAAACTCTGGATATTTACTTGATATGCTTTCTGTAGACAGTCTGGTCTAATATGATGGAATGATCTGTCAGGGGAGGCGAGTCTAATAATATTCTGGTATTTTCTGTACAATATAAAAGTGCCCCCACCCCAGGTGAGAGACGAACCACACATTCCTGACAGTTGCAAAATGTCGTCTTGGCTAAGAAGAAAGATAGCACAAAAAGGTTTTATGTTGATTATCGGGCACTAAATGCTATCACAATAAAAGACACGCACCTTTTGCCTAGAATAGATGAGACAGTGGACACCCTGGCTGGTGCCACTTGTTTTCAACACCAGATTTAGCATCCGGCTATTGGCAGGTAGAGGATGCCAGCCAAAGGTCTGCTTTTGTGGTCTGTAATGGTCTATATAGGGGGAAATGTATGACATTTGAACTCTGCAATGCCCCTGCCACATTTTGAGAGACTGGAGAAAGTCTTTTCAAGGTTGCAGTAGAAATCCTGTTAATTTACTTTGATGACATAATTGTCTTTGGCAAGAGTGTTCCAGAGGAGATTAAATCCAAGTTGCGGGAGGCTGGACTAAGTTGTCCTCGCTTATGTGAGTAGGAAGTTCAGCAAAGTGGAGAAGGATTACTGTGTGACGAGGAGAGAACTTCTAGCAGTAGTAACCTACTTGAAAAATTTCAGGCAGTATTTGTACGGTCAGAAGGCCACAGTTTGAACGGACCATGCTGCTATGAAGTGGTTACTCCAGTTCAAGTATACCTGCAAAATTTTGAGAAGAAATTCTGAGTGAATTGCATGGAGGCAAGCTCGGTTGCCACTTTAGTGTGAACAAGACTGTGGCAAAGGTCAAAGTAAAATACTTTTGGCCTGGACATTGAGGGGATGTGAGGTCATTCATCCACAGGTGTGCCATGTGTGCACGAAGAAAATCCCCCGCGAAAAAGCGAAGGGCTCCTTTGGAGCAGTGCTACATAGGTGACCCAATGGAGAGAGTGGCATTAGATTTGCTTGGGCCACTGCCCGTGACAGCTAGTGTTAATACAGTCAAACCTGCTTATCAGGACACCTTTGTAAAACAGCCTCTTGTCCATAGCGGCCACTTCTACATGATTCTGATCGACATTGCGCGTAATTTGTTGGTCGCAGGTTTCAATATTGTGGCCTCTGTCCAACGCGGCCAGCAGACAAGCGTCTTGGAATGGTGCGTGGACATTAATATTGTGAGAGAACATCCACATTCCGGCCAAAGAAAAGTGAAGGGCGCCCTCTTGTGGTGCATCAAATTTGTAAAGTCAGATACCTGGACTTCTTTTGTCGTGGTCAAGCATGCCAACTACCTAGCCCGACACGTCCGGTCCCAGCACGGTGGTGCCGCCGGTGGAGAGGCTGAAGGAGCAGCGGGCGGTGTCCCAGTCAGACAGGTGTCACTGCAGAAGAGGAACTACCGTCGGAGGGGAGGCTGTACTTCGGAGGCAGATGGTTTTCCGTTAGCAGTTTTCAGCTGGCCTGAGAGAATGCAAGCCGCCGGAGGAGTTCCGTCGGAGCCTTAGGGCGGACACAGAAACCCAAACGGAGGCCGTACTAAAGAGGGAGGAATTCACCACGGTTACACGTGAGACGCTGGAGGAACCATTGGGCCTGCGCACATACAGGGAGACCGAATCGGTCGGCCTCAGAGAGCCAGGAGATATTTGGTGGCGAACCTGGAACAGAGACAGTCTAAACGGTGAATAGGCCAGATAAACAAGAGACTTTGCAGTGGGTAGACCTCGCTGACTGTGGTGTTCTTGTTTGATTTGGGAACCAACTTGGGGCCTAAATCAACGCTAACTAACATTCTCGTGGACACCCAGGTAGGCCTAAGCCTTTTGAGAATGAGTGAACATTAATATTGTTGTTTTTGTGATGATTGTTTGACTCAATTTCTGTGTTTCTTCTAATTCTCCTTTTAATCAAGACAGTCATTTTTCTAAATTGAGTGAAATCTTAGAAATGTGCCCTATTCTGGAGAATAGGCTTCTTCGTAGGAGGGGGTAGTGTAACAGACATTTGTAAAGCCTTTTTCATGTTTTATTGCCATGTTAATCTTTTGTAGGCCGCCGCCGGCGCTCAGGGCCGCCGGCGGAGGGCCTCCGGCGGAGTGCCCTGACCTGTTTCTCTTGTGCTGGGTACGCACCTAAAATTGGTTTCTATTTTGGGGCGTTGTGGTTTGGCGGGCGCGGGAGGGAAATTGGAAAAGTGCCTGGGTGGCCTTAGAAATTGTTATACAATTGTTATGCAATGTTATACATTGTGATACATGCTGTGTTTTGTAGAGCGCGAGTGTCACGTAGGCAGTAGTTGTTGTTCTGACGGCCGTGTGGAAGGTCATGCACTGAGTTTGGTGAATAAAACAACTAAATTCTTTTTGGAAGTCCTGTATCTGTCTCCCCTCTTTTGCGTTACCGGGTTTTGAGGGACAATAGCACCCAATTTATGCTGTCCGTTGTAACTCGACAAAAACCTGAGTGTCATTTTCTCCTATGTCTCGTCAACTTATTATAGACCGTCATGTTATCAATTTTATTTTTCTTAATCTTGTTTTCAGGTGATAAAGTACATGACGTTGGAAATAAATGTTAAGTTTGTCATTTATGTATACAGAAAAGCGAGACAGACAACAAGTCCAACCTAATGGAGTTAGAAGGCCTTATTAGGACAGTCAGATGGCTTGATGAACAGGGTGTAGACATCGGGACAGTTTGTCACTGATAGCCACAACCAAGTTACTAAGTACATCCGTGAGAAGCTCAGACCCCGTGGAGTTAAGCACTTCTATGACATATGGCATGTTGCAAAGGTTAAGTTGGACTTGTTATGGAAGTTGCTGCAGATAAAAAAATTGAGGTTCAGCATCTTTCATCATATATGATTTTTTTTAAAATTGTTTTCTGCCATTTCTTAAAATCTAATAAGGTCTGAAAAAGAAGCTTACTGTTATGGCAAAAAAAGACAAGAAATACAGAGCTGGATACAGGGCATCGTTAACAACCTGTATTGGGTTGCCACATCAACATCTGATGGTGATGGAGACTTGATGTTGGCAAAGTTTGCCAGCATTGTGGATCATGCCCTCAATGTTCATCAACATGACAATCTACTGTTTCCCCACTGTGCCCATGGTGATTTGGAGGAAAGGAAGTGGCTCATCCCAGGTATTAGGCTTTATTACACATGGAAATAATTATGTGCATCAGTTTGGCTGTATATTGCATTTCAATGCCAACAAACATTTACATTGAATTTATTTGTATTAACCAAAGTATTCTAATGTTCTTTAATTCAGGTTCAAAACCAGCAGAGGTCCTTCAAGACATCCTAAATGCCACCAATGTAAGGGTGTCAAAATGCTTTCACCATTGATGCAAACGTCAAGCATGGAAGCATTCCATTCCTTAATCATTCAATACGCCCCAAAGATGCTTGCATTTTCGTATGAAGGCATGTGGAGCTGGTACCAGTGCAAACTACATAAAGTGAGTAAAGAGTAAGAAATATATGTTGTACCAGTTGAAAGAAACAAAAGTCAAGTATCTTAATTCCTAAGTAACATTGAATTACCCGATATTGAAAAAAAAGGATGAATTCTTATTTCTTAACTTAGAAGAAGCTATCGTCAAGTTTATTTCCCGTTTCTCAAAGGTTCAGCCAGTAGGACGGCCAGAGGGTTGTGAGGATCTCACGGTACCAGCACGGGTGATGTTCCGGGACAAGAAAAAAAGAAAATGAAGAGCAAAGACAAAAGCAAGAAAAACAACCAAGAGACAGGCTGCAGTAGAAGATGAAAGTAAACTGTCATCAAGTGAAGTGAAGTTATTGAGCCATGAATGTACAGCACAAGTCAAATACAGCGGCCGACCAAGAAGTCATGGAGACAAATCAAGAGCAGAATGCTGAGGAGGAAACTCAGGAAAAGACCCAGAAAGGAGACAATTCAGAGGGGCAGGGCAAGTCTGAAGGAGAGCAGAGACATTACTCCAGGAGGCAGCATCGTTTACCTGCCAGATACCGAGACTGTTTAGTGTACAATTTTGCATGATGATGTGAATTAATTATTTGTGAAGTTTTGTGTATTATTTTTATGCCTTGTACAGAAATAAAGCACAACAGCTGAGACCAGTATGCCACCCAAAGCCAGTCCAGTGAAGATGAGGCAGATTACTTGCAGTCTGTGGGAGAGGTTTCGAGTAGAAACAGGGCCTCTGGGGGCATTAGAAGCCGATTCATGGCCCAGCAGCCCACATCTTCTGCAAGAGGTGTCATTCCACTTCAACAGAAGAAATAATCTCTGTACACACTACAGACAGCGTCATCCAGAATTCTTGGAAGAGGTGGAGATTGAAAGGAAGGCAATTCATCCAAGTGATGGAGAAGAGGGGTCAACAATCCCTTGAGTGCTTGCAAGAGATATTTCTACCTCTTCAGCAGCAGCAGTGCCACCCATGCCTAAGCCAAATGAGGGTGCAACATCAGAGCAAGGTAATCCAAGTGGAGATGTGGCAATGATTAGTCTTTTGCTGATGCCGATCTCCCCCTTGATTGCATCAAAGTCCCCTCGGTTTCTCCGATCTCCATGGGAAGCCACAAGGTCTCCTAGAGAAGATGAAGCAGAAGTTACCTTCCACAAGCAGCACCCATTCATCCATGCCACCTCTGTGTCCACTGGAGACAGCTGCTCATCCAGTAGACTCATCTTCAACAAGAACATTCGCCATTGTGATGATGACATCATCAGGGGTCACGTGACATGAGATTAAATCTACAGTTTTCCTTCATAGGTTTTGTACACATTTACCACTACACTCTGTTTTCAAGCTTATGTCAAGTGTATGTTGGAAATGTCTGCATCGAGCATGAGGAGACAGTTAAGACAACATCCAAGTTCCATGACACTGACTGGCCACTCAACCCAGTTCAAGACAAGTCTTGAAGGACATTAGGGATGTAGAAGACGACTGGGACAGATGTCAGATTAAAGCCTAAGATCTTGTAAATAGTTTATTATTGATTTTCCTAATATCAATGAGTTGTTTAAACAAAGTGTTATCTTATTGGTTTTATAGCAAAGTGTTGTATTATTGTTGTTGAGGATGTACATGCACAAGTTGTGAGGTTTGAAACAGGGAAATTTATAGACCTCAAGCAGATGCAGAGGTTGACTGAGGTTTGCTTAAAAGAAGTAAAGTAAGCCTCGGAGGTTCAAAGTATTACTTTATCACAGGTTAAAGAGGTTTCTACTTCTATTTTGGTTGCAAATTATTTTTGTATAAGGCTTCTTATTAAGCTTAATGAAACAAGGATGTTTCAAACTTAGCCTGGGCCAGTGTGACAGAACGAGCCGTTAGGGGCAGTGAGTCTAATAATATCCTGGTACATGTATAACGTTAACCCTAACCATGTTGAACCCGACAAGGTTATGCAAGATTTCAATGGTCCCTGGGGGTTAGGGTTAAAGTGCTACCCCAGGTGAGAGCACGAATCACACGTTCGTGACAGTTGCTTAGTCGTCGAAGAGTAAGCCACGCTGTAGAAGTTTGGTAAGGTAAGTAAAATGGGTTCCATTGAGAGGGTTATACTCTTGAACCGTAAAACCTCAGTCCGGGACGGGAGGTTGTGAGAATAGCTGTTGCTGGCCTTGGCTGGTGGAGCAGGGAAGGACTGTGCTGGTTGGTGTGTACGTATACCAAGGTTTAGTGTGCATGATCTATTGTATATGATCTAACAGGTTTACATAGAGCTCCTTGAACGTGTCGATCCATAAAATAGGTTGGAGACAATAGCTAACCTGTGGTCACATAATTATTGTGATGTGCGATAATTATTGAGCTTTACAGTGGACAGGTTGATTCTGTTGATAACCTTCCACTGTGAGGTGTGCTAATGAGGTTGATACTGAGAGCGGCTTTGGTAATTTGCATAAAGTTACCAAAATAACCCTCAGACCCAAGAGTAATAAACCTCTGGTGAGCTTCAGGACACTTGATATTGGTGTGTTATCAGTGAACCTTCCTCAATCTTTGTGTTGTACCTATTGAACCAGAGGACCAGAGTAAACCAGCTGAGAGTTGTATACATAGCTCTTGCGTGTTCCTCTTCACTTCAATAACTTGTGTTAGGCAGAGAGCTCTTTAATCCTTACCTGTCAGTATACTGCTGACAAACGGGTACGCCTGGAACAACAATTTTTTGTTCATGACAATTCCCCCCGCCCGCCCCTCATGTATAACCGTTCATGCCTGCAGGATGATGATAAATATTCTTGGGTGGGGGGAAAACCGCCAGGGGGAGGGGCTATCAAATCATCCACCACAATTTTTTGTAGTGAAATTTCAACAGCTCTCAAAAAGGGAGAATGATTTTAAGCCATAAATGCACCATGTTGATGTAAGGTTCTGCAGAAATGCAATACACACTGTACATAATTACAGACGTACATTTCTACCATGAACACTCCCTCTAGTGTCAATTCCCTAACCCCGCCCCCAAGTCCTGGCACAAATTTACATCACTGGTAACAAACAAAAACTAAAAACGTTGCTTGCAATAAATGCCCAGGTTCTGCAAGACAGTCTGTCAACAAATTATATAAAATGTAAGCTAAATTTTTATAACTTGAGTACCCGCAGCCCTAATACTCATGACAAAAACATTTTCAGATGTAGCATCAAGGCTGGAGTTACTGCACTGGATTAACCAATTACCTGGTACTACCTTCAGCGTATAATAGCCCCTCTTCTGCACTGCAACACCCTCTGCCGCCACCAACCCCCCCCCTTAATATTATTGTGAGTCTAGTTGCATGACTTTGCTTACATTGCCTGTAAGACCCCTTCCCAAGAGTGGAGTGACCCCTTGGACAGGGTGTGCAGCGGTCTGGTCTGGCATGCTTTAGTGCTGTACCATACCATGAAATCCAACATCCCTCTGCCTGATCTGTGAACTCTCCTTACAATTAAACTGGTGATCCAAAGCCTTCAATTTTAGGCCTGCTCACACTGGAAAACCAATCTAAGTGGAAATGGATACAGGGGCTGCTGCAACACTCATGGTAAAGGTAACCTTCCAAGACAAGCAGGATGGGATATAAGCTGAACCCCTCCACAGTAAAACTGCAATACATAGGCAGGGAATAAAAGAAATGACAGTGCTCACAAAGTAGATCGAGGAGAGGAGAAAACCTGATACAACAGTACCATGTTTACAGAAGACGGACCACCGATTAAAGGCTTCAAGGCATCAGTGGAGAAACCAGAGAATTCATCAGCCATCTACTTCAAGATGCTGGAAAGAAGAAAGCACTAACTGTCTTGAGGGAGCAGGGATCATCTGAAAGCTGCAAAGATAACAAGCACACATACATGTCTGCATCACGGAAGTAAAGTGTTTCCTTTTAATTCAATTCAATTCACATTTATTTCCATACTGTTACGGGAGCAAGATAAAGCACAGGAAAGTCATGAAATCCGTAATATCATTGTATAACACTGTACATGATTAATTAATAAAAACATTAGTCACAGAAATCAGAGTAATGAAAAAAACAACTTACAAAAGAGAAAACAATAGCAGAAGCATCACGGAATTATTGAGTATGGAGGCTGTTCAGGGAAGCCAGGGCTTATGGGGAACAGCCATTGGACAGACATGACAGACTGAACAAAAACAAGACAGACATGGCAGACAGGACAGAAACAAGATAGGCATGGCAGACAGGACAGAAACAAGACAGACATGGCAGGACAGAAACAAGACAGATGACGAACAGACAAGACAAAGACAAGACAAAACAATAATTAATGGACGAAAATCTGATCAGCTAATTTGAAATCCAAAGAAGGCAATGATAATCCACGAAGTAACATAATAAAATAAATACAAATAAGACAATTAAAGAGCAAGCTGTGCCGTGTAATGGGATAGGAGGGCTCTTTTATACGAAGTTTTGAAACAACCCACAGAAGATTGACCTTTAATTTGATTGTTGATGGTGTTCCAAAGTCGGGCTCCATAAAAGCGAAGTATGTGCATTGAATAAGAGGTACGAGTGAAAGGAATATAAAGATTACCCCGGGATCTAGTAGAATAGCTGTGAACAGTTTCAATAGATCTAAAGTAAGAGGCAAAAGTGGAAGGGAGGAGGTTACGATAGAATTTGTACATGAAGATACCAGTTTGAAGTTGATGTATGTCAAAGACAGTAAGGGTGCGAAGTTGTGCAAACAAGGGTGCACTGTGAGCACGAGGGTGTGAGAGAGTGCATATTCTAATGGCACGTTTTTGAGAGACAAATAAAGAATGCAATTTGCGACTACTTGAATTCGCCCAGACGATATTGCAGTAGGAGAGATACGGAAGAATAAGTGTGTTATATAATAAGACCAAAGAGAAAGAGTTAAGAAAGTGACGAAGCTTAGAAAGGACACCAGTATTACGAGAAATAATTTTTTTTACACAATTCATAATACATTAAAACCTGGTTTTGAATCACTCACATTAGTAGTGACATGTTACATTACTTTCTCTTATCACTCTGCAACAGCTCAACATAGATCAGTGTTTGATGAATTGAAATTCAATTCCTTTCGAACTCAAACACTCATAACAAAATTTGCATTATGAGCATATAACATAGTGTCAAAATGACTTCCCACAATTCCTTATTTTTCACCCCAACACCAATTTTTTTGACCAACCCTATCTCATCTTACTATCATAACACTCAAGTTCTTCTTGTCCCCCATGATTTGATATGACATTTTGCGGTTGCTGTGGTTTATTATAGTTTGGAAAACATTCTAAATTTTCTACTTTTAAGCCATGGACCTGCCAATTTCATTTTTTTTTACTGCTGTGTCTAATTTGAGGCTGAAGCTTACAGCACTCTTGTCCACAAACAAATGGAAAGTGGTCCATATGGAAAGTGGTACATTTGGAAGATGTTATGAAAAACATCCAAGTTGAGAGTCAAAACTTCTTTAGTTAACCTGAAAATGGAAATCTTAGTGTCTCCAAAAGAAAAGGATTAAAAATACAGTTTATATGCACAGCTACAAAAGACAAATTAAAAACAGATATGTGTCGCCAAATGATACCCAGCACAGCAACACCCAGTGGTAGTGTACAGCCGCTTAAAGGTACAGTCCATCATTTGCAATTATAAAATGTAATTGACACCCTTATTGTTGAATAGCATGCATATACTTTGTCTAAAGATGGTTACGCAACTAAACTCCCTCTGAAATTATTCTTTCTGGTAAGCTATCATTTCGAAGGAAACAATGCAAGGCCATTTCCAGCAATATATCTACAGATGCATTTTTCAAAAAATTGCCATCAGAAGGGCATGACGTGTTGACATGACATTGTGCGTGACATTGTGCAGCTGAAGTTGACAAAAGAACATGTCCAAGATGATGAATTCTTGTGTAATTCAAAACATGAATCAGCAACTTTGGATATGAAATTGAAGTCCTGGAAAATTGTTTTTCTCAAAACTTGCAGGATTCACAGAACTTAAACTTCATCAGGTTTGTTCTTAGGCACTCTTCTTTAGATTTTTGGTCGATTTGTTGCCTATGAGTTGGTGCTCAGATTTTTTAAAGAAAAATTTTAGAGGACAAAAAAAGCATTTTCTATGGTCTCAAGAAAAAAAAAGGGTCTTCAAGTCAGAGGAAAGATTACAAATAACATTTTTCAAAAAACAAAAAAAAAGAAGTACCAGCTGCCAAGAACCAAAGCTCACAAAATTGAAATTGGGGACAGCAGAGCAAAAATAAATTTTTTGGAGGGTTCATTTTTTATATTGGTACATGTACATTGTTGGTTGGTGGATCCAAGACTTCTCAAAATAAAACTTCTATTTATTTCCCCATTGTGAACCATGAAGGTCGGCCAATCTGAGCACCAACTTAAAAAGAAATCTCGCCTAAAAGAATATACTGCATAAAATGACAAATGATGGACTGTACCTTTAAAGGGGGCATACAGTCAACTGTTATTAATATGAGGGTCTAGGAACTTACTCTTATATAATTATCTCATATTTTCCAGAGTCTTGTATTAAGTGCAAAGTATTTTCCATTGTCATTAATCGATCACACCAGTTTTATGTAGCCTACACACGTGTTCTTGTCCATAAGTAATGAATTTGCTTTCAAAACAGATCAAGCATATTCTCTCTGAAGTAGATCATATATATGTAATGAATAAAGAATTGCGATAAAACAAACTTTTATGATGATTGGGGAGAACAAAGAAAACTAATAAAACACAATAACCGGAAAAGGGAACTCGTCACCAATCACTGTCAAAGCATTAACCTGTACCGTTATGGTCGATGTTGCAAGAGAATGTACATGTGAGTAAATTAAACATTTTAGTTGATGACCTGCTACAGAATTGCAATTTGTAAATGTACAAACTGAAGGAAACAAGTGAATTTTTGGTAGGGTGTAGGTCAGGGCCTGGGTGGTATGTTTTGTAGCGGGAATGAAGGTGAATTTTTTGTTTCAAATTTTGGGTAAAACGGCTTTCAACAAATATGAATTTTATGCAGTGTTGTAGTCGAGTACTTTCCGAGTACCAACATTCTCCGCAAAATACTGAACTGGGTAAGAGGGAATAAAGCCAGAGTGCACAGGCATTTGATGGTAAATGTGCAAAGGTAAGATTACAAAATAAATGTTAGACTTCAGACACTCCCAGTTGTGTAAAATTTAAGTTTTAAGGAGAAAAGTACTGGGAAAGTACTTGGCCGAGTACTTTCCAAGTACTTTTGTCCTAAAAAGTTAATTTTAATCAAACAGTGACGGTCTGAAGTCATTATGTTGCTTTGCAATCTTACCTTTATGCGTGTACCATCAAATGCCGATGTACTTAAGCTTTGTTCCATCCTAACTAGTTAAATATTTGGTAGAGAACTTGGTTCTCAAAAGTACTCAACTACATCACTGATTTTATGCTACTTTTTAAGTCAGGTGGGGACATTTTTCTGTTCTCTTTTTCATGTTTTGGTAGGGTGTTTGTAACAAGTTTTTCTTTTATATGGACCCTCTGATAGCCTGGGAATCAGACACCCATCATCTATCTATTTGTTTGGATCGGGTGGCACAAAAGCGCCATAAAGAAAACCCTTTGATTGCTCTGAAGTCGCAATGCCTTAAAACCGAAGTCCTGGATTAATGAGCATTATCACTGAACCAAGTACAACTGCACCTTGTTGATTGGTTTGTTGATAGACGAATTGTTTTCAAGATGCTCGTGTTAAATAGATATCTAGATAACAATAGAAAACAATGCTTTTGCACTCAATCAGACTGGCAAGAGTGTTCATCTTAACTGAAATCTCATATCAACCCAGCTAGTATTAAAGGCAGGTGACACATTTGGTTTTTTGTTATAATTTCACAAGATTGGCTGATTACTGTATATAAGATTCACTACAGCTTACATTCCACTGACTTGTTTCATGTTTGAGTCAGCTGCTTTGAGAAAAATCAAGAAACACAGAGCGGTATTTTCAACGATTAAATCGAAAATCTTGTAATTTATCTTGCATAAACTCTATGAAGTACAGGGCATTCATAGTAAGTAAACACCTGCAGGGTCAGAGTGGGAACAGGCATGACAAGTTTTCTTTTCCTTAAAAAAGAGCAGTTTTCAACGACAAGGAGTAATCAATGAATTTACGTTGGAGTAATGCACCTCCTACACAATGTCGCATTGCGGATTCATGAAAAAACTTCATCCTGGCATAAAGTATGCAGTCGACTCGTGTCTGTGACACTGAAACAACTGGTATATCTGTGTGCGTGTACGATCATGCTTAATGACCACTTTCATATCAGTTTACACTTCACCGCAAGTCTACAAACTCCTTTCTTTAATAGATAACTAACACCTGTGGGCAAACAGGGAATTATATCTTGAAACATGATAGGTTTAACATGTGGAAATCACACTTTTTTTTAAGAGAATCATATCACCATGCAGCTTGGAAACAGTCACCATATTTGGAATACACCATTATGTTCTGGGGTGATTTTGAATTTGCAACACTTTCATGTTGAGAAAATTCTAAATTTTCAACCACTCAATGTACTCAATCTCCACAGACTTGTACGAGCCTATGTGTGTAGGAATCGTTGAGTGGGAAGACGAGGATTGCCATAAGACAGCACTACGTACAGAATTCACAGAAATGTGTTCAACATGCTCTGCATTTTGACACAGGGAATTTCTACATCTTAAGACATTATCCAGCATGAAGTGGTTGAGATTACTTCAAATAATCTAGGAATGCAACAGTGATAGGAGACTAATTCAGTCTGTACAGATGTATGAAGGCCAAAATGAAACACTCACACTTCTTGGAAAGCTATCAGCTGGTGGTGGATGCTTCATTTCAACTCAATTGGTGTTGAATACATCCCAGACCGATTCCAGTAATCTACTGCTCTCACACGGTACCAGCCTTGGGTAGAGGAGTATCGCAATGCTAATTAGAAAAGGAGCAAAAATGTTCTGTAACAGAAGTGATACCAAGCCTGAATATCACAAAGTTTATACAAGTGTCATGAATTGGGATCCACAAACTATTCACGGTACTTGTGATGAATGGCCACTGAAGTTGGAAATTAGTAACTGTCCATTGGAAAAGGACTGAAGAATTCCAGATAATTTTACAAACACTTGAAAGTGAATAAACACACTGCTCACACAATTTTGCACTTCTGCAGATATGTATCAATGATGTGCAAACATTAGAAAGCAGCCCCAGTATTCTCTTATAAACTGTATGTGAATTACGAGTACTTACAAGGATTTGCAGACTCAATGGAGTAAAGATACGATGTAAATATGAGATCAACATCGCTGATTTGGACATACTGCCCTTGCTTGGTTGGAGAGAATTCCACCTGGTATGTTAAAAGGCAACATGGCAAAACATCCTCCCAGCTCACAAGAACGTCAGTCTGAGTAACACAGTGGAGTTTGACGCTCTTCACCTGAAAATTAAGTCCATCATGTATTCATTAGTTCCCAATTCAGTCGGATGCAACCCTATGGACTCTACTGATGTTTCAGCACTCACAGGAACTTTGATACAGTCAACAATAATAGTGTGGAGGGCCATTTTTTCATCACAGGGAACAATATTAGAATAGCTGCTGAGCACATGGTGGCAATGGCCTCCAAAGTGTGCCAGATCTCTCGGTCATCAGAGTGAGGGAGTCCATGTACTTTGCATCCACACTGGATGAAAAGAGCTCCATACATTCAGACTTTATATAGGCACTTTTTCACCTCCTCACCAACTAGGGACACACATTGGTAGTTGGTAGTTGGAGTTCCATGAGCCAAAATAGGCTCCAAAATTGTTCCACTGGGTAAAAGTACAATCTCTCTCTTGTTTTAGCTGAATGCTGATACTAACAAGCTGTTTGCACTCAACAGAAAATTGCTGAGTCGACTCTCAGTAATACAAACTCGGATAGGATGAGATTCCGCTTATGATGAGCATATTTTGCCAGTCCCAACAAAATGTGTCCATTCTTATAAGGAAAAAAAATCTTTAATACAAGCTTGGGTGACAAAAGATTTTGGTTAAGACAAGCATTTTTTTTCTGCTCCCGTCAAGTATTGTCATCTCTCAGTTTAATACAAGCATTTTGAAAACAGCTTGTCAATCAACGCACCTATTCAATAAAGGTGCTGTTGTACTGGGCACGGTGATAATGCTCGCTAACCCACGACTGCACTTTTAGGGCATTCTAGATCCCCAGTGATTAACCTTAACCCCCTAGGGTGTATGTAAAATCGTATTGAAATTGGAGGATTTGGGACTGTTAGGGTTAAAGGGTTTTCTTTGTGGGGGCATTCATGCTGTCTGGTCCCAAAGAACACGAGGGACAGTGGGTGTTGTGATTCTCAGGCCACCAGAGGGCCCCAAAAAAGGACAAGTTTACTTGTTACAAACTGCCTCCCAAAAACATGAGAAAAGAGAATACAAAAATGCCCCTACCCAATTTATAAACCAGCATAAAATTCAAATGTCTTTAAAATCCCTCTCTTACACATAAATGTCTCTTTGGAAGTCAAATTTATGAGTTAAAAACCTTCATTTCCCTCTAAAAACATCACCCAGGCCCCGACCTACACTCTCTACCTGTCTATTATTCACCCCAGAATTTGCTTTCCTTCACTCTGTATATGTACAAAATTGCATCTCTATAATTGGTCACCAACTAAAATAATAATTCACGTAAATGCGCGTTCTCTCGTGACATCGACAGTGACAGTGCAGGTTGCATCGCTCTGACAATGATTGGTGATGAGTCCGCTTGCCTCATTGTTGCATTTTATCAATTGTTTTTGTTCTTCTCGATTATCATATAAGTTTTATTACAACAATTCTTTATTCATTAAAAATTTACATTCCACTTTCATAAACAACATCTTCGCTCTGTTCAAAAGCAAATTCATTACCAATCAACAGTAGTACGAATGACACATATGACTGGGAAAATACTTTTCACTTGAGATGAGGTTCTAGATAATACAAGATAATTAATGGCAAGGCCCTCGTATTCACGAGTTTGGGCCCAAAATACCACCGCTAGCAAGTGGTTATAAAGTTGACCACCGATTTCTATGTGTGCCTAGCTTACAATGATCCATAAGAAATGGATGTGACCGTCATAGACTTGAAAGTTAACAACAAACTTTGCATTTTCATTACCAGATTGAGGAAGCATATGAAAAGCCAATGTGACTGCTTTAAGATATGATTATGTAGATGAGGGAATCTAAAATGCGTGCATCAGTATGTTTAAGATGCTCCATAGTGGTAAAACCCATTAACAGCATGGGCAAGAACTAGTTTGCATTTCATACAGTATGTCCCAAACACCTGCATGTAAACAGTGAAAATGGTTTACTCCAACTGAGAGAAAACATATCTTTACATTTGAATGGGTCAGTTTTGGATTTCCAGCCACAATCTCAATCTTGTCAGCATGTCAGGCAGTATGATAGATAAAGCTGGTAAAGTTTACCTGCTGTGGCTTTTCGGAGGGTTTGGCACATAAATGGAACAGCATGACCCCAGGTTTGCTCAAGTTGAAGTTAAATGTCATCTTGGGTGCCGTGAACAGATTTGGTCCTTTAATTCTCAAGGGATCCTGAAGCAATGGTGGTAGAAAAAAGGACCAAACCTTGAATATGCAGAAAACCATCTATCTCCAGCATTGGCATTTCAAAATATGCTGGCCTGCTGTAAAAATGAAAAGGATATTACATAGAGATGTATGCTATGCTCTCATGCAATATCAATAGTAGGTAAAATTTGAACAAGAAAATATGTGTACATATTGAAGGTTTTTCCACACTGTGGCCTTGTTACAGTTGGTATAAGAATTACAGTGAACCACCAAAAGGAGTTTTATTTACTTGGTTTTGTTTTACCTGATGTTTTCTGATTTCCACAAATTGTTTTCTGGTGGGATAGACTGGTTTACCAAAGGCCTTCCACAGTCTGTAGGGGTTGCCATGTGTGTTGTCTACCAGATAGACAATGTAGACCATACCTGAGATAAACAAACAGTAGTTTTCATCACCTTGTACAATTTAAAATAGTTTAGTAGGTCATTCTATAATTTGGGTGTAGAATATTTTCCTGTCTCTGTTACATCTGACGTATGATTTTGTAAGTTCAGAATACATTCTATAATGTTCAAGCGTGATTAAACAATGCAAATTACTGGCCAAACAAATAAAAAACTGTTTGAAGTCAATTTCAGTGATACACCCCTTGACAAATTACACAGGTCAGCTTCTACAGGGACAGGAAAATGTCACGTCAGACCCCAGATTTATAGAATGACCAATATGGAGGTTGATAAAGATTTTATTTGTCAGATTAAATCATGGGAGTAAATAAGACAGGCCTGTATATCAACATCTGCACCAGACTAGGCTGGGTTTTATAATTCAAAGAAATTCAGACTTCAGCATGGAAACAGATCTTCACCAACCTCCTGTCCAAGTTTTTAATCGGTTAAATTTGGAACATATAATTGTTGTAAATCTCGAGATCAGTCCTGGTCTCAAGACTGTTGCTTCCTGGTCTCGGTCTGGTTACCTCGTGGTCTCTGTATTTTGCTGGTCTCAGTATCGAGACCACCAATATTGTATACAAACATGAACTTGCACTCATTGTGTAGAATCAATTACACTTGACTCGAGATCGTGTGTACACTGTAGAGTAGTAATGCTGTTATCAAAACATACAGTATATGATACAACCTCTTTTTTTTCTGTCCGTGCCGCATGCCAATACTTAACATGTCAACCAGCACACTGATTTCATGTCTAGGAACGAGATAGAAAAATGCATGAACTACGCACTGTATTATGAGGCAGTGATCAGCGGCATAATTATGTGCGCTTTGTATACGGACGCCATTTCTTCTTGATGCTTTTCCTTCATGTGTGTTGCTCCGATGTTTATTGTGCCATTGTGATAACATTCTGCCTCTGTGCTGTTATCGACATCACCACACAACCTAACAAGTAATCGGACATGTCATATAAATCTGCCGTTATACGCTTCAGTTTTAAAGACCTCAAGGAGTGTATGGACAGCAAAGCTGGCAACAAAAAACTCTCTGCAGTGTGTAAATTCTGTCCTGGAACGAATCGGATTTCAGAGAGATCTGAAACAAGTTCAGCGTTTTACAAGGCACCTGAGCAGAACAACTTGACATATACACCTATTTGAGTATAGTTTGAGTCATTCTAACTTCTAATTTTTTGTCTAATTCATTCTAATTTTTGTCCTCAAGAGCATAGTCAGCTGTTTTATCCAGGTTGCTGAGAACCTCCAACTTTAACTGGCTTCACACCTCAATGGTGCTGGATTTTGTTGGATACAACAGAGCAGAGTTGCCTTGAGAAAATAATAAACATAGCAAGGATTAAGTCATTATTAATTAACTTTAGTAATGTTTTAGGTCTACAAGGAAGCTGTTTTGATGTCAATAAAAAGTTGTATTTCCCTTTGCACATGATACATGTATTTGTAATTCTTTTTCAATTCTTTTATTGCATATTTTGCGTACAAGGTCTCGAGGTCTCGGTCTTGGACCATCAGGTCTCAGTCTTGGACTTCCAGGTCTCGACAATGATAACGAACATCAAGCTTTTTCTGACTGGTACTGGTTTGTGCACACATGGACTTATTCAACAACTTTATGATTGAGCTGATGGGAACAAACTTTTCAAAACAAACGCAGAGATTACTTACTTAATTGATTAGTTGTTGGTACTCCTGTCACAGTGAGTGTGATGTTGTCTGTGCCTGTTAGATTACTAGTGTCATTGCTGTTGTAGATGATAATGCTCCCCTGCCAACTGAATCAAACAACATTTGACATTTCATTTTTGTAAAACAAGAAGCATTGACAGTGGGATTCAATTCTGTTGTTATCACGGATTACACCCAGTGTGTGCCAAATATAAGGAGGGATGAGTTAAACTTTGAGAAATAAAAGGTGGTCAAATAAAACTGCTGAAAATCAGAACCTTGGGCTTATAGCAAGTAATCTTTTAATTGAAGAGATGCAACACAAAATTAATATGTAAGCATGAATTACATGTTTCCCTGATCACTGGCGATTACTTCCAAATGGCTCAATACAAAGAATGAACCTCCAGCTTGAATTCTCATTCAAAAGAATGACAGTTATTTACCTTGTGACTACAGGGAAATGATACATAATCAACGTCATCAAAGATGTTATGCCAAAGCTCATTACTAAAGACTGGGTGTATTGAAGTGACAAATATGATCCAATGCTGTTTCATCATCTTCCATTACAGTTTCATATGTTGCAAAGCAAGAAATTTTCATTACCAGTATCTGCTGATGGAAAAGAACAGTAGCATCTGAAATGGATGCTCTAAGTTTGAATGAGAAATGTAGTTTTGATTGATTTGACTGATGGCAAACTTTGTTGTTAGGCAAAACTAAGGTTTTATGAATCCGAGCTGAGTGAATGTGTCACACCATATATGATACCATTTATAGTATAAACCAGTCTATACCATTTATGAAGTATTCTCATAACCAACTGATATCTAAGGCCATGTTCATTTACCCTTGGAAAAGCTGTGTGTGTCGATTGGAAGGGTATTTCTTGATTGTATTCCGATATATTCACCTGTCATGCGATCCACTGGCTGCTGATGCATGGTGCACTGATGCTAAGATTCCTACATCACTGTTGTTTCCACCTTTGCCAGTATCTATTGGACCAAAACACGCCATATCAGAAAGCATTCCCCCAAACATGCTTGAATCAACCAACTCCAATTCAAACTTGACCCCTTCGCACCGGGAGGCGGCTATAGCCGCCATAAAAATTGAGATCCTCAGCCCACTTTTCAGCTATTATTCTCGGCCCACACTCGAGCGAACACGGTGAAAGACCCTGGCTCTTGTGTATATGGTAATCGGTCTTTGTGTGTAGCCCAGAAATGAAAAGACCGATTTTGCATCATAATCACCAGCTTCACAACAGTCCCCACTTTGAAAAGAGGCAACGGGAATGTGGAAGCTTGAGTAGAGCCGCATGCCACCAAACACTCAGCCTTTTCACCATGTACATTTGTAATTCAAAGTGTGCAGAGCACGCTAGGCCACAAACCGAGACTTTGTGGTTTGGCAGGTGGCCTTCGTGGCCAAGCGAGGCTGGAATTCTTGGAGACGGCTTTCGGAAAGAAATTCCTGCCAAGAAGGGGTTAATGACCCGTCAAACAAAGAATTCACACTCAAAGCTTTCAGGTGCCTGTCTACCCACATACACATACAACTTGACTTTCTTTGGATCACCCTTGGAATGGAACTCAAGTCACATGGCAGAAGAACACTCCAATGTAATGACTCATACTCAGAATTAAGATTCAACATCCCAGAAACAAGTCCAATCTGATACATCTTAAACCCCTAGCTGTCAAAAGTCACCTCAGAATAAAAAACTAAAATCAACCTCCACTACAACACTTGACATATTGTCACAGTTTTCCCATAGGAATGGGAATTGACTTTTTTGGATTTGAAGTTTTTCATTATCAGTTACTGTAGGATGTGATTTCTAACTGTTCTGACATGTTTCCATGACTGAAACTTCATTCATGTCTTAATTACATAACAGTTGCAGGTGGCCCATACCTCAGTAACTGCATTTGACATTTTCATGAGGGGGCACAGACATGACTGCCCCTATAATATGTTTCACATACATACTGTAGGTGCCCTTTCCTCATGGCAAACATGCAGCACAAGAGAGCTGAAAAGTAGGTCAGTGCGATTTCCAGTTTTAGAGAGGGATGGGCATCTCTACGAATTGAGTTTAACAATTTTTTTAAATTGTAAATACTGGAATATGATGAATATTTAGCTTTGGACTGCATCATTAAAAGCTGCTCATGAAAAGCCGTATTTCTTGCATTTTTAAAAAACTGGAGAAATTTCTCTTGCGATAACAGTGAAAAAACTTACTTTGTCAAAATAAACATGCCTGTGAAAACTTTGTGAAAACTACAAGGATATCAGCACTCAAACTCAATGACTTGTCCTCAGAACTTAAGGAAACAGAAACAAGTCTGACCTGAAACAACCTGCACCTGCGTCTCTCCAAGTAGGGCCAGCAGGCCCATCACACTCAGCACTGGTTTCCTTACAGTCTGTATGCTGGGTGGATGGGTCTCATTCATCTGAAACCGTGCTACCAATGTCCGCTGAGTGAAGAAGTGTGGGTTGAAGTCTAAGAAACCATTGTCATTGCTAAGCAGTGCGTAGTTCATGTCAGGCCGTTGTCTTATCAACAAATTCTGGTGTTGAGCAATGACCTGAAAAGGTGAAGTGGCAGAAAACTTGTTCAGTGTTTATTAGGTGATCATTTTGAAAATGAATCACAACCATTTTCAAATTAAAAAGGAAATGTACCGGTAGTATAAATCATAAAATCCCTAAGTTTAGGCGATTTAGTCTAAGGCTGAGATTGAGGGAAAGGGACATTGTGTGCATACATGTGAATTGGACAAGCACAGACAACAAAACAGCAAAATGGCATTTTAACTGGACCATGCCATTTTCATGTAATGCACTTGCTACTTTGTAAGCAAATGTGTAACCATATCTTTAATGATCTGAATAATCTCACTCCAAGGCCATAACACACTGGTACCTTGACAACTACTGCAGCATATGTTGCATCAGCTCTCCATTCCTCTGGCTTACTCCACCCAACCAAAGGATCAGCCTCACTTGAAATTAAAAGCAATGGAAACCAATCATATCCTTGTTACTACTTACACTGCCAATTACATTGATTTAAAATCACAGTAATAAGGTTTTATTTTATCATCTTACACAAAGTAGCAACCTAACACAAGCCAGCAGAAAAAACAACCAAAAATTAATTTGAGATGTTCGAGAAAACCCAACATGACCATTCCAGGGAAAAATGCAGTGGTGTAATGAGTTGCCAACCGCTTGAGTCTCAAAGGCAAGTCATTCAATACTGGCATCAAAACAAGTCAACTCAAGTCGGTTTTTGAGTACCATACTAAGACTGGCAAATATAATCCACTGAGTAATGAATCAGTCATAAACTAAACATAACCATCTCAACTACACAACCATCAGGATCCACTGTGGGCATTGAACTTGCATTCCACGTTTGACTATAACTGTGCAAGGATTCAAAACTTATGCAGAAGATGACTGAGATGGTTGCAAAAATCATCCCTTAACTGAGAAAAACTACGGGCTTTTTAAAAAATTTATTTCCTTTATCTGTCAGACTCAAGTTGAAAACTGTCAAACTGAGTCAAGTCAAATCATTTTCAAAGGCAACATCAGTGCCAGTCAAGTCATTTTGGCCTGTGACTTGAGTAAAGCCAATAATTAAAGAGAGAAAGTCCTCTTAGGTCCAAGTCACCGACTCAAATTTGCATAAGCACACACAAGTAACATTGTGATAAGTAGCCAGATGAGTGATGCCTGACAGAAAAATCTGACATTTTGTTACCCCAAACCTTCACGAATTCCCAAACACAACTTTAAAGTGACAGTTTTAATTCATGATGTTTGTAACTATTGTGCGAAGAAACATGAGAGTGTGGAGTGATGATGTAATATGGAGAATTAGGAAAATGATCCAGGCTCTTTAAAGAAATCACAGTGTAACGAGTACATGTACCTGACTGTTACAGAACCACATAAAACTTATTCTAATAAAACCAGTCACAGAAATACCCAATATTGGTATGGGTAACACATGAGAAAGAACCACTACACAAGCATAACTCCCCTTAGCAATGAAAGATGACTGTTTGTGTACTCACTCATTGAATATTGGAATGCTGGCCAAGCGTGGGTAGAGTCTCTGTATACGCTGAATGGTTTGGATCTCTGTGTCTAGTATGTACATTGAATGACCTTTGCCCTAGGGACAAAATGGAGAAGATCTTCTTAACTTGGATAAAAACATTCTGAAACCTAAAAACCTAAAAGGATACCAGTCTTGGGTCTTTTGTTTTCTCAGCAGCATTGCAGTGAGATAAAACTTACTTTTAAAGCAGAGGAGGAGAAATGGGGAGGTGATTTGATTGCAGATTACAAATACCACTCCAAAAGCCAGAATTCTACTGAGAAACACCATTTAACACTTCCTTTCAAAATGTTCCTTTTAAAAGTAAATTCATATCCATTGGCATTGGCATTGTCCATGCAGTTGGAAATTTCACGATAACACTGGTATATTTCCAATATTCCAGTTTTGAACAGTGTCCCAAATGAAACCTTCTTGAGGGATGCCCTCTATGCAAGCACGGGCTGGTTGTGAACCTTGAGGGACAGGACACCATACCTGCTTGCTGAAAAGCAATTAGTGCTAAGGGTATTAAATGCTCAAAGACACAAGCACAATGACAACCTGAGTTCACATTAAATATAATCTACTAAACAATAACACAACATTCTAAGGTAGAACACACAGGTTTGTCCATGGTGTGCATATGGAAAACCTTCCATTGTCCTGATTATGGCTCATTTTGTTTTTGATAATATTTCAACTTAATCTGCACACATTTCCCACCAATTACCTTCATCCCAGCACCCAAAATGCACACTTCAACAAAACAGAAGAATTTCAACGGATTCATACCTTATGATGGAAGGAGATAAAGTCAATGCGCACTCCGGTCTCTCCGGTGAAATAATTAGTACCATTCTCACAGTGTTGCAACAATGCCCAGCATATAACTGAAAATGATGGCTCACGACAGGCACCAGCTGGCCCACCAAGACGGAGTTTGGGACTTGCCACTCTCAGGCCTTCAGAGCAGGCATCGTAATAGTTCAAAAATCCTGGAAAAAAATTTAATGATTCGTGTTGAAATGGTCACCACTAACATCATTATTCAGTTAAGGCCCAGTCAAGAAATAAATAAAACTCCTTGGAATAACTGATTACAAAGCAACCACTTCTCTGGCCAATTATACTCCTTAACTAAGGAACACATCCATCTGTTCTTTGAATTCTAAGTACATGTGTTCAACAAATTCAGTGAATTTTTGGTGGAAGATTACATATCACAAGCTTTGTTGCTTGAACCTTGAGCCCTTGATATCTTTTGTATTAAGCCTGGCTTCCACATTGACGTAAGTTGTGAATAAATTGAATTAAAACAGACACCAACCAAAAATTGAAAATGCCCAATAAAAATTCTGCCTTGCTGCCACTTTGTACCTAACTGAATTTGCAACAGGAACACCACATGGACCACAATAAATGCATCATTATGTGAATAAGGGTGCTCAAGGGGTGAATACATTCTTCTAACAAGTACATTTTGTGTTTCAACTATGTTTTGAACCATGTGTATTTGTACAAAGCTAGAAGACTAAGTGTGCCAAGTCTGCTACATGCACAGTACTTTCTCTTTACTCTGCTGCTGCGCAAGAAGTGTTCATTGTTTAGCATCTGTTATTTCATTTCTGGCTTGGGATGTTATGTGCTCGTTAGTGGATTGGTTTCAGTAGCCGTAAGTGTAAACCCAGGGTGCACAGAACTTCGGTACGGACATCGTGACTGGAACATGCCCAGAGAACATCCATCCACTCTTCCATGTATTCTTACCTTGGACCGTGAAGTTAAGATTATCAAAATCTTTGTGGTCTGGTTCATTCCAGGACTCAAAGTTCCACTTTGCCACATAATCCAGACCATATTTATCTAAAAGAATGAGAAATATGAATGTCAAATCACACAAATTCAAACCCTGTTTTATTCACATCTCTGATGATGCATCACAGTAAGGGTTATGTGGTTATTATGTGACTTACATCTCTGCTATGGGTAACTTTTCAGATCTTTGGGAGTCTTTGACCCCTCCAACATCAGCATCGAGCCCCCAAATAACAATAATACCTTTTTCTGTGTGGCCACAGCATGACAGCTTGAACAGAATAGAGTGCTCGGTAAGGAAAGGGTATTATATACACCTGCTTCTGTCGAGTCTGTTAATTGATGAATGCTATAAATTACTTATACTGCAACATTCAAAAACAAATGACTCTATACCACTGCCATGCATGCTTAGTATGAAGCAGTTTCAATACTTAACACAGTATCAAATTTAAAAACCATTTGGAATTCCAACAATTAAAGGGGTATAAATGTCAATCAAGTGTGAACTATGGTATACCTATGTATCTCTTGGCTAATGCTGTGACCATATCTCTCCACAAATAGACCTGATCAGTGTCTTCAAAGTCAGTGAACCAGTTGGATGGGTTCCCCATAAGCTCAAAGCCCGGCCGTAGTCCATTGCTCCACAGTCGGTCTACCAGCTGATCTAACAGGTCAAAGTTCAGGCTGATCTGTCCAGTCAAACTATTGACACTGTTTAGAAACACATACCACTATGGTCAAAAGTAAATAACTGAATGTAGTGACAGAAAATGGTACGTGGCATGATGTCTGCATTTACTTACACACAGAAACCTGCTCAGTACGCTAATTACTGGCTCTCCACAAAAACAACAGCATCCAACAGGAGCAATGGAAGACATGAGGAAGCATTTAAGCATGTCAGTCAGTCAGTGAAGACTACTCAGTAAGACAATTGATTAGTCAAGACATACATGTACCATATCATCAAATCTCTAAGGTTTCTAAACACTGCAGTTCATGGCCATATCTTTTACCACTCGTTGTGTAATGGGCTATAACAATACATACAGGTGATTTACAATGCAGTGCACCACCACAAGGTTGTCATGGAGAGGCCTCTTCGTAGTGTATTGCGGGATTAATACATGTAGTCAACAAAGTCTCATTCACTAACTGCGCTGTGCACGGAAAACTTTAACTTTTTCCCGATGTTTGTTTATCTTGGTTAAATATTCGAACTTGCTTATTATGAATGGGCATTAGAAAGTCAAAACGATGGTTACTGTGTGGTACAGGGAATGCCTCAATCAATCAAATATCCCCAAATGACGTATGAAGTGCACTAAATCATGGCAGTGTGTCGACCATAAACTTGAAAAGTGACCTGTCTGCGGCAAATTTCTAGTGGCATGCTATATTATTGTGAATAGCTCGTATTGGAGGTCCAAATGCACTTATTACTATTACCCCTGCACATCAGTCCCATAGGTCTTTTCCAAACTTGTGCAAAATCCCCACTGGCTGGTCTCAAATCCACAAACTGGATTGGCAGCCGGGGTGACAATATATGCACCCATTTCATGATTCAAAACATGTTGCCATATAAGTTGACTGGTTTTGGTCAACAGATGCCAAGAAGGATCTCACACAGCAGTAAGTCTAGCAAGCCATTCACTCACCAACACACACTGACAAATCTCTCAAAACTATCTACCACCTGTGTTAAGAATGTCAATATAAATTTCAAAGGAAGACTTTTGAAAACAATTTGTGCAAAAGAGTGAAGTAAAATGATTTCAACTTTGAAGCAAACAGCACACCTGCCCAAATTTTTGAAAAGACCCATTTGTCAATAGTTTGGACGCACATCTACATGTATATGCAGACATTTCTTGAGCACACTTGAACCATTTATTACTCAAGAAGTGTTAAAGTGGTTTGCTGTACCACTGTGCTTTCATGCACTGCACAGATTTGCAGATTTTCCCAGATATTTTTAACATTTTTCATTCAATTTCACATGTTTGTATCTTTCTAATTTGTCCAACAGAATAGATTTTGTGCACTTGTTTCTTTTTGTCATACAATTTCAAGTGTTGTTCAATCAATTCCAACCCATGAACACCAATTTTCAGAGAGGACCATTCAGTTTGGACTCATCTATGCTGAAATGTATCATTCAGAAAACAAATTTGTCTTTTACAGCACCATTTAAATAAAAGTTTGTTAAATTTCATAAACTTTCAATGTGACATCTTTAGAAGAAAGATTCCAGATACAGATGATTTTCCTGTTTCTCTCCTCTTTCCTTGTGAGGAATGTCCTGTTTGTTTTTTCTGAATGAATTTTCTTTAAAAACATGCTAAACTCATTATGGGAGAAAACAAAAGGAACAGGAGGAAAGAGAAATAAGAGTTATGTAAAATTTTGGGGTGCATTAATGTCTTTATTTTACCCTCTTTTTCATCTTTTTTAACGAAGAAAAATTGTTTTGGGGTCTTATTAATATTTTTGCCCTTGTTTCACCTTTGCTTACTTTAAAAAGTACAGAAGTGACTGATACAAGATGAATTTGATCTGTTAATACTGCCATCCAGCAACAGCTTTGACAACTTGGATTTGTTATGACAAATTTTCCCAACAGGGTGTTCAAATTTGTTGGCCAAACTTTGAAATAGAATGGTAAACTGCCTCAAACTGGTTTTGTTTCAATAGCACACGAAATATATATGTGTAGGTGAAATTGAATAAAAAACTTTTCAAACTAGTTGGAAAAACTGTACTAAATGTACAGATCTTCAAATTTGGGGATTCTCATTACATACTAACTTCCAGAATAATACCTGAGTGTGATGAGATCTAGCAGCCAGTGTATACGCACTTGCTGAATGCCTCCATGTGGCACAGAACCAATTAGAATCAGATTCTGTAATTCAGATTCACTTAGGAAATATTCAAATGACTTCTGATGTGGAAGAGGAGGGCTGAAAACATAAGGGAAAAGGGCAGAAAACAAAAAATATTCATTTTAGTTCATTGTTCATTTCATATATGTGTAAGGTCACAATACTGGCCAACTTTCATGATGCAAAAAATGAACTTTAATTTATCAGATGATGTAACCATTTTCAAGCTATGTTTGCTTGAGATTATAGTTGTACATGTATTTGAGAGATAAATAAAGATAAATAATTCAGTGTAAATGCGAGTCTATAATTTTTATTCACGTTGAAGAGCAAATTTTAGTTCAAAATGGCGCCCAAAAATGGGACATTGCTTGAACAAAATTTAATGAACTCAACTACTTTACTTATAGCTCACGTATTTTATCACAATGGTCATATTTTTTGAGTTAAGCAATGAAGTAATATTTTGGCCCTTTACAAAAAAAAAAATAAATAAATCCACGCTCCAAAATGGCAGCTGAACCTGCGTTAACGTTCGTTTCACATCGTGTCCACCACACCATTCCATGACGAAAAGGGCCAGAATCATCATTTACAAGCCTCACCCTTACCTGTAAAAGCCATTTTTATTCGAAATGAGCTTAATAAACATCGTGTAAAATGTGTGCTAGACCATAATTACCCTCGAGGATGAGAAAACATCAGCATATCGATCGCTATAATTTTCGTGTCCATTTTGTAACTAACGTAAAATGTCCACATGTTTTAACTGGTGATCAACGCAGTCTGACTAGTGGTCGTACACGTGCAATGGTACCCTGCATGGATGACCTAAAGGTCAATTGTTTTAGGCTCGAATACGTCTTTTCCGAGATAAAGCTATTTTAAGCACCGTGTCCACCGCGCGCCGCTTTCGCATCTCTTTGTAACGAACGGAGAAAGTTGCTGCGCGCGACAGCTTTCCCTCAAACAATCAGGAAAAGAGCAGCCAATATCCGGAAAAAGAGCAGCCAAAAGGTTTGTATCAACTTAAATAGAGTTTATTTTCTGTATTTTTTTGTGAAAAGAGGTCAGATGGCATTGTAAAAGGGAAGATTTTAATGGATAGTCAGTGGGTGATTTTTGGGCTTTGTCGCGGACCGCTTGGATGGTTTCGTGTGAATCGTGTCCATGTTTAACGAACGGAAGAAAAAAATAGTAAACATCTGAAGTCCCGCTTGAAATCGCAAAACGACAAATAATTTACACTTTTTAAGCTAAAGTCCATCACAAAAATGAACAAACTTAAAGAATAGCCTTGCCAAGTTCACGAAATCATCAGTGTTTCACGTTCGTTACACACCGGCAATTTCGACTTCGCCCCATTCGTATTAAAATTTGCCCCATTTGTCATCCAATAGTATGGGGGCGAGTTCGCAGTGAATTAAAAGTAAATGGAGCGAAGTTGATGTAACACGTAGGCAAGTGATGTTTACACAGATAGGGGAACTTGCCTTTGTGGAACCCCTGGGGTCTTGTTAGAGTTTCTTTTTATGGTTCTACAAATCAAGCCACTGCCGGTTATGTTAAAAAATTGTTCTATTTAAATTTCATTTTTCTATCTTATTTCAGAAGCCAGAAAGGAGAAAAAGATTCAATGGTTGGATCAGATTATATGTCTGTAGATTCACATGTCCTTGTGAAAGAAGCTTTAGTAGTAATTAAATCAAAGATTATTCGATTTCAACCATTCCTGTTGCCATTTCTGTAATTTCAGGACCGCACAAGAGCCTGCCGATCGCCAGCTCACTGCAGGGGATATAGTTGTAGTAGCATTTGAGGATGCATGGTATCCAGGTGCCATCAAGCGCATCATTGGTGATGAACTGGCAGTTATATACTGCATGGATCGTCCAAATAAAAATAAGCAAAGTTTTGTTTGGGAAAAAGATCTGACCGTTAACAGGAAATTCATTCTGTGTGTTGTTAATCCAAGTTCACTTATTCCAGATCCATCTTTGCGTTACTTTCACTTGGACAGCAAAGAAGTAGGTAAAATTAATGCACTATACAGTGTCTATGCTAATAAGTATTTTTAAACGTTTATTGCCAAAAGTAGTTTTGTCTAAGTATGTCATCAGAGGTTTGTCTAAGGTCTGTAGTCAAAAGTTCATCAGTTTTTCCGCAAAGATAAGTCACCCAGGTGGCACGAACTGAATAAATTCAATGAAATTCATTTAATGAGATGTGCCATGTTCTTCAGATGGGATCGTCAGTATATAGCCTCCACAATGAAATACAGTTTTTAAGAAACAAGATTAGAATGAAAAATAAAATAGTCATTGACTCAATTTACTTGTTCCTCAGAATTGTTTAATGTTGTAAATGGTGCACATTTAAATATACATACATGTACTTAAGTTCACAATGTCAAAGATTTCAACTTCTGTGAAGCTCATGTGCAACCTTCTTGCATGCATATAGGGCATCTAAAAATAGGCTGAAGTGGCTTATCAGATATGTAGATCACAGAGATGCTCCCAAGAAATGAAAAAGCATGTGCATGTATTAACACCTGCACATAGTAACATAGGCAATTTTCTGAAGGTGAGGCAACTACCTTGAGGGCTCCAGTAAAGCGAGTCATAATAAACTTGTCACATGAAATGTTAGCTTTGATTCGAAATTTTTGGTGTCCGTGTCATTTTTGTAACTAACGTTAAACTACAGGACAAAGATCTTTGAAATTGAGGGTATCTGTTCTTTGGTTGTCAATGATAATGTCCTCTTTGAAGTACTTGCAAGCTTCGCAACCAGCTGTTTTCCTCAAGTCATCAAACTGCAAATCATTTAAAATTGTTGTGTGTGAAAAAGTACACTTGTTAACGTTAGTTACGGTGTCCACCTTATTAAGATATCGTAAAATTAGTAACAATTAACATTTTTTTTAAAGATGACTTTCAGAAAGGAGGAAAAGCTTAACCACAACAATACAACTCCACATTGTTTTTCTTTGACTTTTATTATTGCATGGTTGACTGCAAAGTGGACACCGTAACCAACGTTAACTTATGAGGCCCCCCTCTACAGAAAGCACTGCACGGAAGAAAATTTCTTGGGCCGATTATCTTCCCATTGCTATTTTCTGATAGAAGGTGGTCCATTGTCATAATTTAAAAGTAAATTAAACACTTTTCACTAGATTGAATTTTTACCTATGTGTCCCATTTTTGTTGGCCAGTATTGTGTCCTTACATATATCTAAACATTCACCACATGTACACATACCAGTATGCTCTTGTGAAGAAAAAAATCCATACAATCGCCTGTAACTACTGACTATTTTTGTATGTCCATTGTACATGTATCTGTATATAAACATGAGAAGGCATGGGTCTTTTCTCCCTTTGGGGCAGCATAGTGTATGTATGTAGTCATTTGTACATACATGTAAGTAGCACACAATGCAAAACTCTAGTGGGTTTTCATGTGAGTCTTATGCAGGTGTAGTGTCAGCACTGTTTGTCACCTGATGAATTTGGGGGAACATTGTATCACTTCCTATGTACAAACTTGTGGGAGTCTAATGCACCTAGAAAAAGACAAAAAAATTATCCTCAAAAATGAAACTTCTTTAAAATGGTTGTATCTGATAAACTGACAGCATTAAATAGCAGAAAGATGAAGCCATTATCACGTAGACTTTTATTTGCGGAACATATCAAAATCAGTTGACTGCAGATACACAGTTATCTTGTAGAATGGGGTCCTGTTGGTCACTTTGGAAAATGGAAAGGACTTGCGCCCCAGCTGGAATTATCGGCCAAACTCAACCCAAATGACCAAGAAGAGATCTATACATGTACCTGTATTCAGTGGAAGGCAAACATTCACTTGTGTCAGAACAAAAATCTGGGGAGCTCACTCTCATGTAAAACCCCATAAAAGGGTCTACGCAATGTATTTTTCTTCATATAACCCTTGAAGTTGAAGATGCTCATGAATGTATCTCAATCTTATTTTCCAAACTCTTGTTTTGCTGTCTTAAAGTATAATTTGGGGTCCTTTTTAAAAGTTTTCATGCTAAATAAGCATTTCCATGTTCATAAATGAAACTGTAATGTCATGAATGTCATTCTGGGAACTTCATGGCAATAAACCAATAAGCAACTTAAGCCGTCTTGCCAGAAATAGGCTCAGAATTTTATTAGCAAAATCTATAAAATGAACAACTTTTTCTAACCTGCCATTACAGCAACTGCCCTTTGACTGTTCAGAAAACTATGATTTCATTTTAAATGTTTGAAAAAGTGCATCTTTTAATCACAGAAGTCACATAAAAAAAATATGGACTTGATGCTATTAATCAGCCCACAGGTCATTGAAGCCACTGGCAGGCATCTCCCCATGCTGTATTCCAAGGTAGTAGGCTTGCTCACCATTGTCAACCAAATTGTTAGTGGCAACAATAATTACAACAGCACGTGTACCAAGGATCACCTCCTCTTTTGAACTCTGTCTTCAAGAGAGCCGTTTCCCCTTCTGTGTGTAGGGCTAGTGTTTTCAATACCATTAACCCAAAATGGGAGTTACATAGTTTCATACGACGAAAAGGAATAGAAACTTGCACAAAAAGCATCAGAAATATTCGCAACTACGACACATTAACCCCATACAGAAATCCAGATGTAGTTGGCCAGTCACAATGATGTGACCGAACTGCGTCAACCAATGAGTCTACTCGAGTTACTGCATGTTTTTTTTGTTTTGCCTAATGTAAATGTATGGAACCTACCAGAAACCAGTACTCGCCCAGAAGTTGTTCAGTTCTGCTACTGCTTTGTCAGTTTCAACAAGGAAACTGTATTTCACAGTGGATACAAACTCTGCCAACATTATCAATTGGAAACTGGCAGATACCAAGCAAATGGTTCCTAGCTTCATCATGAGTTGGAAGAACATTTATCCTGTTCAAATGAAAAAAGTTTCCATTTTCAATGCATTGTATGCAATGCAAAAACATTTTCATGTAATAATCATCCATTCACTGGCATTATTTATGCTGGTACCTTATCAGTTAAAAAAGAAAATTTAGGAAACAATTAACAAATATCAAGCTTAATATACATGTAGCTTTGCCGAGTTTTCTTAACACGAAAACCAAGGAATGTCCACAGGTACAAAGTACGTGTGATGTGGCCCGAATAGCATGTTTAATGTTATTACACAAGAAATAAATCTACTGAATTTTCGCTGAGTCCCCACTTTTTGAATGGACCACTGTAGGGCCTAGGATAAGGAGGGAGTCCAGTAGACTGGCCCCCAGTCCTGGGCTAACATCACACGGCAAAGTTTAACCATGGAGGAATAAGAACACAGGTCTGTCCAGGAAATGCGCGAATTAGAAAATGTTTCCCAATCAGGAAACCCTGTTTCCTATAGTCACGATAAGGTTTCCTAATTCAGAAACACGAAATTCAAACTCGCAGCCACAAAATTTCACACATTGGCGCCAAATAGAAATTGCTGAAATGTGATTTTCAGTTTAATACTTGCTTAAATTTCTGTTTGTGCAAATCAAAAGGTTATCTTTGCATTTTCTTTAAAAAGTCAATAACTTTCAATCATGCATGCCTGGCTAGAAAACAAAAATTTAGCCCATTTTCCAATACTCAACTTCGTCTCATGCTTCGTCTAGAAAACCAATCCCCGATTGCGGACCTGAAGTTTTTAAATTAAATTGAAGTACTGCAATGTTTGGCTCTTTTGCAACTTACTTGATTTTTGTGGCACTATCAGACTTACTATTGCGCTTACAACTTCAAATCGAGTGGTAAAAAACAGTTGAAGCCCGAGACGGATCAGAAGTCGAGTACCGGAAAACTGAGAATTTGAAGTTTGACTCCATTTTGAAGCTTGATATTAGCCTCATTCGGAGCCGTTATTTTAAAAATAAATAATTTAGCAACAAAGTAAATTTTAAAGATGGTTATAATTGAATAAAAAAATATAATCTGTTATAAAAAGGAAATGTAAAATGTTAAGACAAGTTACAATAGTTTTGTTGTGTTATTGTTTTTAATTGCTTAATCAATTATTCTGCCCAGTTGGCCCATGGGACTTAAAGTAAGGAAACACTGCATTGTATTGCTTGGCGTTTTGGCACCGTCATCATGGAAGGGAGGCCTCTGGCCATCGCCACTTTGCAGGAGGGAGTCAGTAAAGATGTCAACGTCTCCTGATGAAAAACAAACATTCGGTTCCGATGAAGAGTTGCTGAGAACTTTTTTAAGGAAGAAATGCTACCACTTACAGTTGTTGCTCCATCCAGCATGTAAGAAGTTTTACTTCCAGATATTGACCACTTCAACCAAATAAAAAATTCCATAACCATTGCTGCCCACTCCCCATTTTTCTTTCCTTTACTTAGAACATGCCCCTCAAAGGACACAGGTTTGCAATTAAATAAAGCCACAAGTCCAGCCAGTAAGATGACTGGGGCTGTCTGGTCACCATACACGGCTCATCCCCTCCAAGAAATAGACGAGCGAATCTGGACCACCCAATACAAGGTCCACCAAGACTTCAAACTGTGAAAGATGTGGTAGGCAGCACCATTGGCCATGTCCCCCAAAAGATTTGTCACCAAAGTTCAGTATTCCATTTAGCCTGTTCATAAATTCTTCGATTTCATTTTTGTTAAGAACCTGATCACTTCTGTACCAGTGCTGTTCAATGCTGTGTAACAATATTTTCATTTCATTCATTCAGAGACGTGTTTTGCATCAAACAAATTTGTTTTTTACGTCACATTTTAGGAACATTTCAATTCGAATAAAACCTGGTTTGGGGCAACATTTTAACTGCTTGAGAAGTCACTTCATAGGCGAAAAGGTAGAAGTTAACCCTTTCGCTACGGAGGACAGCTACTACCACACCATTATGTGAGGATTAGTATATACCACACACAGTCTATTCACCATGCAGCTGCTGGTTCAATGGGGCCTGCTGCTGAACAAAGCCCTCCATTCAGGGCATACCACAGCCCAGCAGTCGAGGTCAAAATAATCCTGCCATGAAGGGGTTAACTGTTTAACTAGACAAAGCTTCAGAAAATTATTTGAATTAATGGTGGAGAGAATAAAAGCAAAAGTGATTGGAATTGGGTAATCAAATTTAGCAGATCATCTGGTATTTTAATCCTGGTTTTAATATGACGACAGCATCAAACTTTTTTACCGCTTGGAATCACATTGTATATTTTTGTGGGGAAAAAATAGCTGTAATAACTGTCGAAATCGCAAATAAGAAGTATAATTAAAGACACGCCTCATTTTTTCTGTCTAAACATTTAACATAATTTTTGTTTTAAGTGTGATTTTTATTTTAAAAAATTAGTAACAATAAGTTTACAGTGGTAGGCTGTAATTCTTGCCCTGTAAAAACTGATACAAGTAAAATTACCGGAAATAAAGCACTTCAATATTGATATTACAATTTGTCTTTCACACAACTTCTTTTAATAAAATGCTTTATTTCATCAAGGATTTATTTTACACGCCGTTACAATTCAACTCTCATGCCATAATTCCATTTTAATTCCACAATTTTACCCTACATGTAGTTTCAGTAATTGAATGTCTGTTAGATAAATTAATTGCACTGGGAAAATCATCTTAATTTGAAATTCTATTCCCCCCTCTGAGTTTGGTCGCCCTCGCCAACGACAAATACTGGGTGTGCCACTGGGTTGCAATTCCCATTCCCCTTTTTAGACACGGCACATTCACCTTCAAACACTGGAGGTTTCTTAATTCGGTAACATGTTTCCGAATTAGGAAACATTTCTTAATTCGCGTATTTCCCGGACTGAGGTGTAATATAGCCTTAGCCCCAATAGTGTGGCATGGACTCTCACTCCCGATCTATCCTTAGCCACACATCCGTATACGCAATTTCGTGTCGGCGTATAGAACATTTCGGCGCACCCACTTATCATCGTGGGCGCAATTTCTTTTGCACACAAACATGATTCTTGACCTTTCCGCTGTCTAAAAACTATTTATTGAATGATTTCACTCACATTATTTAGGTATTTTCCAGTCTATTTGCCTTTATCCATTCAATGACCCCTCATCGTCTTGAGGCTGTTCCATGTCAAGACATATGTAATACACGGACTGAGCGATAAGATACATGTACATGTACCAATGAGCTCTTCCAAAACTTTGTCAGCAGTTTAGGTATCTTGACATTGAACAGCTGTCGAGACGATGAGGGGTCAAGTGATGTAATGCTCAACGACCTTATTTTAAAGATGGCGACTGTGAGAGTGAGCCGATTAGATTGAATGGATAAAGGCAAAAAGACTGGAAAATACGTAAATAATGTGAGTGAAATCATTCAATAAATAGTTTTTAGACAGCGGAAAGGTCAAGAATCATGTTCGTGTGCAAAAGAAATTGCGCCCACGATGATAAGTGGGTGCGCCGAAATGTTCTATACGCCGACACGAAATTGCGTATACGGATGTGTGGCTAAGGATGGATCGGGAGTGAGAGTCTGTGCCACACTAGTGGAGCTAACATACCCCAGGCTTTTTAACGTGTATGACATAAAGTTTCTGCAGCCTGAGTACGTATGTCATGTAGGCCTATAGTATAGCTATGGCTAATGCTGCATAACCCGGAACTACGGGGCTCCTCTTCAAAGAGCAAGGAGCCCCATAGGACCTATTGAATAGAGAATGAAGGAAAACTTCCTCTAGTATTTTGTAGCGTTTGACCTATAATTATTGGCAAAAAAATTAGGCTCTTCCCACCATCCTTACCTCTCACCCCCGGCCCCCCGACGTGACGATCCATACACATCTCTGTGGCTGTCTTGTAAAAGACGCGCAGAGTATTCGCGAATACGAACGTTTATGTTGCTTTGGATACCAGTCCCCATAATTCCGACTACTCCCGCTAAGATTATGTATAGAGACGTCAGGGAAATCTGTGGTCAGGGAACCACACTAATCACTTATCTGCTCGACCATTTTGCAATAAATAAATCCCCCAAATACGGTTGCTGATCTCCGCCAGGAATACACTTTTTTTATTTTACGGTGTTATAACGCCCTAATTTCAGGCGTAATAACGCTCTGCTTCCTGCAGACAAAGGGGCTTTTATCACATACTTTGCAAGATTCGAACCGTCCAAGGATGGCCACAGCATATGACACAGCTGGACACAGTAAGCGGAGCCACGTGTGCGTGGACGCCGTAGAGCCTTATGGGTGCCCTGAACCAATTCAAACTCCATTGAAAATCGTGTAAACTCAACCGAGTTTGGAGCCCCATGGCAGGCAACTGAAGTCCCTGAGGCCCCTCAAACAAATACAATGTGTTGTTTGGTCCTTCAGATTTCATTTGATTTTCAATTTTTAGTAGGTTAACCAATGAATTTTTTAATTATCCGCCCAAAACAAACTCACCTCCAAAAAAAGTGAATGTTCCCAAGTCTTCTCAGCGGCCATTTTTTAAATGACATCCCTTACCTTTGTCGGGCTCTTCTCACATATATTCAATCACATTTTTGTCTGCTTTGCCCCCAGATGGGTGCCCCTGAATCTACAGAGATGATCCTGGGCCATGCTGACACAATCCCACCATTTCATGGCCCAAACAGACCCTTTTCGAAAGACTGTGGGGGTTCTTTTTGTGCGTCTCCTCCTGGCGGAAAATTTCCCTTGAAGTTGAATTGTGACACTGCACCCTTATTACGTCGTAATAGGGCGTTATAACGCCATATTAGGGCGTTATAACGCCTTAAAATAAAAAGTGTATTCCTGGCGGAGATCAGCCACCCTACCCAAATGCATGGAAAACAGAAACTTTATTAGTCTCGCAACCTCACAACCATAGACTTGATAGGACATTGTGCACAAAGTGCGCGGCAGAACAATGGCGGCGCTTTCGGCCTTTTACTATGCTGTATGATGTTGTGCATTTCTGGTCGACACAACCTTTTTCTCATGGGATGATGGCCTAGATGATGGCTAAGTGTCATATACAAAGCCTGATAGGCTAGATAGACTGTCATAAATTTCTTACTAGGCCTATATAGGCTTAAAGTTAAGCATTAAAAAGGGTTCTCACTAATTACCGTCAACACACGAAAGTAACGTGAACACATGCAGCATCAACTTCCCGAAAATACAACTTTAATCCGCAAAAGAGGTATTGAAGTGTAATACTTGGGCTGAAAGAGACTTTCAAGTAGTTGGAGATCACAAATCAATTAGCAAAATGGAGGTTTTTGTCACGAAAAAAAAGATCTCTAGCATGCAGCGTAGCTGTTCACCGCCATTCGAAAATCTTGCCTCCTCATGGAGCTTGGACTGTACCATTTAATTAAATACTTTTTAAGAGAGTAAAAATCAATGCAGTGAGTAGCAGAAACAACATCATAGATTTTATTTAACACAGTTATTGTCAAAGTACGAAAAGGGACAACTATTCAATCTTAAGAAAAATACAAATATAGTAACTTTAAAGGAAAAAGCGTTGTATCTTTATCATATAATATTCGCACCATCCAGTTGCCCCGGAGGCAACATCGCGGCTGTGCCGAAATATGGTGCCTCGTGGAGACTTGTGCAGACCCAGAAGAATGGGTTCAATTGGTCTCTAGACGGAATTTCTAAAGGTGAATAGGTCTCCACAAGGATTTCACGAAACTAATATTTGGAAATTGCTCAAAAAGGAGAATTTTTTTAATGTGTAAGAATCTGTCGCAAATTGAGGGACATTCGGTCGAAATTTCAGTCCAGGATCGCTAGGAGAGTGCTTCATGTTGAAATGGGAATACAACTTTCGGAATGTGTGATTTCTGAGCAGTTCGAAAGATAGGAGGCGATTCGGCCAAATTAAAACGGCAATTTTCCTGAGTCTAACTTGTTAAAAATAAATAATAATAATATAGGTTAAACGTTACAAAATACAACCGATAATAGTAGTTCCATATAGGTTAGCTGTTTGGGGAAGATTTGCTTAAGCAAGCGCAAAAGATGTTTTATTTTGTAGGCTGACTGGGCAGCTTTCAAAACGCCATAGGGTGCATTCCACCAAATGCTTGTATTTCTGCGCGCAAGCTCATTAATATTTTGTGATCCCACAGGGTTTTTACAATAAGACAGGCCATAATCAGGAGGCATCATAGAAATAGTTCTATAAATCTCGAATTTAGGACTGATAGTCTCCAGTTCAGGGTATTTCTTTCACAAAACGTCCGAAATTGCAGACTTATTTTGGATAGAGGCGGGCGGTTACATTCAGAAATGAGCACTTAGTTTTATTGCTATTTGGGGGGTATCTTCGTTCAAAGGCGAATAAAAAAATTCGTGGCTAACCTCTATGAAATTGAAACGAAAAGTGATCTTCTCGCCATATTCTTGAATTTCCAGTGAAAAAAACGGAGGCCAACCTCTTCACGAGAGTCAACAGGCGGCGCTATTTCGGTCCAATTTTGCACTGTTTTCTATGGGCGCGTATTTGGTGTAGTGCAACCCATAGCGTACGGAACCATAAGAAAGACGACCGTACGTACAGAGAAGCTACATATGGAGTACCTCACTGTTCAGGAAGTAGGCCCGATGTACAAAATATCATGGACGCAGAACGTGCCGTGTAATGTTATTCAAATTTCTCTTATTTTGTAATGGAAAATGAGCTACGATCCAGTGTTACGACATTTCATGGTTACCTCTGGTAAGTCGTCGCAAGCAGTGAAGCAACAACAGGTACTAGATATGGACCCGAGATTGCCCATTAAACTGCAGGAAAACGTAGCTGATCTGGGAGGTCTTGCCAAGCAGATTCTACGCGGATCCAAATCTAACGAGGTATGTACACAGGCCCAGAACCAATAGACAGAGTCGCGTCGAGTTTTTTTAGTCTTGTGTAGACACTCGGAACTCAGGATCCGAGCAAATAATGTGTACTGCTAGAAACATGCAGCTCAGATGTGCGGATCGTTGGTAAAGAGAGGCAGTATCGTAAGTAAAACGTCTGGATTTTTCCCCCTCCCCCAAAAAATAGCTGGTTACACAGTCCAAAAATCATCGAGTATGCGTGTTACTGTTAATGAGGTATTGTTTTGTGTAGAGCTGCTTTTTGGTGGAAGATCTGATCATTCCTTGCTCTATGATTTGATTGACAAAGTGCAGAGTTAATGGGCATATTCAGAACATCACATCCATAGCATTTTAAACCAATAAATACTTGGAACTGTGCATGTGAGGTACAGGGAGTGTACCTTACATGTATATTACAGCTCCGGGAGTAATGGCTACCCTGGAATTCTTTTGGGGGGGTTGTATCAAGGGACGAATGCACAAGGTCCAACTGTCAGTAATTTTTAAAAGTGGACTTTGATTTTTGATATCGGGAAAACAGCGTGCTAAATGCATAAATGCATGAAAGTTAAGGAACATCGCAAGAATCATTGTTTGAGTAACGTTAAGAGTCCCCAACGTTTATGTGGCACACTTCATAATGTTTCCCATGCCTCGAATTTCCCCATGCATTATTGCCAAAACTTTTAAACTACAAATTGAGTTACATATGAATACTTGCCCTATTAAATTAATAACATTAATTAATAAAATTTTTAAAAAGTAGAATAACCTTTGGAAAGAGTTCCATATACAGTACGGACAACACGTGCACAAACCTACTGGTATGAGACTTGTCTGAGAAAAAAAGTGTTTTCAAAGTAAATGTTTCTCCCAGTGCTTTGTAATTTTCTTCACTATTTAGGACATGTTATCACTTGGCTATTGTAGCATACATGTTTTAAAGGAAAATTTGTGTTGTCCGTTTATGGAACTCTTTCCTTGCCAGATTTACTCACGTGGGGACCTGCATGTACCCAACTACAAGCAGGACAAGTTCAAAACAAAATAATTTTCTTTTTCAGGGATATTTTTAAAAAGTTCAGGACGGACACCAGTAATTATTTCCTACAGTGACCTGTTAGCTGTCAGAAAGCAAAAACATGTCCAGAAAATATCAATTTAGGTGGGAAAAACCAAGTCGTTTACTTAGAAAACTCAATTTTTCAGACCAGTCTCATATGGTCTGAGCGTGGGGCGTCAAGTGGTGTCCACATATGGAACTCTTCCCAAAAGTTTATTTTGCACTTGGGAAAAAAATTAGGCCTAATTACAATTTTCAGAGTTCAATCAAATTTCACTTACAATTACATGAAATGTGAGGTAAAAATATTGTACGGCTTCTTTTACCCCTAGGGTCTACCGGTAGTTTGCAGGAAAATTGCTTTAGGGGATGATTGAGTGGCCAAAGACCCCACCCATTTTAAGAGGCATATATGTATGTACAGTATATGAGATACACAGTGTAATGGTGTGAGAAAATGTGATTTGAATGCAGTTCCTTTTGCAATGTTTAGTTTGACAGATACTTGTTGTCTTTAAATGTCTACTGCTCATATTCAAAAGAATAGTGTTAACAAATTGGATAAAATTGACTTTTGAGGAAAATCAATCGGTATCTTTCACTTAAAACATAAAGGCTAGGGGAAAACAAATCATGTGCATGAACATGTCTTTGTAAAGTTCCTGATTTATTGTATACATCAAGGTTATTCTGGACTTTTCTCCAGGAGGTTTGCTAAGTGTCTTGGCTGGGTAAGGAATTGCCAACAGGTATTAGGTTTCCATGTTATTAAAAGTTCTTTTTCAGTGGACAAATGAGTAACTTGTGTTTATTTTTGGTCCAATTGTAGCACTTGATGCAAGCCACACGAAATCTTGCCACTCATGAAGCAAATGTTGATAATTCAGCTCATGTGAGTACAGTAGGCCCAATCTTTGAAGTACTTTACTGCATGTATGATTATACATGTATGTGTGTGTCAAATAACACATAAGGTCCTGTGGGATTCAAACTACCTTGGCAGATTCTTGTATGAAATAATTCTGATTTAAATGAAATGCACTTACACAGAACTCCTTGACTTCAGTCCAGTAATTTTAAAAGATTGTTGATCAAGCATTTTGGGTAACATGCAGGTACATAAAACCCAAAGGAATGCAGTGCATTTTGTTTCATATTTCAAAATGATTACCATTTCACGCTTTGGCTATTATCAGTTTTCTGTTGGATGTACCTGCGTGTATACAAAAGTCACATGAGAACAAACTCATGGTTTAAATGCTATGAGCAAAAAAACCAGAGTAAAGGCACCTTTCTATATGTATGTTTTTATGATGTGCTGCATATATGGTGCATTCATACATTTCTGAAAAATTGACTCCATTAACATGACACACGTGTGCATTGCATTTGACCATCGAAATTGCCCCCGGAGCAATATTGACAAGTATGCAATGCTTGGTGCAAGTGCTGACATGCATATGGAAAGATACCTTAATTAGAAAATGAAAAGATTTCCTTTTGGAACTTTATATTTCCTTTCGACGTTTTGTCCGACCACAATTGCTTTTGATAGGTTAACAAAAGTGGTCACAAAATGACTGATATGTGTAGCTGACTGAATTCACTCCGTACAGGCATATGAACACATCTGGTATTTGGTCTAAAAATTACTTTTTGAGTTAATTACAAAGCAGTTTGTTGATTTCTTGCAGAATTTGAAAAAGATGAGCCTCATGGTATCCCAACTTCAATTTCAGTGAGTATTTTTATGAAGCCTCTATTTACATAATCTGCATTTGTCATTTTAGAAAGCGTACCATGTCCATGGAGGCATGTGCTTTTTTGAGTCTGTATTTCTATTGGCAATTTCATGTATGCCAGAATGTTGAGAGACTTCAAAGGCCCCACTGTTTCTGCACACATCCTTGTAAGTTGAATGCTGACCGTCAAAAACCATGTGACTGAAAATCCCCTACACCTGTACATACATGTACATGTATATGTATAGGAAGTAAAGCTGACCTGGAAAAAGCCAAAGAGATTTTTTGAGAATGTGGAAATGTACATGTAGGTCATGTAGGTGTAAGCATCTTAAGCACGTGGTCTTAGGAAGAAAGGCAAAATGAGCATGCAAGTGATAATGTTGTTTTTTAAGCAGTTTTGGCTGTTTGTACATTTTGTGCACATTGCACAGGAGAAGTTGAAAGTGGTTGAGTTTGAATAACGCCAAGTATGCTTCATCAGGCTTTCAATTTCTGTAGTTCTGTATACTGTACATCTACATTGTACAATGTACGTACAAACAATGAAAACAAGATGATGCGTGAATAAGATGGTGGAAAGCTGTCAATCACTTTCAAAGTGGTCTCTTAAGGCAAATGCTTTGTGGCACATTGTCTTGAGTGTAAATTGCTGCTTTTGGTTGGTGATGAAAAGATTGGCTTGTTGTTTTTTTGCTTTAACTGTAAAATATCTTCGCTTCCAATCACTGTCTTTTGAATATTGTAGTTGGTAGAGTCTAGACTAGACGGTACATGTTTAGTAGTCCATGCCTGGCAAAGGTATTTTTGTAAAAAGCGAATGTAAAGTCGTGAAATTGTTTCAGAGTTTAGCATTCAATTAATATCTTAACTGCATGTGCACTGTATAAGCCAAATTTGGGCACAAAAATGGTTACCATTTGTTTGAAATACTTACGATCTTATTTTTCATTTTTCTCAACAGGGCTGAGGCAATTGAAAGAAGGTACGTGTACATCCTTTCATCGTTGCAAACCAAATGAAATATATAATGTCAAAAAAAAAATGGAGGGGGCATGTTGTTGTCATTACTTGATTTCTCCCAAAGTTCTCCACAACCCTTTGTGTTTGTGAACACAAATCTGTTAAGAGGTAATCAGAGAGCAATGAGATTTTTTCTTTTTATTAATTAGTTGGGTTTTTTTTTTTTGCCCCACAGCTTAGAAGTTATGGATACCCTGCAGGACCAGCTACACACACTCCAGAGGTGACGCAATCTTGTCTGTTGATGCCTGCCTCCAGATTCCACCGACTGGTACATCTTATACATCCAGTGATTCACCATTCTGAGTCCAGTGGGCAGAATTTACATGCTAACTGTCTCCAGGAACTTGTTGCTTTCTGATGAACTGGCCAAGCATTTACCCAAAGCATGCTTTGCCGTAATCCCTGACAGATAACCTGCCAGTGATAGGAATTGATTGCTCACTTATATGGAAAAAAATCAGATTCAATCAAAGAAGGAGACCAAGTCATACGTTGTGGGTGTTTGATTTAAGAAATATGTCGGCAGCTATGATTTGAAACTGTTGTGGCCAACATCTCATCTTAGCTGCAAGAAACGCTTTGGAAATTCTTGTGCATTTGTATGTTTAGAGGAACAGAATGGATAGATTCTGAGTTACAAGATATCAATTGAACCTTCTTGTGTATCGAATGTGTATCTTCTTGTGTATCCTTCTTCTGAGTATCATTGGATTCAATGATACTCAGTGAATTATCTCAGTGGGGCATTTGTTTATGTGTCTCAAATAGTGGTACCTATTTGTACTCGAGTAGTACAGTAGTGAATGGTGATGCATAAGAGAATGCTTAATGTACAATGTGCCAGAGACCTGGAGTGAGCTTTGTTTTGGTTCGGATGAGCACTAGTGTAATCAGTCCATGTGAAGTGTGTCACAAGTAATTCAGTTAGTTGTGGAGGTTGGTGGTAGCACCATGCAGGATATCTCTTTTATGAGTATAATTATGTGGTTCTGAAAAGATCTGGAGAGTACTCAATGCTTTGGACAGCATGCTCTATCTGCCATCAGGAGACTGCTGAAGTTCCAATGCCAAAGCCAAAGAGATGTAAAGAGGATGCTAACTCAGGATCCAACCAAAAGCACTCAAGCAGAACATGGGATGACAGCAGATCAATGAGGTGTGTCAGTGTGAAGGAGGGGAGCATGTGGGAAGGTTGCCAAGGGAGTAGGAGAACCACATACTCACAAAAGAGACATCCTGCATGGTGCTACTGCAAACCTCTATAACTAACTTGCTGCCTTCACTACATAAAGCTTCAAAGCTCAAGTAATTCAGTCTTAAGTCAAGTCACAAGCAATTCGAATAAACTGTGACAGAAGCATTTCTTTGTCATTGTTTACCTTGTTATGACTGGTCTTGTGAAAGGATGTTTGAAGGGACATGAAAGGACTTGTGATGGACTCGGCTGCAACACTGCAAATGAGTGTATCACATGCAGTCCTGTGCAACCCAAACCAGGACCAGTCACAGCTGGGTCAGTGACTTACATGTATTTGGTTTGTCTACCTCCATCTTACACTAGTGTTAAGTCAGGCAGTGTGTTCATGGCATAGTCACATCCTAGTCACTTTGTACAAGCAAAAAAGACTGTGCCAGCCCTCTTTCTCAGTTGTTATGCATTGATATGCACCTGGGTGCACTGAACAGGACAGGATCGGCAAAGACACTTTGTCCCAAGCTAAGCTTAGGAGATGGAGCCATGCTGATGAGAATCTTAGTGTTTTGTTGTGTGCATGTTGCAACCTAAGCACATTGGATGTGATAATCACTTTTTTATGGCATACTGTACTGCTGGGTTTATGGCCTGTGGTCGTGATGACCTCAGGTAATTTGAATATTCAAGTAACTTTATACTGTTGGCATAAGACCAGCCAATCTGGTCCCAGGGAAGTATACGGAATTAAGTCTGTTATATGTACCAAGGAAACCTTCAAAATGCAGTCCAGTGACTGGAAGGAGGGATTTACTGAAGCAACCACAAAACATGCACACAGGTGGAAACCTGTCCTCAAACATGTAGATTACACATAAGATTTTGCGATATCATGTACCTGAGTGTGTTCAGTAGTATTGTTTGTATGCTGGTATTGGTTCATGTTGATCACTGATGGTATGCATAGGACTGCACTGTTGAACATGCCCCTGGTCAGAGCAAATTACTGGTTTGAGTAGTCCTGACCAAAAGCACAGAAAACATCTGGTTCATTTACTCCATCTTAATTACAGTAAAAAGAAACTGAGCCCAATTCTTGATGCTGTTTCTTCGCTCTGAAACTGAATGTAGCTTTATCTCTTCTGCCAGGTAATCTAGACACCCAACCTCATCAACGTAAAATAAGCACAGGTAACTGGCTCCCAGCCTTAGAGAAAGATATTGTCAGTCACCCATGCTGTGCTGACTGCAGTACACGTAATTGGTTTTTAATGAGGTCACTTTACATGTATGCATAGCTAGAAAGAACTTGAATGCACTTGCAGTCTTTGAAGTACAAAGATGTCTAAATACATAGCAAAGTACTTTTATATGAAGCAGACATTTTGCTCAACTGATGTGAGTTGAATACCACTTGCATCTTATATATCAGTGGGTTCAGTTCAAAATTCTTTCCAAGTTATGTCTGTGACTGTTGCACACGCAAGGGCATAAAACACCGGTCAAATGTTATAAGACGGAAACTGACTGATTTTACTTTGTGTTTTTATTGCAGAATTTTCACTTCCACTTGATATTTTATAAAAAGTCAACTTTGAGAGGTTCTTTACATTTATAACAGTTGTAGAAAAAATGACAGAAGTAAAAAAAACAAAAAAAACAGGCAACTCATGCCAAGCATGTCAGTTGTTAAACTTGTGTTGAGCCATCCTTCACTGCTTCAGTGTTAAGATACCAGTAAGTATATAAGAGCAAAAAGAAATAAATTTAATGACGAAATCAAAGAGGATTTCAAATGAGAGGCAATATCATTTGTTATTTGTTGCTATACACATAGTGCACAGACGAAAATCCAAGTGCAATATTAATTTGGTAATGGTATGTTACACACAATTACATCAATGTGTGCATGTGTACATTTAATGAACATTACATCACAAAAATTTACTTTTGACTCTCCTTAATTAGTTTTGTCAATGTTTCAGTACTGAATTTCCTCTACACTGTTTCTTAGTGAATGCTCTTATGGAACAGCAAAGTTCTTTACAAAAGCAACATTTTTAAAATGCCAAACTTGCATTGACTGTTGTTGCAACAAAATGAAAAAATATTTTGCTAACATCTACATGTAAATCATACTAAAATTCCAATGTTTATTAAACAAAAAGAACTTGATTTGAGTTGGAAATTTTTTAAATTGAGTTTTGCACAAAGCATGACTAAAGACTGGCAAATTGGAAATGTAAAGAAAGTGAAAGGCAGTAAAACAGGTCCATGACGATAAACTGAATTTGAAACTAAGGAAGGTGAAAATAACCAGGTGGCATATTGCAATGTTGATAAGGTGCACATACATAATCCTCCATGATGCAGTAAAGTTAAATGTGAGCTAGTTGACAAGAGTGACTGCGATAAAAAATGAAAGCTGACTTGTGGTACAAGTTTTGAACATATTAAATTACCTTTGAGAGGATCCAACTTAAAAGAAAAAAAATGACTCCAGGCTTGCATTAGCCATTTGGTTTGGGTAAAATCTTTTTTTTTTGTGTAGTCACAAATTTACCCACTTACTAGATTCTGGTTGTTGACCAATGAGATGCAAGATATAACCATATACATACAGCAGACTGTTTTTGGCAACAAAAGTAATTATAATGTCACGTTACAGTATTTAGGTAGTAAATAGAGGTATTAGGTACACATAAATATACATGTAATAAAAATTTCTGCTGTTGACGTGTACCCCACAGCTTTTCCCACAGCATTGCTGATACATGTAGGAAACACTTGATTTACGCTTATCACCACAGACATTGTGGATGATTCCATCAAGATTTCTATTAACCTCTGCTGTCATTGAGTTTATGCTATTTGCTTCTGTTTGTGTAAACTGGGTTTACATATTAGCCACAAAATGTTTCAAACCCAAATGGCTCTCATGTTTCCGACTGGTATTGCGGGAAACTAGAGGTCAAAGGTTATATGTTTGCAGAATGCTTTTTCAGGTTTAAAAATGCTCCACATAAATATGCAGATGTCCAGTAATTTGACCAGAGGAATAAGGTCATTTCATATGAGAGTAAGGAAATACATTAGTTCTGTATGACTCATGGTACATACTTTGGCATGATTTACTTCGGTACAAGGTTGATGCACTGACAAGGAAGACAAAACAGTCCAGTATGAAATGTATAAAATGAAACACAATGTAATAGGCCTACACATTTTCCTTTACAATGCATCTAATCCATTAAGTTGAAAGTGTCCATGCAATGCAATTATTTTACAACAGCCCTTGAAAATGCACTTGTGTGTTTCAAATATCCTTATTTTCAATTTGTGTTGCTAGGATGCGAATGTGAATGTCCAATTTCATGAGCAAAAGTGTGATGTCATCCCAGGCACGGAACCTCAATGTTGCATTGATTTTGGCACAAAATTTGCTGCTTCCATAAATTTCCATTTTGTTAGTTTTTGTTGGTTAAGTACCTGGCTTTAAGCCAACAAGCAGCCTTTTCTCATAAATGTTTCCAAAGAATGAATTTTGAGTTCAAAAATTGCAACATAAATTTAAATCACAGCAACACATCAAGAAAAGCTTGGACAATTTGTAATGTTTGAAAAAGTGCATTTTTTAATAAGCTTACCTTCAAAAGGATGTCAAATTTTTCATACTTTGAAGATGAGTATGAAGATGCACAAGAAGGATGTCTGAGAAACATTCATTGCATGGACTCTTTGACTGTGTGACAGATGAACAGAATATTTCACTGAACAAGCCACTACAAAAAGCACACTTCGAAAATCTAACCGCAGAATTTATGAGGGAAGTACTCATGACTACCCCAAAATAACCCTAGCATCAGTTTCATTCAACAGAAATTCTGTTCTCCTGTTACATATACATGTATTTTGATATTTGGGACAAGATGTGTAAAAAAGTTGTGAATTCTTTTGAAAGCTGATCAGACATCTGTCAACAATTCTGTATAACCTAATTATGGAAAAACATCCCCTTCTAAGTTGGATCCTTTGGGTGCTTAACAACACTTTGTTTACAAGTATGTACATATACCTGCGATGGGACATGGTAACTACTACGTGCACTTTCCACTGACATCTTGAACCTTTTTGAATGATTTATTTACACCTCCATACTGCGGGGACACTCAAGTCATTTTTTTCTGTGTCTATCAGTAATACTGCAGAAGGCAATCCAATAGCACCACTGACCATCAAAGCCCATTTCACAGCACATCTGTGCACAGATTTTCTGCTGATAGTGATAGAATCATACTGATGATTAAGTCTATCACAAGTCGTGACAATTCTGATCACGCGAGAAGTCTCCCAGAAACGCCTTTGTAGTCACCCATTTTAATAATGTTGGCTGGAGACCAGATGACTTCTGATGGACTGATCCTTCATGGAGAAGGTATGGGAAAGTACTGTGTGCATAATATGGGTCCTTTTTTAAGGGGTCCTATGAGAAACTTCCACAATGGTTCACAATGAAGGGGTTATTCAGTCATTTGCAAAGTCACAGAGTTAAATTTTTCATTATGGGCTTATAAAAAATGGTCACTACTTTCACTACTTACTTCACCTTTGCTGTATGCAAAATATGCAACTTCGTGTGTTATGGAACACAAATTAGCCTAACTACAGGTAGGAAATAAGCTTTCAAGTTTTGGCCTGTGTGTTCCACTTTGGACCCTTTAAAATAAGAAGAACCATATGTGGCAGCTCAGTAACTCCACATGCACCGTGCACTGCAGTCAATGTACACAGTCAATGAAACTGAGAAAACACTTCTACTGATATAGAACCAACCTTACAGATTCAGACTTCCTCAGACTTTCTGTTCCTCTTAGAGAGAAAAGCTTGCAGTTATTTTTATCTCGGGCTAAAGTGTCAATCCCATGAATACAATGTAGCTTAATCTGCCTTCAACATACAAGTACCGTGAAGATAACTCTGGAACCTTCTCAGTGCTGTGATGTGGTTTAAGCCCCTAATTCAACGAGTGAAACTGTGGTGGGTTCCAACTATTAGCTTCAAGGTTACAACGTAACCTTGGCAACGAAGACAACAAAAGACTTGTTTCAAAGAATTCCCCTAAAATTGAGTAAGCAATGGTAATAAGCCTGCTTGTTTCAGTTCAGATACATACATGACATAAAAATATCCCTTTCTGCAATCCCACATTCATTAAGGGTTTGGGGAACTTTACAATGATATCAATCTCGGGTTTCTACCCATGTGTCATATTCAAATACTGGGAATTCCTATTTAACATAAACCAACGGTGTATAGTTGTTTTATTTTCAACATAGTTATAAAGAACACAAACAGGACTAACCAGACTCTGGCCACAGAGTTTGTTATCTAGGAAAACACTCTTGATTACTGTTTTGATTCAACAGAGGACAAATCAAAGTGGATGCTTTAGATCAGCACTTCTGTCACTCCAATGTTACAGTCAGCAAATTTCACAGGCTCCATTTATGTTATTAGAACACTGAAGGGGTAATTTCATGAGCCCTTTGCAATGATCTGTGAAAATGACAGAGGGGGCATTGCCCTACTTGCCTCTAGTCAGTGTTCTGCTCTGTATGCTTATACTGTTCCTGGGTATTTCAAGTCTGAGAGAGTATGTGAAAAGTAGGTCTGAGTGACTGGGATTCATCTGTGATATCTGGTGTTTATTATAACTATATGAAAAACGAGCTTGAGCCATGAAATCTCTTTGGACGCAATGTGAATTCTGTCTCAATAAAACCTCTTCCGATTATACTCCTGTCTCTTCTGGAAGATGAGCACACCCACAATCAGGCAGACAAAGAAGCCAAGCACACAACAAAAAATCAACAAGAACATGTTCTTGAGACTCACGGTCCAGCCACCACGAAAGGCACCACCAGGATCATCGACATGATCTGAAATGCAATTGAAAAACAACAAAGCCAAGTTTGCTTTGGTTTGCATGCATAAATCATGTGCAGCCAATTTGTTAAGTACGCATTTCCATGTTCGTCGCATTCTCAAGTTAGAGAGGGAGAAATCATGTAGCTCACAAACAGAAATCCTTTGTCATTTTACACAGGAGAATGTTAAATGGTGATGTTTCAAGAAGTTGCTACTGTGACCTTTTTATAAGCACCTGATCATCTTTCAAAAACTCCAGCTACAATTCCATCATACCACCATGCCATTAAATGTTATTGTCTTCAATACGCAATGACCATGGTACACTCCATCCATGCATGTGGTGCATCAAATCAGAGAAGGCTCGTGAGTTGTGATGTTGCCCACAGAAGATGAATGCATGTACCAATCTGTCTTACCTCTGGGTGGGGCAAAGAAGTCTGCTGATGGATTTAGACTTGCATAGTCTACTGACTTGTCTGCTCCTTCTAACTCGTACGTTTTAACAGAAATTATATCATGGTTATCTGAAAAGACAAGTTGTTAAGGAAATACAGATTAATCACATATCCATATGTGTACATTTGTAAAAACTTAATACAACCTCAAAATAAGTTGATCGTATATAATGTAATTCTGAATCTCTACCCACCAAGCCCCTGCAATCGTTCACATTAGACCCATTTGGCAACTTCCGGATACATTTTTTCCTGGGAATATGCAAAGTTGTTTCACGCTGGCAATCAAACCCAGGAAATGTGTAAACTGAGGGTGCCCATCTGGAAGTTCCCAAATGAATTGTGGGCGAAAGGCCAATCCCACAATTCCGGGCATGCGCACATGCACAAGCTGCTGTTGTTTACATTGCGCAATGCCGAGTTGACATTGCAAGTTTGAAAGGTACTGTATTTCGTTACTACACAAACTATTTGGTGCACTATTTGTGACCCTGTGACTTGTTGAGATTACGGCTTGACACACTAGCCGTGGATGCAAAAAGGTGGAGTAAGTTCAAACCTGCTGACGTTCCACTACATGAAGTAATGTGACTTCAGTGGCACTCACAATCATTTCTTGGGCTGAAAACTGATAAAATATAACCAAATTCCACTCACATTGCCTGCTACCAAACAAACTTTGGTAATAAGTTTTTCATACCTATTAAATCACGGCTGCATAACAACTAGCACAACAGCGTCCATTGGAATACTCAGACGACGAGTTTTAATAGAAAATGGCCCAATGTTAAGGCAAGCCCACAATCAACACCAATGTAGATTTTATAGACAATGCAGTCTGTCTCACTGAACACTTGGCAAGTACATGTATTCCAATGGGTGCTTGCACATGTAGCTGCTAGCATGTCTACACAGTTGTTTTGCAGTGAGGCAAATAGGTCTGTGCAGCTGAAAAATTTGCTTGTGTCAAAGCCTGTGCCTTTGATATGAGAAGCCTGTAGGTGATTTTGAAGGTGTTTTCTTGAGTTTTTGTCATTGTTTTGGGCACTTTTGGGGTTCTCAGTGGGTGGTAACCACAGCAAAACCAGTCTTTTCGCTGGAGGCTAGCGCGATTGTCAAAGTAAAAAAAAACAAAAAAGGAATAGTGTACCCCAGTTAGTGTCTAGTGCAGCCCAAGGTTTTGAATTGTTTTTTAAACGCATATAATTCACAAGGTAACTTTCCGTTTCAATTCATTCATGTCCTGTGTGATTTTCACAGTTTTATGATCATATACAGTAAAATACCCAGTGCTTGTTACAACTACTTCTGCAGAATCCATTCTGCACCAAGCAAGGATAGATGGGAAAGGCAAAGATGAGCATACCATACCTGCTAAGTCACCAGTTGCTGAGGAGATTCCAAAGAAATATCCTGTGGGTAGTTTGATTCCACTGACATCAATACAGGTCTTCCATTCAGCCTTACCATCAATGTCAGTCATTATCTGTGCAAATTTCAAAGTGAGTGGGTTAATAACTGATCCCTGTGACAGTGATCCATGTGAATGCACATGTTTAATAAAGTACCTCATGTGCCGCACATGTAGCTTGTCACAGGGTTTCCTATGGTTTTGTATGTAAAGAGTTAAAAAAAACCATGGCATCTTTCGGATGGATGGTACAAATACAGTAAACCCCTAATAACTCAAACCTCACAATCATGGATAAAACATTTGAGTTATCCGGATTTCGAGTTAACGAAAGTTCTGGAGTCTTGCCCGCACATTTACACGTACAGTGTCCCAGCACCACTACTTGCCCCCGTGGCAGTTACTGAGTGTTTCTTTCTTTACATTTAAGATTAAATTTATTCTAAAATTCATCAGTTTGCTAAGGTTTCATGTTTTTCTTAAGGAAAATTTTCGATTCAACTGATAAGTAAAACATAAACCGCTAAAACTGCGGTGCGTACGCTCCAATAATAACGGCCCAACGCTATACGGGTCTGGCTGCAGAGCGGGGCTTGGTGGGCTGCCCTGCTCCTTTGTGGTGCGATTTGCGTTATCCAATTAGCGGCCTCAACGAGGAAAGACCCAGTGTAATGAATACACTGGATCTTCAGATCAGGCTGAGCGTGAGGTACCGCAACATGCCTAGATCGCTAATGACCACTACCAGGATTGATCAGGCTGAGAGAGCGGTGTCGTAACAATGTCCTTGATCACTGATGACTGCCCCACTCACCTACCGACCGAACTGACGTGCTGAATTCGTACTCTACCTGTGGTCCTCGGCGCCCACCTTGCACCAACAGATCGGGTTGAGCGAGCTATGCGGTAACAATGCCCTTGATCATGATTGTTTGGGAGTAATGAGCCGTTCCCCTTTCTTTGTGCTGCAGGTCCCGGGCATCGCTACCAACTGCATCCCCAGACGACTCTACTGACCGATGGCTCAGCAGGGCCCGTGGGGCAATGGTCTGCCGTTTGCCCAGGGTCCCTCACCGGCTCCTGCTCGCCGAGCAGCACCCGCTCGGGAGTCGGGCCAGTCAACTCCCACTAAGCAGGCAAACGGGTTCCACAGCAGGTTCGCTTAGCTCCACCGCTTCTGCCACGGGCGAGTCAGCTAGCCAGTATGCTGCCCAGCCTCCCGTTGCCTTGGATTACGGTGCCCCTTCCGGACTGCTTCGCCATCGGGGCTTCCGACCGCCACACCTCATCCGCAGCTCTGGCGTGCCGATGGATTCTGGTCATTAGGCCATCGATCCTGACTCGGGGCGCTCCTCCCAGGAGATGACTGACCACTTGGGGGATCCCCGCCCCCCCGTGACATGATCCACATCCTTGAACTCCCATTGCCAGATCCTACGCTGTCTGAACAGGGACACTCTTTGTTCAAATGCCACCCTTCACGCCTGGAGTCGGCTGAACCCGGAGATTCCTTTAGACCGTTCCTGCATGGAGATGATGAACACCCTCGCAAAGGTTAGACGCTTGCACACAGCTCCTCCCAGGGCCCTGTCCTACTGCCGTTTTCCTCAAGAGGATGTCTCTCTCTTCTTGTCATCCCCAGATATCCCTGACGCTGCCAGAGACAAGGTCTCGTCAAATTACGGCAAGCACAACATTTTTTGGGATAAGGACAAGGCCAACCTTGAAACAGTTCTCCACCACGTGGACTCAGCGTCTTGCTTCAGCCTCCGATGTTCAGCCTTCCTCCTCCTTCTTTCGGAGTATATTGCCCGGGCTTGTGAAGAGGACTCTCTGGTCTCCCCAGACTTTGTAGGCCCAGCTCTGCGAGGGCTCGACAAGGGACTCAACTCAATTTTTGAGCAATTTACCCATATCTCCCTTCTTGCCACTTCTAGCCAACACGGTGGATGCCATGAACATCCCCTACGAATCTGTCAAGAACAAAATCATGGATCTCCCACTCCTTGGGAATGATCTTTTTGCCGGGAAGTTCAACGAGGTCCTCGAGTCAGAGGTGAAGTGTATGGAGACTACCAAGATCTTGATTCGTCAGCCTGCAGCTCCCTCAAGCCGACGGCCCCCACCGCCACCGAGACGACGGGTGGAACCAACCCCGGCTACAAGCCGCTCTTTTAATCCTCCGCTCTGGGCAGCTACTCGGCCGTCGGGCCCCGGGCGAGCTCCGCCCACAACCGCCTCCAGAAGACCCCAGTCACGCCTCGCTGGCCGTGGGTTCTCTCGCCGTGCCCCCGATCCCTCCAGGGGACAGCGCGATTCCGATCCCATCGGCGGCTGCCTGAGCAACTTCATCGGGTTCTGGCGGGAGATCACGGCGGACAGCTGGGTCCTCTCCACCATTACCTACGGCTACTCCCTCGAGTTCACGAGTCCCCCACCGTCCGGGATGTTCTTCCGTTCCACTCCTCCCCATGCGACAAATCTAAGCGCCTGGCTCTGGAGGAGGAGATCTCAACGCTATTATGCAAACAAACCATAACAACGGTACATCCAAACCAATTATCCACCGGTTTCCTCTCGTCCTTTTTCCTGACACCCAAGAAAGAACCGGGCAAATGGCGACCGATAATCAATCTGAAACCGCTCAACAATTTCATCCAGCCAAGGCGGTTTGGAATGGAGACACTGAGAGTGGTTCTGCGCTCCCTACCAGTCCCGTGCTGGGCCACCTCCATAGATCTGCGGGACGCGTATCTCCATCTTCCAATACACGAACAGTTCCGCAAGTTCCTCCGCTTCGAGTACTGCCGCCAAACCTACCAGTTTTGGGCCCTTCCCTTCAGCCTCTCAACCTCACCCAGGGTCTTTACCAGGATCACTAAGACTGTCGCCACCTACCTACGACGGCACAACGTCCTCATTTTTCAATACCTAGATGACTGGCTCATTGTCGGTCGCTCCCCCGACGAGGCCAGAGCCTGCACCTCTCTCACCCTCGATGTTACGACTCGCCTGGGGTTCCTCTTCAACCACAACAAGTTGGCCCTCAACCCAGCACAGCGGCTGACCTACCTTGGGGCAATCCTCGACCTTCACAGAGGCATCGTGGCCCCGACACCGGAACACATCCTCAACCTACAACAATGCGTCCTTCAGTTTTTGCGATCCGAGGCACCTCCGGCGCTAGCTTGGCTCCATCTTCTCGGACTAATGGCCAGTTTGGTTGACCTCGTCCCATGGTGTTGAGTGCAGATGCGGCCACTTCAACTACATCTCCTGTCTCGGTACCGCCCATAGAGCGAAATGATTTCTACCTTGGTCCCTCTCCCACCGGAGGTTCGCAATCACCTCCGGTGGTGGACCGTCAACGAGCACCTGTCGACCGGTTGTCCTTTTTCTCCCTCCAGACCAAACGTCACAATGGCAACGGATGCGTCGCTATTCGGATGGAGGCCTCCCTTCCTTCATTTCACACATCCGGGGTTTGGGACGCTTTCTTGCACAACAAACACATCAACCTGCTGGAACTTCAGACAGTATTCAATACCCTTCACCACTTCCAGCAGCACTTGGCCCCATTCTGGCCTCGCCAGCCTTGGTTCCCGAGACTGTTAAGACTCCTAGCCCAGGGAGGACATTTTTTGTCAGCCCAGGTCAAGAATCCTCCATCCAGCTCCGAGCGATTTTCACTTGACGTGTTGGATGATCATTCAGAGCGTCAGGCCTTTCTGCAGACGCTGCATCCATGGCAGCACGGGGCCGACAACTGTCCACACGGAAAATTTACAACAGTCGACTACAACATTTTAATAGATGGTGTAACGACCACAATGTTTCTCCAACTGAAGCTTCTATAAGCTCCGTTGTGGATTTTTTCATGTATCTCTTTCACTCTGCCCTCCGGATTGCCACCATCCGCAACTACCGGTCGGCCCTGGCAGCTGTCCATTCTGGGTTCAGCGACGGGTCAATGATTTCTGATAACGCTGCCATCCACCATCTCCTTCGGGGAATGTTTGTCGAGCGTCCTCACGTCAAACGGCTCGTTCTGTCTTAGGACCTTGGGAGCGTCTTGCGTGTTCTCGCCAGTCCACCCTTCGAGCCACTTTCCGATGCATCTGACCTCCATCTCAGCATCAAACCAGCATTCCTCCTGGCCGTCCTTACCTCCAGACGTGGCAGCGAACTGCATGCTCTGTCAACTGTTCAAGGTCACATTCCCTAGGAACCGCACAGAGTTCGTCTTATCCCAGCCATTGAGTTCCTGACAAAGAACCAGACACCTACTTTCCGGCCTCCAGACATATTTATCCCCTATATGACCTCTCTTTCCGGAGATGACTCTGACAAGAAATGGTGTCCAGTTCGTACTCTTAAGTGGTACCTCGCCAGGACCAAGCATCGTCGTGAACCTGGTTCCAGACTCTTCATCACTACCACAAAGCCCTTTCATCCAGCAGCGAAAGACACTATTGCTCGGTGGACAACCTCGGCCATTATCTTTGCGAACCAAGACTGGCCGACTCAGCATGACGAGACGACTTGTTCTCTTATCAGAGCCCACGACGTTCGTGCCGCTTCCACGTCCTGGTCGTACTTCAGAGGCATTTCCTTGGCAGATATATGCCAGGCGGCTTGCTGGAAATCCACCTCCACCTTCACCGAGTGCTACCTGAAGGATGTTCTGCGGAGTGAGATGGCTCACGGCGCAGCAACTTTGGGCTCGGTGATTGGGACAGCATCAAGCGCCGTCCCACACCGAATGAACTCTTCATTGCAGATACCTTTTTCTCTGGTGAGTGTTCGCTTGGGCGACGCCCGCCTATGTTCTCTTGTAATTACTCTCCCGTCGCCGACCCTCCTCCAGGATACGGTGCTACTCTGCATATGTAGGCTGGACAGGGGTATGTGAACGTAGGAGACTTGTCCCCCACATAAGTGTGGATCCGGTCTCCTAGCGATACTTGCCCCTGTCCAGCAGCTCCCGCCCATCCTTCCTCACTTTGGCTCCGGGAATTTCTCCACTTCGAAAAGACAAACATGGTGGCGAGACTGCAGTGCATTGTGGAGGGTCAAGGGGCAGCATGCATAATCAAGTCTTTTCAGCGAATTATAATAGGCACATGGGAAATCTGCATATGCAGGCTGGACAGGGGTAAGTATCACTAGGAGACCTGACCCACACTAATGTGGGGAGGATTTGGCCACATGATCATTCCTTTTTCATCGCTCGAGGGCACACTATGTTTAAAAGCATTCAAGCAAACATTCAAGAAAAATTGTTAAAATATATTTGTGTGGTTTCGTTTGTTTTTTTTATTCCCTTACTTTCCTTTTTTACCCTTTTTAAAAAATTCGAGTGAGATTTGGCAACGCAAAACAGTGCATTTCCAGCATTACCACAGGAATGTATGTCCATTACGTCCACACATGGGCTGTGACTGGACAGTCAGCATGTGAGCAGTGCACGATTGCTGCAATTGGGCAGGCAGCAGCAGCCAGGCTTTAGCAGTTGCATGCTCAAAGCTTCTTTCAGTGCATGTCGCACGGCCACCATAAAAAATCAACAACTGGACTGCAAGCTTGCGGGCTACAAATGGGCTGCAATAGCAATAACGCTTGCTTGAAAGCCAGGATTTTTATAGGCTACAGGAGGTGATCCAGTCATGACTAGTAGTTGATTACAACTGCAGCAAGTATTCACATGTCCTCAAGCAAAAAGACTAAGTACGCTTTGTAGTCGACTCTTGTTCCACCCAATGTTAGTGATATGGCGGAGGTCTTTTTAGATCGGCCCATCAACATGTTCAAAAACTTCAAGTTAAGCGGTTGTATTGGTGTGAGCGATTCGAGTTATGGAGGTATTTTGTACATAAAAGTGTATTCTTTTGGCAGGAATGAAAAATGTCTTTGAGATAAGCAGAGTTTTGAGTTAACCAACTTTTGAGTTGTTGAGAGTTTACTGTATATGCACTAGCAATGAGGTCACTTGGACCCTCATGTGGTCCCCCACAGGCCCTTAGGAGGCATAGAAGTGCACAAGTGACTGAACATGTTTCATAACACATCTCTGTCTGCAATATAAAATAAGACAAGAAACCTTTAATGGTTTCATAATTGAACTATGTAACTCTGATGTAATTCAACAAGAAATTAAGCATTTAAAGAAACATTTTTAGTTTTCCCAGATTCAGTTTAGATTGAGGTGCTGTTCACTGTTCACATCATGTAAGAGTGCTGTAACCAGTCAAACATTTTGAGTATAGTGCCTGATTAGGAACTACACTATGGAAATTATACACATGTGATGTCTAAACATTAGTCTAATTGACACTGATGCGAATTCCATGCACTAGCCTACATGTGTATTACTATTAGTCAATCCCATGTTATCGTCTTTGAGGCAACCAGGATAAAGAACCCACAAGAAGTGTGTTATAATTTACAGTACTTCCCCTTGGTTTTGGAAGTTGATGAGTTTTGACATACAGTACATGTAGAGCCAAGGGAACAAGTTTGTCATTTTTCAATACCTTGGGCATCGACTGTCCATCCTCAAACCAGTTCATATTTGTACAACGTAGCACTTCAACGAGAAGTACACAGAGCTAATAGCACAGTGTCCTTTTTATAAATTACAATGGATCAGATGGCATACAGCTTGCTACTTACAGCGAGTCTGCCGCTTAGGTATCTAATAGCAACATGCGTTTCATGATCCCTGTTCCTGAAGGGGGCATGGCAGCCAGCAAGCTGTGTGTGTGTTCCATCTCTGTCATGGTCATAGTGCAAAGTGCCGTTGTTGATCTGTGCTGATATGTATGGATGGGGATGCTGTAATCATAGAGAGAAAAGGTTTAACCTTCTACTACATCTGCCAAATCACTCCAACGTTTACTGCATGGATATCATACATGTAGCAACGGTGAGTAGCTATCCTCCTCAAAAATGTAAAGTTGCATTTAATTCCCTGATAAGCAAACAAGCAACTCACAATCAAACCACTCAAAAGAAAACATAAAAAGAGCACTCTTATTTTGCTAATTTTTTGTACAGGTAGGTTAAATTTGCAGAAAAGAATTTTACCGAAAAACATGCAATTGCCCATTACTTTTAAAGAGGATTGTATTTTCTTTTAGAAAGAGCTAACATTTATTGTTTGGTGTTTTGATAGCTGCATGAGATTTTTTAAATACTTAATGAATTACTCTCTAGCTTTTTTACTGGCTGCCAACTCGCAAAAATGTAATTTTTGCATGTTGCATCGAAACAGACTACATTTGTAGTACTTTTATTTATTAAACTAGTTTTCTTAGGCCAACCTACAGTATTCAAATTTCAACAAAGTCTGTTGTCTGATAGTATTTTTGAATAAGGACGTAGTTTTAAAGCAATTTTTCAGTAAGGGCTTTCTGACATGATGAACTGTAGCTTTCCAACCACATAGAGGACTGACTTAGAAGATTAGGCCCTATCTCCATTACAGTTGAGAATTGTTTTAGGTTTTACACAAACTGTCCACCAAAATGCAATGCAAAATGATCCTATGTTACTGTCACTACTCTCAGACAGTTGGATAGATACTTACATTGTGTGGACCATTGTGGTTGCTGTAAGTATCAAAATAAACTCCAAGACCTGTATGAAAGTCTTTGTTGCCAAACACAGGACCTGCCATAAAATATACACATCCAGAATACTAACCCGGATACTAAAGACAAGAAGGTACCAGTACCTGGGTCATTCCATGAGAGTGGCACAATTTGTAATGGTGTCCATTGTTACGTGGGTTCCATAAAAATGAACAGCTATTTCCCTGTGTGTGGATTTCAAATTATACTTCGTGCAAGACTGAATACATAGGTGTGGATTCTCCGCAAAATACTGAACTGGGTAGGAGGGAATAAAGCCAGAGTGCACAGGCATTTGATGGTAAATGTGCAAAGGTAAGATTACAAAATAAATGTTAGACTTCAGATACTCCAGTTGTGTAAAATTTAAGTTTTTACCCCTTGACGTCAGGACTTTTTTCTGAAAGCCGACTCTGAGAATTCCAGCCATGCTTGACCACAAAGGCCACCTGCCAAACCACACCTGCCAGATTCTCGGTTTGTGGCCCTGCGTGCTCTGCACACTTTGATTTACACAGTGAAAAAGCTGATTGTTCAGTGGCATGTGGCTCTACTCACCCTTCCACATTCCCGTTGCCTCTTTTCAAAGTGGGGACTATTGTGAAGCTGGTGATAATGATGCAAAATCGGCCTTTTCATTTCTTGGCAACACACAAAGGCCAATTACCATATATACAAGAGCCAGGGTCTGCCTTCTTTCACCATGTTCACTCAGGCATGGGCCGAGAATAATAGCTGAAAAGCGGGTTGAGGGATCTCAATTTTTACAGCGGCTGTTACCACTTGCTAGTGAGAAGGGGTTAAGGAGAAAAGTACTCGGAAAGTACTCGGCCGAGTACTTTCCGAGTACTTTTGTCCTAAAAAGTTAATTTTAATCAAACAGTGATGGTCTGAAGTCATTATGTTGCTTTGTAATCTTACCTTTATGCATGTACCATCAAATGCCGATGTACTTCAGCTTTGTTCCATCCTAACTAGTTAAATATTTGGTAGAGAACTTGGTTCTCAATAAGTACTCCACTACATCACTGGTAAAAGTTACCTGTGTAACAAGGAAACCATCACAAATTGTGTCCCAACCTCATGGAATGACCCACCTATCTACCATACATTACAGAACAAAGTGCCTTCATATTTAGTGCACATAATACACATGTACATGGAACTGGAATGAGCAGCAAAATTAGACTTCAGTCCACGTTAATTGTCTAAACTACATGAAACAACTATGCCATTTCCAACGGTACACTTTGCACTTCTGCTGGATTTCATTTTATTTTAACCTTTCACTGATTTTAATTGTTTCAAAATTGCTTTCTTAAACTTGTTTTGTTCAGCTGTCAATTTTATGATTCAATGGATATCAACCTTATCTAAGTGAGATGAAACTGCATACTTTAAAAATACATCAGAATTTCAAAGTTTCAAAGGATTTCTTGCAGTGTTTCACAGCTGCATTCACACCAGTGTCACTGCCAATGATGGAGCTGAAATAATTGATCCGCTGCAAAAGTATGAGGTTACTGCTAAATGCATAGACTCACAGGTGACTAAACAATCAGACTCAGAACTTATTTGAGAACTCACAATGAGGGAATAAAAAGGAAAAAACAACTTTCATTGATCTGGTATACATCCAAACGAAAACTCAACTTACCAATCTGCATTCTCTCTTTAGTGTACCAGATTGCAAAGCCATCACCAAAAAGTGTCTTGCCTTGCCCATGTACTTTGAACTCAACGTGAATTTCCCAGTTGGGGCTCCTGTTTGACTAAACAACGGTTTGGATGTGGAAGTTGAATAGAAAAGCAGTTTGTTATCGGCTGGAAATATTTGAAAACGACAAAGAAGTATTTTTGACAATTCTTGTGCATGTTGGAGAAGAAATTGAATAGTTTCCTGTTACAATATGTTCCATATGTACACAAAGATGTATATCCCTAGATGTCTATTGCAACATTCAGACAGCTTAACAGAAAAAATTCAATTATGACAAGGGCCAAATTCATAGAACTGCTTAAGCACAAAATTTGCTTAAGTGCAAAAACCTTGCTTAAAAAAACAAAGGCTGCTCAAAATCTATGTGATCGGATTATCATGCTAACCAAAAGACAGGTGAACACCATTCCAAAACAATATACATCACATGGAGTTTTGGCTGGTAACCTGATTTGTCAAGCAAGGCTTTTTCATGCTTAAGCAGATTTGTGCTTAAGCAGCTCTATGAAATTGACGCAATAAGTCAAAGGTCACAAGAGCCACTTTTGAGTTACAGGCCTTTCAGAGAGTATTGTACAATGAAAGTCAGTAGGAACCCTTAACATTTTCTCCAGAAACAAATGTTTATATTCATTATGATATCAAAATACATGATAAATACTGTAAACTCAAAGAGCTTTACTTATTCCAGTGAAAACCATAACAAACTTACTGAAAAAATGGCCGTGGCTCATTTTCAACAAGATCTTGGGAATCCAAGAGGAGTTTTAGATGGTGTTTATAGTGTGTCATAAGAGACATGAGATATGCGAGCATGCACAAAGAGAACTGTTGATCATCCTCATGTGGTGAACATATACCGGTACATGTACATTAATGTTAACATTAACTTTGCCCAATATTGCATCTAAAAATACCCAGCTACTTAAAGTTCTGTCGAATTTTGTTGGCCTGAGATGAACAACTGAAAACCTTCCAAACAATTGGTGTGGTAATTTGCCAAAACCCGGCACAACAGGGCAATAAGTCAAAATCAAAATTCTGCAGTCAAAACCAAAGTCAGAAATTTGTACCCAACATTCTTCAATGAGTACACACATGAACATGTATATCAGGAACATTTGTGGCTATATCCTCCTTTAGAGACTTTGCTTGATTTCACAGAACACACCACATGTTTACATTGGTATCTAAAAACATATTTGAAGGAGGTACTTGTACATGTAGAATCCTGTTTGTGAGTGGACGCAGGCAAATCACTGGTACACATTTCACACCTAATAGTTATCCATAAACTCCCCAGGGAGCTGAGATAGCTTTAGGACCAGTTCAAACATACTTTGCATGAAAGTATCAAATTTGTCAAATTTATATACACTATACAATACTACATGTATAACTGTTAAAATATGGCCAAACACTGCTAGTTCAATCTGAACAGAAAGCAAGAAAAACATTCATCTAAGGAACGGAATATATTGCCCTCCATGGTCAATGCCAAACTGACAGGGATGCCTTAGAGCCCTTGACTGATGCAGTGCTGCTCATACAATGTACATGTATGTACACATACACGTATGGTACATGTAAAACGTGTGCACTTACATGTACTGTATGTGTACCCTGATCACTACCGAAGGCTAAAATGCCTACTTTAGTTGCGAACAATCATCAGCATTACTTCAAGCCCCCCCCCCTAACACTAATTTTAGTTGATGTTTCAGTGCCTACCACTTTGTTCCAGATGGCTCCTTGACGACTCTGCCTATCTGGGGTGAGTCGGATGTAATTATTGGTGATCATCGTGTGCCCTTGCATATCCCACATTGGAAGACTGGCACCAGATCCTGATCAACAGTCATAAAAGAACAAAAAATGCTCTTTAAATGTACAAGTAGTTCTAAAGTCTCAAGTCCAAAAACAGAAGTTTTCCAGGCAAGAAATAAAGATCAACTCCAGTGTTCATGTTTATGGGAAAGCAAATCATGAAGCATGAATCAAGTGCCCATGGTAAAAGTTTCCCTGAAGAAAGTGTACGTGTGTATTGTCTGCTCAACACTACACACCGGTGTCCATATTTTTTGTGACTCACATTTCTGCTGTTCCCTGGCGGGCATTGTAAGAATGGACCTTTCCCATGAAATGTGCAAATAAGGCAGGCGCATGCGCATTACCAGCACTGGTTGGCAAAGTTACTTATATCTATAACATTACAATACAAATCTCCATGCGTGCGTCACTATCGCCGTTTCTGTGCTAGTATACTTTGACATAAGTGCCAAACTTAAAGACAAGGAACTGTTACTTTCCAACCTCAGGACACTGATAACTTCACTTAGTTTCAAGAAAAGCATGCTCAAGTATCGGGCAAAGGCTGTAATACGGTTTTGATTGACTTCCAATGCACCAGGTTATGGTTACTATAAGCTCACCTACACTACCGACGGTTTTGACGGCCGCACTTGCCAACCAGTGGTAGTAGTGCGCATGCGCCCATCCAATTTGCATATTTCGTGGGAAAAGTCCATTAAATTAAGGTGTTGTGACTGACTTAGAGGGAGATATGAGGTATGCATGATGACAAAGGAATTCCCGTAGCTACGCCTCATCTGCATTAACTCACAGCTATAGTACAGACATCATTGCTCAGCTTTTATTTGCCATTCGACACTGATTGCAAACAAACAAGCACATGGCTATTTTGAATAACTACATGTATGATTGAATCCTATTTTTCTATCTTTATGAGTTTATAACACTGAGATAATGCGGGACTTATTGCTTGTATGAAACAGGACATGCTTTAAAGGCAGTGTACAAGAGCTGCAAAACCTCAAAAACAGTACTGTTGAATTATCTCTCAATATCTTACTGAGAAATAATTAAATAATAGGGCCAAATAATCTGTGAAATTTTCATGCCCAAAACGCTGTCAATTGTAAGAAAAGATCTTCTTAAAACACAATTTGTTTATATACCACAACCGTTAACAGGCAGAACAAAGATGTGTGTGAGGGTTTATCTATTGGAGGAGTCTATATTAATGGGTGAAAATAAGCACTGAACACATGTGTTTGGTATGCCCAAGCACATTTTTAAGTGATAAAATAGATTTTTAAAATGTAACTAAAAGGCTTAAGGAGAGTACGGACCACTTTGAAATTAAAATTTCGTCATGAAAAAGGAATTCACCTCACATGAATATATCACCATGACACCATCTCACTATCACCCCTTCAGATAGTCATATGGTTCAAACTATGCACACTTCGCAACATGGCTGATTCTTTTTCAGCCCCGTGGCCAAGCCTGTTTTCTCTAACAAAATCTGCAATTTTGAGACATTTAACCTTCAATTTTTGCAATCATAACTCTCACGCCCAAAATATGAGGGTAACTGCCACACTTACTGATTTACTAAGCATTTATGACTTGCACTGACTGTGTGTGGACAGTTTTTACCTACCTGTATGGGATGAATCATGACTGTGTGGTTGATACTTGTTGTGCATTTGTAAAAACTGCACTTTTTGAGGGCCATAATTGGTCTGCAGATCGACCTTATTTGTTCGTTATCAAGGCACTTAGGAACATCCTGCGGCCCATGGATTTTTACAAAACAAATTACACGCACTGCACTTTGAGTGTTAAAAACAAATATAAGCATTTTTCTTGATTTTCTCAAAGCAGTGAACTCAAAAACATGAAATAAGTTATGGAATGATACACAAAGTAAATAACAAACCCCCAAATCAGTCAATTTTAAAAAAATAAAAGTTTGTACAAAACATGTACTCCACCTTTAAGCTTCATATATCTGAAAGAATTGTTAAAATAGCTTTTAAAATTAAACAGTTTAAAAATGTTTATTACAAGATGACCAATGACCTTATTAGTCACACGACAGCCTTGAAAAAAATTAAATAATTCATTAATGATTAAGGGAATTAACTACTTAATTCATCTATTTCAGTTTTAGCAAGCATTAAACTTCTGCAAGAAACCTGGAAATACTTTACAAATAGAAAAATTATGTAGGTTTTACGCAGGATTTATTGTAAAATTTGAGAATTTTGATCACAAACTCTCAAATTGGTTCCTACAGGTGTGCTAAATACAGGAACCATAAAAACCACCAAAGAAAAAAGAATAAAATGGCAATATAATTCCTATTTTGCAGTATCCTTGCATAATCTACACACTTCTAAATAATTTGTTCAAGCTCAAACTATAGCATCAGTCCCAACTATAGTTAGGCCCATCCCAATTATGGTGCTCTAGTTGGACTGGCCCAACGACAGCACAGATGTCCAGTGTGTGCCATCAGGGCCATAGCACATATGATGTACATGTACCAAAGTCACTTGTGCTTGCAGAAACAAGTTTGTACTGTAACATTACAGAAAAAGTACCATAATTTTTGAGGAATTACAGTATGTCAAGTACATGTATGTGCTGCATGAATTTGGAGAAGCTTACATACAAGAAATTATATACAGTAATAGTCTGGCCAGCCCAACTCAACTGCAGCACTTTCGCTGCAACTGGAACAGACGCTACAGTCTATAAAGGTGTGTGACGGTATAATTGCTACAGGTCCTTAATTTCGCCACCTATTGTTTAGTCTGATTTAGTCACGGAAATAAGGGACCTGGCAACTATAGTCATGCACGTCAGTTGGGGCGTACCACCTCAAGACCATGATAGGGGTGTGCACAGATGCGACCGGCTCTAGAAAAATGGGTAATAAGTCGCCAGATTCAGTTTATGAGTTTTTGATGTGGTTGGATTCTGAACATCAAAAGCTACAATTTGATATATGAATGACCCCTGTAGTTCCTGAGATATATAGATATTTGTATCCACATTTTCGGATTCAAGAAAAGCACTTTTCGAGAAAAAGCTTATAAAGTGTAGCGCCTGGACATGCAATGTTATAAAGGATTTCCTACTGAATGATCAATTTTTCATGTTTATTCATCAGTATCACTGTTTGTAGTCACAACTTCTGAAAATATAGATATCAGAGAAAGTATTAAAGGAAAAAACACAAACTCAGGTTTTTGAAGAAATTTTGCCCTCTCCAAATAGAACAGGCTATTATGTGTTTTGGCACTGCGCAACTTATTACTCTTTTTGCAGAGTGGGTCACAAATGAGTGAGGGTGCTGCTCATTAGGGAACTCTTTTTGTTAAATAGGAAATTGTGATTAAAATTTATCTTTTTCTGCATGCCTCTCCTCTATTTAATTTCAAATTTCAAATTTTTTTTAATTTCAAGTGAAGCCAACAATGAAGATGATCAACATGATCAAGATTTTATGAAAATATGGATTTTAAGCTTTTCAGTCATGTCAGTCAAAATCCACACTAATTTTTGTGTACAAAAAATCAGTTTGCTCTGCATTTCAACGATTACACATGAACAAAAAAGGTCCCAAAAATCACAAAATATCCCTACTTTCATGAATTTACACATGTAATACTTCTTTGCTTAATAGTACTACCGCGGCCATGAAGGCGGTAGGCCTAATGTTTTAAATACTCGGCAGCATGGTTAACATGTGTGACGTGGCATATTAACAAACAGTTGATCGGATGTTTCCAAATTTATTTACCTGTATATGGCCGCATTAAAGAATGTTCTCGTTTGAAATAATCTGCTGGATTACCTTGACAGACAACAAATGCGTAGAAATGTATAAAAACAATGTGAAATGTTGCACAGAAAAGGATCAGCCTGGGCGCCGCCATCTTGAATCTGAATCCGACAGCGGCAACCTTATACCCGACTACATGTATTAGGTTATTCTGGCTTAAACACAAATGTTACATTACGAGAGATTGTGCGGCACACCGTACTGCCCGACTCTGTTGGAACGAGCCTGACAGTGACTGCGCGCGTGACTAGTAATGATGATTACAGCACAGGAAGTCTTGATTACAAAACGTTAGTATTCCTGTCAAATCATCACTTGCCATAACGCCCTATAGGGCGGCCGGTTCTCAATAAATAGCAACGTCTTAAAACCAAGACTACACTACGTGTTGTGAACGACATTTACTTGTACATAGAACTTTAGTGCATGTACTGTACATGTACATGGCCGTTGTGATTCCTAGCTCTATGGTACCTGTATGAGCATGGAGCTTTTATATAGCAACGTACATATGACGCGTTTCTCCTCACATTGACATTAATGATCAACTGTTGATGTGAAGTGCACGTACACCGTGCAGTGCACCCATCTCACAGGCAGCAAACTAAATCGATCGTTTCACTTCAGACTTCGGGTTCTCAGCGGTAAGTGATTGTTTTGCCAGTGCAGTGTTGACTAGGCTTGCGCTTCGGCACTAGGCCTACCAAAAAACATGGTGATGCATTTTACCATGTAGCATTTTACCTTGGGACACTCTGTTCCGAAGGAACTGTTTTAATGTGCATGCATGTACGGTGTTATACTGCATGCATTTCACGGGGGAGGTTGTGAATTTAATCAAATTACTTAACTTGAATCCAAATTTCTTTAATTTTGTAAAAAAAAGATATAAATGATAGAAAATTAACAGGCATTTGCAAGATTTGGAATAAGATTACTTGTCTCCAAGTTTTATAGAAACAGAAAAATCGAATATAAATTTAAATATTCTGATTTGTAAACCCAACCCTGCTAAAAAGTGTGATTGTTTCAAAGCACATTCTTTGCTTCAATTTCTGAGCATACATCTAATTGGTACATCGGTACAAGCTTACTTTTAAATGCAGAGTTATTTCATTTTGTTTTGAATTTTATGTGTTATATTATAGTTTTTTGGTGTTTAATATGGTTTGAGATTTCTTTATCTCAGAGCATTTTTTTTTCATTTATTTTACACACTTTATAAACTTTCAGAGATTTGGTACATCTGCCCAAATTGGAAGTCAGCACAATGGAGCGTAAGTCAATGAAGCAAGCAAATGGAGAAGTCCTGTCTGATACACTCAATGGAGGTAGCATGAGTGAGCTCACCCATGCTGTCCAGGCAATTCAAAGCAGGGCATCGTGGTGGGATTTGTATGGGGTTGACTGGTGTATCATTGCATCAGGGTTTGCCCTGGTGCCCCCAGGTCTGTTGCTACTTGGCTATCCAACATGGCCCCCCTTTGTTGTTGGTATCCTGCTCATGGGGTTCTTTTATGGCATGGTGAAAACCAAGATGGCACACCTTGCTATCCATTCAGCTCTCTGTCGCTCCAAGATTGCCAGTCACTTCTGGGAAGTTTTCTTTGTGGAGTTTCTGGGCTCATTTTCCGCTGAGTTCTCCAAAAGCACTCATGTTAAAATTCACCATCCTCACACCAATATCATTGGGCTGGGTGACTCTAGTACCTGGCGAGTCCCATTTCTGCCCTGCCTGATCTACATGTTTGTGGCACCCCTTTTCCTACCTCCTTTGTATCCAGTTCTGGCAGTTGTTTTTCTCCTCCAGGAGGAGAAGGTGAAGAAGGCCGTACAGTGCGCTGTCGTGGTCACATTAGGCCTTATTGCCAACATCTCCCTCCTAGTGTATGTATCAGGCCTATCACTGACATCTGCTGTGCTTAGCCTGTTATCATCTCGTGCAGTCATGGAGATTCCCTACATCCATGTCAACGTTTTTCAGCACATCGGCCTTCCCATGTACCTCCCTGAGAACCGCCCACCTCGCCTGTACATGATGTCCTCGGGTGTCCTCAACCTATCCCACAATCTCCTGTTGGACTGGAATTTTGGGCACTCACTCATTGGTTGCCACATCGAGCACCATCTTTTCCCCAAGCTGTCTGACAACATGTGTCTGAAGATCCGGCCAATTGTGAAGAAGTATCTGCAGGATCACAAGTTGCCCTACCACGAGAAAGAATACGTCAATCGACTCAAGCTCTTTGTCAAGGAGTACAAAGCCTTAATGGTCAATGCACCTCCAATCACTGAGTTTATTGGAATACAGTAGTATCAAGCATAATTTCTTGTTCATATATCAACCCCCCATCATTTTCATCATTGGACACTCTATGTTTAATTGGTAAAATTAAGAGAAGAGGGAACAAGATTTGTGTAAAAAAGCACATAGAATGCAAAACGCTGTTTTATTCTTGATCACTGCCTCTGGTTATAGATACATGTAGGTGATGGATTTTATCTAAACTTTAATACAGTATCAAATTATTTAAAGTGTGTATTGTATATTGAAAACATAAATTTATTTGAAATGTATATGAAAGAAATGGTTTGACCGTTCTTTGAATTTTTCCAAGCTTACTTCTGCACACCATGATTGTTCACATGTTTACACATGGCTTGATTTTCCAGCTTATTAATCAAGCCACTCATCATTAAGGATGAGACAATGGGAGGGGGAGATTTGATAAAAATAAGTCTGGGTTTTCCTTAATGTAGCTTTGTTTATATCTCCAGCTAATTAGAAGCAGGCTTTTTAAATAAGCCTTTTGGTACATGTCCTTAACTCCAGTCGTGCAAAACCTACATGTAGCAGGATATCACAGTAGGCAAATTCTGCTGGATTTGAGTAATGAGACCAAGAATAATTACTATTTGATTCTATCTTTCGGGTTCTGTCGGACCAGGGAGGGGGCACCTTTTGATGACTGGATTCTATCTTGTAATCTGATTTATTTGGAAGGATATCTGAAGAAAACAAAGGATACTTAAGAAAAAAGGGAGCTTGGGCTATTGCAGTCTTTCCTTTCGTTAAAGCTTGCTGACAAAGACTTCTTGTAGTTTCTTGTAGTGTTGAATTTGTTCAGTTGGTGTAAATGCACTAACCTTACATACCTAGTGTGGACTTGTGAACAAAAGATGTCCACACAATGCAGGAAAGGAAGATGTTCTGTGGACTGACTTACATTCACAAAATGTTTCCCCTTCTATGAAAAAGAAGTTTAGAGGTATTGGGGGGTTTCACATATCTGTCGTAAAAGGAAGAGGAACAGTCAGGGAAACATTTTACAAAAATCCAGCTGAAAATCATGTTCCCGGAAAAATGAGTATTCCACTGAGTTTTCTTAACTACATGAAAACAAAAGAATGTCCATTCTAGGTATGTAACGTAAGTTGGCCTGAATGGATGAGTATTTACTTCAGTTTTTCAGTTCTCTAGGTCATGCTTTTTCATGTCATGGTACTGTTGCATTGAAATTTTCATGTACATGTACATAATCTTTTCATATAACAGCACATGAATCTGTTGACTCAGTAACAAAATGCCAGCACAATCAATGTTTGCATGTTTATTTAATGTCTGTTTGCCATATCTGCAAAGTGCAAAGTTCCTGCCATTGTGTTCTTTATCAACTGCTCTCTTACAGTGTGTGATTAAATTAAAGATTTCGCTTGTTTTTCTTCTTTTTTTCCCCCAAATCAACCACCTTCTTTGTCATGTTTATGGGGAAAAATCATCTCCCCAAACATATACAATGCATGTCAAATTACACTGCAACAACTATGCAATTGTAGTGGCCCATTTGTGAATACACATCACATTTGAGTGTAATTAGTCTGCAGAGGTGATGTTTTACAAATGTAGTAATATTACAAAAACTTTGGTTTAATTATGCATGACAACACAAATGTACAGATATGTTTCAAGCAACATACCATATCATATCAACCTACATGTACACATAGAGCCGGCTCATAGTTCAATTGTTTCTTAATCCTTACAAATGAAAATGTTGCAATTTTACATGTCTCATTTTGAAGACTTTTTATGTGCCTTTAAGTGTGTGTCTTTTCAGGAAAAGTACTTTATTGCTTGTCTGATTCTCAGTTTGTTTCATGCACTGGAAGTAGACTGCCTGGAATGATCTGGCCAATGTAAGAATGCCAGTGTGTATTAGAGAGCAAACAACTTAGCCCATATTGGTTTGTATGAATAGTTGTAAATGCATCATCAGAGGAATGTAGCTAACAAAAATTGTGTTTCATGGGATGACTGAAAATATACAGTGATTTGTCAAGAAAAAGTGGTTGTAAGGGTGGATCGATAGTGCCTCCCAAAATAATGAGAAAAAGATGAATTTCTGGTCTATTACATTTCTCTTCATTCAAAAAGGTTGCAAAAAGCCCCAGAATGCATCCTCGACCCTCAGAATGGCTGCAAAAGGTACATGAAAAAAAAATTCCAAATTTTGGGGCTCCCCCACCCCCAAAAGATTTGGTTCAGGATTGGACCTTTGTAAAGTAACTATAAACCAAAGCACATATTCATTCATGTTGCAGCTGCATTTTTGACACACTCTTTTAACTGAACATATCAAAATTGTTCACATATACATGCAGTTCCAAGGTGTTTCAAACTCTTTAAATCTTTGCACAAGTGCAGGTAATTTTTGTTCTTAGTGAGGGAATTCATAAACCCCAATAGTCTTAATTGATGAATGTCGGTCATCAGTACATTCACTGGACAGTTTTGAAGTCAACTCATCTTAAGATATACCATTGCAAGTCCTTTTTGGTCCAGTGTAAATTTTGAATGTTTATCAGTGAAAGGGTTAGATCATCCAGAGAACTACCTAGGGTTATATGGAGATTCTGATCCAAAGTTCAGTGTACTTGTCATTGAGATCTTTAGGTTGAATACATTGTCAAACATTCATTGTACATAGGTCATTGTCTTTTACAGAGTATCTGATTTTATGTATTATGATGTAATCTTATGACTAATATTAAACTAGACAGATTTACATGTATGTGTGTAGCTTGAAGTGCATTTGACTTAAAGATTTGGGTGTGTGGGGGAGTGTGTAAAGGCCATCAATCATGCAAAAGTTTTTTAAAAAGTGGTAATGTAATGTTGAATTGATATATATTCCCACTTGCCTGTACATAATACACGTACTTGCTGTTTAGAACCTTACACACCAAAGAACATTATGCAGTAACAGTGTGGTTGTAGTATCGCTGATGTGTACTATTTATGGAAGCACAATAAAGTCCACACAGAACAATTCTGTTAGTACTGATTATGTGGCATACTGTTTTGGAAGTGATAAATTCTTTCAAAGGTAGCTGCTGAGTTATGTTTTAAGAAAAGGAAGTTGTTTGTACGTTTGATGCTAGATCTGTCCGTTCAAGCTAAAAGAAAATCTCAAAATACAGAAAAGGACAATAAGATTAATATTTAGAATCCTTCTTTTGTTTTTGGGGTTTTTTTTGTTGATTGGGTTTTTATAACAAAATTGACAAAATAAAGATATTCCAAGTTCGTTTTTATGAGTAATATTTTTGAAGTTCAATTTTATGAGATATAAAATCGAACTTAGAAATATACCTTTTGAAAATTAATTTGGAAACAATGTATTTCATAAAAAAATTGATCAAAGACATTTCTCGTAAAACTTTGCCTTTCCAAATACGTGTAGAAACAATGTTCCTGAAAATGACCCCCAGAAGAAGGAACTGGAGAATAACTACGGAGGGCGAAAAGTGGCCATCTGCTTTTCTCCTTCGAACAAGCAGAAATGTGGGTCGAACGTTTGACAACAACCATGAATTTTACTTTTTTGCTTTTTTGATACCGGAGGAGCAATTTTACGTAGGCGGCTGAAAAGTTGCCATCAGATTTTCTGCCTTCCAAGGGTCGTGAACGGGGTCGTGAACCTCAGGTTATGACCATATCCTTTTGGGGGATTGAAGACGTATAAACCAATAATTGCAGTCCACCCTAATGTGACCCTATCTTTTCACATGTTTTCCTTGGACCAAGCAAACTTGTGTATCTATAGCTGTAAAACTGTATTTCCTTTGAGATGCTGTTTTCTGCCTCACAGGGACACTGATACTGCTGCATGGGATTGGTCCGCAGAAAACATGGTGAAGCATTGGTTTCTATACGTCTTCATCCCCCCTACGAACGGAAATGGTGGTAACCTACAGGTTCATGTATGGAGGTTCAAAAGTGGACATGTTGCTTTTCTACTGTTCAAAAAGTAGATCAGACGTTTTACACAACGAAATTTTTCTGCTTTCTCACAACCAGAAAAGGAGATTGAACGGTTCGCCAAGATGCATTTTTCTACCTTTTCATGTTCTTGCCACCAGAGAAATTAAATTTACTTTCAAGTCTACAGTTGCAGTTCGAAAACGGACGTGTACTTGTTTACCTCCCACAAAAAGTGATTGGACATATTCACAAGTATTACGGCGGTTCAAAGGTGGACATGCGGTTTTTCACTGTCAAACTAGGAGAAAATCCCATTGAATGTTGTTTTGATAGTGTACAATATTCTGCTGCACAGGAAAGCCGATTGAACGATAAGCTCATCCGAAACGCATATTCTAATTATCAGCTTTTCCGCTACAAGCAATTTATATTTAAAAAAAATACACTGGCGTTTCAAAAATGGACATTGTGCCTTCTGCCTTGCAATACTGAAAGCTTAATTGAGTGTTTTTAAAGAGTCTGTCTTTAATACTTTTCGACACGGCGGAACAATTCTTTTGTAGTGGTCTGAAACTGGGCATCTGTTTTCCTGGGTCTCCGCCACACCCAAAGGTCAGCGTGTCAAAACAAAGTCAAGCAATTTCAACTCTAAATTTCAGGGATAAACACCCTTCTACCGATTGTGGGGATTTTGTTTCAAAAAATGTAATTTAAACATTTAATTTTTTTTTATATAAAGTACATAGATAGTTTTCTCCCTTAAATCTATAAAGCATTTAGACATTATTAATGCCTAAATCTACATGTTCCATGCTGCAACCCCTGATAATGTAACGGTACAGTCAATAATATCTCTTTTTACATCCAACACCTAGCTAAATTCCACCCGGCTTGTATTATTCAGTAGTGGGCTGGCTGACACAACTTGTGCAAAGTCGAAGGGCCTGGGTTCAGTCATATACACGATAATGGACCAAAGCTGGTATTCTTCTATAAATACATGTACATGTAGTTAAACCGATAGATGATCTGGTTGTGCAGCGACTGTTCTTTATTATTTCAATTATTGACGACATCTGATCGAAAAAGGTAAGCTTTTACCCATCTTATCCCATCCCAGTGATACAAAAGCTAGTCTTCCAAATCCGCCCAATTAAACACTGACAGCTCCAAGAGACTGGGCGCACGCGGTGTCACTGAAAGAAAATTGTAAATATCATTCTGACTGGGTGGCCCGGCCCACATCCGGTGCGCTATTGGTACTCACTTATCGTGACCCTAAGAACTGCCTGCCTGGGCACGCAATGATTCAGGAAGCTTTGCGGATTGGACAAATTCCGCCCCGTTGACAACCGATCGTGACGTATAATGAGCGCGATAGATGGACCAGTTGGGTAAAGGCGAATAGGCCTAGAAGGACAGCATGCAGATGACCACTTTTGGACCACTTTGTATTTAAAATGTTCAATCTGCTCTCAGAAAACAGAAAAGTGGAAAAACATATTTTGTGCGATCTGTTCACTGAGTTTTCTCCATGAAGCAAAGTAAAACCACAATGTCCACTTTTGAACCGCCAGTGGTAATGTCGGATAAATTTTTAAAAAATCTTATTTTAGAAGCAAACCTAGAATACAAGGAAATGCTTATCAGTTTATTATTCAGTCTGCTTTTCTTGTTTCAAAAAATGGAAAAAGCTTTTTACAAAAACGTTCAGTACGATTTTGTCCTATTTTGTCAGTAGAAAAGCAATTGTCCACTTTTGGACTATATACGATTATAACCAGTCAGTTTTTGTACGAAGCAGAAAAGTAGATGTCCGTTTTTGGACCACCACTGTAGACTTGAAAGTAAATTTCATTCTGGTGGCAAGAAGAAAATTACATCTTGACAAACTGTTCAATCTCCTTTTCTGGTTATGAGAAAGCAGAAAAGTGAAAAAAATCGCTGTGTAAAAACGTCCGATCTGCTTTTTTGCTTTTTGAACAGCAGAAAAGCAAATGTCCACTTTTGAACCTCCATATTCATAACCCCATTCACTGACCATCGAGGGTACAGTCCACTAATTCAAGCCCCATTGAATGCAGTGTAAATTCAGCACTGTTCAGGGCCCAATAACGTGCATACCAACATCCCTGAGATTTTATGAAATGAAATTATTGTCTAGTCCCTTATCTTTCATTTTCTTTTCAATTTTTTTGTGGGTTAACCAATTACATTGTTAATTATTCCCACAAAACAAAACCACCCCCGGAATTTTCTGAAGTCCGATTGCAGCCATTTTTCGAGTGGCAACCCTCAATTTTTTCGGGTACTTCGGACTATTTTTCAACCGTAATTTTTTAGCCATTCTGCTCTCATATGAAAGCTCAAAGACCCAGGGAGTTCATCCTGGCAGCAATTTACACAATCTCACCATTTGGGGGCCAAACAATCTCCTTTTCTAAAGATACTGTGGGAACACTTTTAATGCTAAAGAGCTAGCCAAAAATTAATTCTCACTTGAATTAGTGGTCTGCACCCTTAAGGACAGAAAAGCAGATGGCCACTTTTCGGCCACCTATGTAAAATTTGCTTTTCCGGTATCACAAAAGCAGAAAAGTTTATTTCACGGTTGTAGTCAAAACGTTCAATCCACTTTCCTGCTTGTTTGACAGGTAAAAAGCAGATGGCCACTTTTCGTCCTCCATAATATAACTATTAAGTTTGGGAAAAATTCATCTCGTACTAACAAAGTTGGAAAAAGTAGTTTCATGGAAATTAACTTAACAAACACTAACTTTTCGAAAATGTAAAAGTGATGACACTTTATGTCTTTCTACTTTATTTTAATTTGTAGTGTTTAACGAGTGTTTCGCGCAGTGTGCGTGTGCCATGCACGCTATATTCTGCTGTTAGCTAAATTAGCGCCCTCTGCAAACAATTACGTGCTGTTGGGGAAGTCCCCACCGAAACGGTCTTCCGTCTTCCGCCAAGTTCACGTACGTCCATGGTCCATTCATCTTTTGCAGACTTGTACTAGGTGACGTCTCGAAGGAGACAACAATTCTAACATTCCAGTTATCATCTAGTGATCGCTGGTAAGACACGTGTTCACCATGATCATCAAATATTTTACGTCTTGATTATGAAAACATGTATCATTACATTGACATTGTATGCTGACAGCTCCGCCTTGTAAGTACATCTAATAAATAAAATATGTGATCATGGAAGATTGTTCAATGGAATCCGCTATCCTGCTAATCGACTGATTGCACCTACTCAACTCGTCGGTTACAGTTTGTTTGAGCCAATTTGAAATTCGACTCCATCTTTCAAAAAGAATGCTCACTGGCGATGGAGCAGTGTCAAGTGATACCACTGTGCTGTTTTTGCTCAAACTAAAGGGACTAGGTTGCAGTTAAATAAACTTTGTTCATGGAAATTTTTGTCAGGACAAATATTGGGAAAAATTGAGTGTGGTAGCTATCAGGGTTTTTGTCATTTATTTGAGCACGAAATATTAAGGTGAGGTCATTCTGTTTGTTTGTTTGTTTGTTTGTTGGTGTGTTGGGTTGTTTGTTTGTTTGTTTGTTTGTTTGTTCGTTCGTTCGTTTGTTCGTTCGTTTGTTGGTTTGTTTGTTTGTTGGGGTGTTTGTTCCTTTGTTTGTTTGTTTGTTTGTTTGTTTGTTTGTTTGTTTGTTTGTATGTTCCTTTTACACTCATTTATACTTGAGTACGACAAAGTCATACTTGGTGCACTTTGTAGAAAGCAAATGAGTATGGTCTTGTAGATGATGACACACAAGAGCAAGCCACCTTTTTCAAAGGCGTCCGTTAACACCCAGCCTCAAAATGCGATTTTTTGGTTGATTTTCAAGTAAAGATATAGATTCTGTGTCATTTTCCAGGATGGGTTGGATATTTTTGTTTTGGTAAATACATATAGTTTATTAGTTACATGACCAGTGGAGCATCCTGACACATTTTTTGCTGTTTAGAATCTCTCCAAAAATAATTGGATGACTGTCCAATCAATCTTTATTACAGTCTTTTTCCCAATTTGTGGCATTTCCCAATCCCCCATCATTGCATCTCTCTAAACTCTCCTAATCGTTTGGATAAGAGTGACTACTCTTATCAATATACTTTTCCCAGTAATCAGACAGGGCAAGTAGATCCTGTGAAGAAGGTGATAGAGGAAAAGGTTGATTTTCTTCACCTAAATGTATTGATGGTTGTCTAGATAATGTTGTTGATTTTCACTGGTTGTCATCCTCGTAATTATTTTCATCTTATCTCTCCATTAGTGGGGGGTAGTTATATAGTTGGTTCAATCATTTCTTCATTGGTTGGTTGACCAGATAATCAGTTGGAATATTGTTTTATAGTACCAGTCTTTTTATTTTGTTGTTTTTGTTTCACTTCATTGCATTAGGCCATTACTTCACCATGGATGAGACAGACAAAATGCGATTACGAAAAAATCGAAAAGTTTTGGTGGAAAACATCACACCCAAAGAGATACTTGATCACCTTATACAGGAGGGCATCTTTACACTTGAAATATGTGATGAAATTTCCAGAGATACCCGCCAAGTAATCTTTTGTGTTTTTTACTTTTCTGTTATTTTTCTCTTTGTAAATGTCATTACCACACTTTTTATTCTGAAATATTATCATGCTGATGATATAGAATGTTAATATTACAGCTTAACAAGGTGGTAACATTGAATTTCTCACCCGGTTGAGTGTTTGTCTGGATTGATACATGCACATCCTTAATTTGTTAAACACTAAGAGAAGTTCATGGGCCTTTGTCCCTTCGATTTCCACAGTCACCAAAAGGTCCCTGGAGTACATCATTTTGTGCCTTTTGTTTTCAACATTTTTCTGTCAAATCATACCAAATTCAAACACTGTTT